>NC_077227.1:377417194-377765420 GCF_027887165.1 Monodelphis domestica
GTAGTTTTTTTGTTGAAATTTCTGAAAAGTTATCAGAATTTCAAAATTCCCAAAATGGCAATGCAAAAAAAATGGTCAGTTACTACCTTCAAATCAAATGCCAACTATTAGCAATTTAGAAGGACAGAAAAAACTATGCTTTGAAACACTTAATATTGATTTGATTTTTAACTGTATATATTTATATATACAATATACAAATAAAATTTAAAGCATATTTCCCCAAAACAGTTAAGCAGAGCAAATCAAAAGGTTGGTTGAGACTAATTGTACATATAACTATGCATTCTTATAATCTACAATTTGTCAAAATAAAGACATTCTGCTTTTAACTTTAACAGAATAATACTTGATTAACCACTGTTTAACCTGACTTTACTATTTTATGTCTTTGTTTTCATAGATGTAGTCAGGGTATATTTTGTTTTTTAAGATCCCCTTTCTTTACTCTGCTTCATTTCATGTAAATCTTCCCATGATTCTTTGAATTCTTCATCTTCAAGGAATTTCCATTGCTATTAAGTTCTTGCCCTACATTCTACAAGTTTGTGTTGCTTTGAGATCAAAGATACTAATACTTTACAACCTATTATGATTTATCTACCCCCTTGAGTTTATTTGAACCACACTTTTGAGGTAGATATAATATGCAGAGATATATAGATAGAACAAAAATCAAATCAATACTTAAAAAGTTTTTCAAAGCACAATTGTTTTGAAATAGATATTTCCCCCTAATTTTCTCTTCTGAAATGTTTACCTATCACTATTTCCCCCTAAAACGCAAAGAATAAAGCTGTACTGCAACCTAGCCTTAGCACATTAAAAAGTATGTCACTGTGTCATCACTTTGAATAACTTCTGGTATATTTTAGTAAGAAAAGTTTCAGCAAAATAAAAAGTTCATAGAATGTTCATTCTAAATAAATCCTAGAGGTCACCTAATCCAATTACCAGTATCTCTTTTTATAATTAGTAGTAGTAGTGGTGGTCATTTGTTTATGGAGTTGAAAAGATCAAAACGTGAAGTGTCCATTGTACTGTGTATGACAAATTTATACAAATGAGGAAAAGAACCTCAGACTTTAAGTAATTTTTGGTCTAATCTGAGCTGACCAGAATCTGCATTTTTTTAAACATTCAAAAAAAAAGCTTTAAATCATATACAAATGTGTGTAAATTAATATAATGTGAACAGACCAGAAGAATAAAAATGAAGGAGAGATCAGAAAGTAGGATGGAGTAAATAAGAGAAGACTCCTTGCAAAAGATAAGTTTTGACCTAGTTTTGGAAGAACTCTAGATATGACTGGTCAAGTTTGGGGGCAGGGAAGAATATCATGTCAGAAGAATAGCATGAGTAGGAGATAGGAAGGAGACAATCACAAGGTAACAGCAAGGGAGCAAGCCAACTGGGGTATAACAAAGAAGGGAGTTGGGAAGAAGGGAGAAGGAAAGGAGCGAATTGGTTAAGAGAAAAAGGAAGAATTCTTATGTGATTATCATTCTTTCAATATAGAAACTAAATATTTTTACAAGAATATCTTTAGTTTACATTTTAGCTCATCATCTCTATGTAATAATGAAAGCAAATATAAAAATAATATTTTAAAACATGAAAAAAGTATGATCAGTGGTGATAGTTGGTTAATTTAAACAAACAAGGAAGAATTGTTACCTACTAGCCCTAAAATATGTTATTCAGACATTAAAATGAGATTAAAAAACTGAGTTCCTTGAAGAAAGGAACTGGGATGTATCAAACACAGCAATTACATTTACCTTGAAAATGCACATCATCCTTAATGGTAGCAGGCACTATCTATCTAAAAAACCTTTCCATGTATTTCCAGAATCCATATGACTAGTGAAGATGGCACCGTAAAGCCAGAAGTGCTTTGGGAGTACAGTAGACAGAACACTCCTATTGAAACAATGGCTTCAGAAAGCACGTGGGCTGCTAGTATTAAGCCAACCTCCATGTTGAGTGGGTGGGAGAACAGACATGGGGGGGGGGGATTACTTGTGGTTTTGCTCTGACACACCAGGCATCTGTTCATGGACTTTCTCTTACAGTTCCCAGCTTCAACTCAAGCATAGTCCAATTACAGGTCCAAAGTGTCAAGTCTCCTTCCTTTAGGGAAAGTTGCTCTGGTGTTTCCTCCTCTTTGTACCAGTAAGTGAAAAAAAAGTAGCTAAAATGTGTGTGGTGATAGCAGCAAGTCACCTGGCCAGCCCCACTTGCTCTAGACTGAACTGCTATGATTACTCATTTATAACTTGAAGTACAATGTGTGCATCCATTCTCCTTTACCTTATACCTTTAAATGCCAAAATGTTTACTATGTGGGATTAAATTTACATCGTGGACCTCTTTTCATGTAAGATGATGCATATAATTCAATCATTAATGCTGTGTCATCAACCTCACATAAGTAGTTTTCACTTACTGTTATTAAATAATGTCTAGACAGTGAGCATTTTTATATGTGTTACTAGCTAATTTTTTCCCATTTGGCACAATTCAAAAATGCAATATGTCAAGTAACTAAATGTTCCTAAGCCAATAGAATTGTTACTTGGCTAAATTTGTCAAGAGGGAGGTGGAATTATTCAGAGCATTTGATTGGTGGATTGTGTAAAGAGTCTATGGTTTTCTATAGAAAAGCATCTGAGCAAGACATTTTAGCTAATGAATCAAAATCAGATATGTGGTCATTATTGGCTGATTATTACTCCATCTGCTCTATGCTAACGTGAAAATCAATTACTGTGTCTCTTTCCCACTGACAGCGTATGTTGATCGGGCTGGCAAGAGATCTTCGAGGGATTGCCTTTGCACTGAACACAAAGACCAGCTACACCATGCTGTTTGACTGGATGTATCCTTATTACCCTATGACAATACCAGCTCTGTGCACAGAGGGGTACCAGGCCCCTTGCATTAGCTTAATAGTATGGCACAGTAGGGAAGAGGAAACAAAGCTAAATGAACTAATGTGTAATCAGCTAAAAATTACAGCACAGTGGCAGCAGTGCAGTTAACTGTGAATACAGCATTTGGAAAGACAGCACAGAGAATCACCTTTTTTGGTGGTATTAACATTGATAATTTAGAAATTGTACCTAAAAATGATGGTTTAGATGAGGATTCTGTGGAAAGCCTAAGTAGCATATATGACACAGAAAAAAGAGGACAACTACTTCATTTTTTTAAAAGGATTAAACTCTCTACTTTATCTCATGCAAAAGGCCCAAGAAGAAACATTTTCTCTCATACTTACTAGTCTGGGTACTAACAAACTCATCATGCTGAAGGTTTTCATGATCATAAAAATATCAATGGAATTAGAAAAAAGAACATGATGAGGAGTTCCACTGGATTCCTTTGCCAATTCACAGCTTTAGTTTTGAAAAAAAAAAGATATGAGAAATTCCAAACAATAACCAATAAATGAATCCCAGTAGTAAATGAGTTTACTGTCAATCATAGAAAGCATATACTTTTGATGCATATTAATATCCTCATTCGTTTTTTTAAATCAGTCCCATAGTTTCAAAGATAAAATGTTTTGAAGCATATATTCATTATTTGCACTTTTGAAACACTCTACCAAAATTCTCTAGTTACTTAAATTATAAAAGATACTTAAAGAGAAAATAATAATCTTTTCTTCCACCATAAAGACTGGAATTTTAGTTGTAGTTGTAGCCATGCATATAAATGACAAAGGACTTAATAATATTCTGAGTGTGTTTTGATAAAAATTCTATGTTTTAAAAGTAATTTTATACTAGATGAAAATTTTGGCTTTTTATTATCAAAATATTTGGGAAGTATTATATTCACAGGAAGAACAATGATAAGAATTTTTCCCTATCATTGAGATACCCTATGTATTTGAGTATATAATATGCATGTACAAAAATGCACATTCTGATACAGAAAAGCTCATTACATTACCTTTGACTATGAGGAATGCCTTTAAATTTTCTTATTCAGTCTCCCTAAGGATGTCAGCTACCACTATCTTCATTCTTACTATTTAATAACTAATGAACACATTCATTTACTTCAAAATATTAAATCTGTTGTGTCAAGTATAGAATAGACATTGATCTTAAAACAAAAATAATCAGGAAATAAGTATCTAATTTTGATAGTTGGTCAGTCAGTATTATTAGCCAAGAGGAAAATTTTCAAAGAAATTCACCCCTAAAAAGCTATTAAACATTTGTACATGGTAAGAAGATCCTTTCCATAAGCTTAAAGCATGGAAAGACATATTATGACACAAAAAAAAATTTGTCTATAATATGCAATAAGATGTTTTAATATGTTTTAATTAAGCTTACATTTGATTTCTTAACTTTGGGGTTTTGGGGGAGCTGTAGGTTCTTTCTTTTCTTTATTTTTTTTTAAACAGTGGCACTTTGAAATCTAGCTTTTGTCCAGCAGATGGCAAACATGAGAAGAAAGAAATTCTTAAATACTTAAGTGTTTGGCTTTTTGACTGAAAACCTTTGTTTCTCAATTTTACCATATTTTTGTTGCTAGTGTTATTAAGGTCAGGGGTCAAGGGTGAAGTGTCAGTTATGTAGAAAGCTAAATAAGATTGTCAAATGGGTGGTTTTGAACTTGCCTTGGTTATACTAATTGAGTTTCAGTAGCAAATCAAGCTCCTTGGAAAAAGGCCAAAGGCTTTTCATAATTGTATTGACAACAAAATGAATATGATAAATGGTGTTCATTCAGTTGAGACAAGATTTATAGTTTTCCTTTGGGCAAGGGATGAAGAGCAAATATTTATAATAATAGGAAAATTTGTTTAAAAGTTATATTATTTGATGATTTGAAAAGCTTTATTAAAATATTTCCAAATACTTTAAGCAGTTTCAGGTGATAAAGTACAGGTTCTGCCCAAAGTATTCAAATAATGCAAAATGAATAAGTATATGATAAAAAAAAACACCACCTGGATATGAAAGTCATTTATTCTTCCTGAAATATTGATATGTCAAACCGTCAGTGATGATTCCCACATTATTGCTGTGGAAAGTTTATTTGCCTTTTATCCACAGAAATGTGTGTTCTTTAATTTGTTATGTAGTCCTTAGCATGCAGAGGAAGCATCCTGTCAGAACATGTCATCTTACTGTAAAATCGAAAGGCATTTTATTAATGGTGGTTATTTGATAAAATGCTGGTTAAGCTATTTAATTCAAAAACATTTCTAGAAATGTTAGATTACTAACTGTGCTACACAAAACTACACTGCTCTCACTCTGTCCTTCCAAATTGAAATCACTTGAAACCAAATAAGCACTGTCCTGATAAGTTGTTTACACTGCTCAATAAGGATGAAATAGCTGACAAACTTCCATGGCTCCCAAATGAAATACTGCGGTCTTACTTCTCTCAAAACCTCATGTAAATTGATCCAGGGTCATAGTTGAACTAAGGCAATGAAGAATCAGGAGGAAAATTGGGGGAGAGAGGGTAAAAAATGTTTGTTCATGGAATGGTGAAGTTTTCTACCACCAGGATCTTTTTTTTTAATTCTCAGAATCTGATTATGAGAGCAGGCAAGCCCAGCCAGAAGTTTTGATCACCATTAGTAGAACTCCAGGACCACATGGGAAGTTAGACTGTAGGTTCTTTAAGTCTTCTTTCTCCTACTATGGGAAATTAATCAATATTTCCTTTAGCTAATTTTTAAAAGATAAATTTTAATTTATTTTGTTTTTATTAGGCCTATTTCTTCCTTCCCCTCCCATAAAGCAATCTCTTATAACTAAAAATTTTCAAAAGAGGAAAAATAATTGTTATTCAGCAAAACTAACTGATATTTTAAAAGTCTGACAACATATGCAGTGTTTCTCACCTATAGTCTCTACCTCTGCAAAGAACCTAGACAAGGTACATTCCCATGTCATCTTTAGAACAAGACTTTTAATTAAAGCATGTAGTTTCTGCTATTTTTTTATTTCCATTTCCATATTGTATATTATTTTCCTAGTTCTGCATGCTTCATTTTTTATCAGTTCTTGTAAGTCTTCCTGTGCCTCTCTATATTCATCATGTCCATCATTTCTTATAGCACAGTAATATTCCATTGTATTCATGTACTATGTTTACCATTTAGCCATTTTTTTATTCCCCAATTGACCTTTTACCAGAATTCTAATTGGAACCCTGAGAGTGATCAGTTATTTCTTCACTATAACAAATATATCCATTGACCCTTTTTCCCAAATCCCTTTTATCTTATACTATACCCCTCACCATCTCCTGGACTCTCATTCCTAGCCATCCCATCCCATCCCATCCCCAAGACTTGCCCACCACAATTCCACATCTTCTTTGCCTTCTTTCTAGCAGCTTCTTCAGCTATGCCCTTTGCAATCCCTTATTATAAAAATACTGCCCTACATTCTTCAAATTTTGTTCAACCATTCCTGTCTTCGCATACATATAAGACATACACAGATAAATAGAATGCAAATTGTAATGCACTAATTGCTTATAAAAGATAAAATTATGCATTTGTAGTCTGATTTGTATTGTATTTATCTGTTTACATGGGTATCCCTTACACTAGCTTGTAAGTAGGAACTGTTTCACTACATATCCTCTTCATGTTGCATTTTGCATAGCACGTATTTAATAAGAATTTATTGAATATTGACCAACTTCATATACTTCGCTATAATTAATAAATACTTCCTGCATAGAAAGATAAAGAGTAAATGACAGATAAGGTTTTTGTACTAGTAAAAGATCTCACAATATAATGAGGAGATAGGGCATACCCTAATGAACATAATATTTTTTTAAATAGCCACTCACTCAACAAATAAGTATTATATGCCTATGGCAACATTATCAATACAAACATTAACAAGGCATGGTCCCTAAGAAGCTAACAGTAGGGTAACAGAAATAATACATATATACAAATATCCAATATAAGACCAAATATGACCTTCATACTTTGAGGTTTCTACTATCTAGTTTACTCACTATAGCAGTTGATTTTTATTTGCTAAACTATAAGAAAATGGCAGTAGTCTATGTCATTGTCTGTTCTTTATCCATTTCCCATCAACAGCTTATTTAAGCCTGTCAGGTTGGAATTACCTAGATTTTATTTTCTCATTTTTATTCTAAAAAAATATTCTTCTGTGCTCTGACAAGTCAATGGTCTTACTATATACATATAGTTGATTCTGTTGTAATTTCAACATCAGTAACTAATTGTTTCCTTTCTGTTCAAATGTAATCAAACTTCTTTTTCTATTATGTTATTTGGTGGTCTGGCCTTTGGCCTCTTTCCTTACTATTGAACTATGTTTTCCAACATATTTTTCATCATCTTTCTCTTTGTTCAGCTTCATATACTCAATTGCATTGGAATTGCCAAATATTAAAAAATATGTTGATTTAATTTGAAGGGTTTTATTGACGTCTTAGAATTTCTCAATCTCTTCTTCCTTGCAACAGAAATTAGATTTTAAAATCTATTGCAGCTATTTTCATGCCAATCTTTTTTTAAATAATTATAATAAACATTGCAATATGAAATGACGTGTCCCATGAAATTATGTTTTTTGGTTACCTTTGGATGCACTATAAAACCGACTCCATCAAATTCTTTGTTGACCTCTACAAGCAGAACTTGTGAACCATCTTTTCCATTTAGCTTTTGTCTTTTGGTTTAAGTTCACTGAGAATGTCAAAACTGATAAGGTTTTTTCCTTTATTCCAATAATTCCTTCATTCCAATAATATGTCCACACCTTGGTCCCTGGACAAGGATCTTACATTTAGTGTATTCATAACTAAGCCAGTATTCAGAGGCTAAAGTTTGTGATTCTCAATACCCTCTGCCTGCTTTTTTCTGCCATTATGCAGAAGTAGGACAAGACTAAGGGTCATTTTGCATTTTTCTTTCTTTTATGAGTTGCTATGGCAAAAAAAAAATCATCACTGAATAACCAACCTATTAGTTATGAACCCTCATGTTTATTTATGCTGTTCCCAAAAAAATAAATGTAGTCTTTTGCTGGAATGGAATTCAAAGCCTTTCCAACATAATCAATAAACTGACATTTATTTAACACTTTAAGTCTTGCAGAACATTTAATGTATACTATCTCATTTGATTCTCACAAGCATCCTGTGAGATAAGTGCTATATAGCAATGTGTATTTATCATCCCCATTATGCAGATAAGGAAATTGAGGCAAAGAGCAGTTATGTGAATTGCCCATAGTCAGACAGCTAAGTGTCTGAGATATGATTTTAATTCAAGTCTCCTAACTCCAAAATCTGGTGCTCTGGTAGATCTCCAAGCCACAAGGAAGTGTCAGAGTATGATATGTGGTCACGTATAAGAGAAGCTCAAATATGGTGCTTTGTGAATTCAGGGTAGGAGAGATGATGCCAAAATAATGATGGTAGTCAGACAGGTGCTGAGCATTGATAGAATAATTTAAGAAACATGAGTTTCCTAAAGGAACTGAACAACTAAAAATAAAATAGATTATGATAATAAACCTTGATTTTTCAATGAGTGAATGAATGATTGAAAAAAACATGTATCAAGAACTTACTATGTACCAAAATACTAACTCCTTGTCTTTTTTAAATACTTGTTGTGAGTATTCACCTGGTTTTGGGTGAATTTAAGCCAGTATAGTATAAGAAAGATAAGGCCACATAAAATAAGAAGACGAATAGCCCAAGCCATACACTTGCCTTTATCATTATAATTCCACATTGTGCCTGGATTATAGTTCAATCACTATAAATGCTTTTTGATGGATTGATCCTATACATAAAATGCAGTCTACAAGGCTTTTTATCATAAATTCAAAATCCAGATCTTTGAAAAGAGAGGCCAGATCACTTCTCTTTCACTTATCTCTAATATTATCAAGTTGTGTCACTTCCATCTCCACAACTTCTCAAATGTATTATTCTCTCCGGGTTCATAATTACCACCCTAGTCCAGGCTATCATAACCACTTACCTAGATTTTTTCTGTAGTTTCCTAATAGATTTTCTTTCCTCCGTTCTCCCCACTCCAATCTACCCAACATGCTAAATACTATTTACATATAGATATGATCATTTGACACATTCCCAAAGATCAACAGTACCTCCCTTTTTCCTTTTGAGTCAAGTTCAGAATATCTCACATTACTGCCCTCCATACATTCTATACTCCAGACAAACTAAATAGCTGTGTCCCACAAACCCACACTGTGTTCTCAAACCTTACTCAATTATACCTAAAACCCAGCGAGGCTTCTCTGCTATTCAGCAGGTTAATTCTCACCCATCTTTCATAGCCCAGCTCAAGTGCCACCTCCTTTAGGAAGCAAATCCCCCCCTCTTTGTCATTTTGTATCTTCTCAGTGCCTAGCATAATACTTTACACATAGTTACTTACCAACCAAATGAGTAGTAATGGGTATGTATTATATAGCATATTTTCATAGACTGATTATTGTGCTAACTATATGCCTTCCCTCTCATATATGGGGCATGGATACAAGATGGCTTTGTCATTCAGGCCTCATAATTCACTAATCTGTACCTTTTGAGAGCAACAGCAAAAGCCCTGATTTGTGCCACTTGTTTAAGTGTCATCTCTATAATGTTATATGCAGTCTCTGGCTCTTGTACATCAGTAATCTATTAACTTTAGCAGATTCATTGAAGAAAAATAGCTTTTAAATGATTCTGATCTGGCAAACTATTTCTGTTTTCAAAAATGTTTTTCCCAATTCAAGAAATATTTATTAAGAACCTATTATGGGGGCAGCTAGGTAGCACAATGGAGAGAAAGCCAGGCCTGGTTGAGAGAACTTGGATTCAAATCTGGCCTCAGATACTTCCCTGCTGTGTGACCCTAGGTAAATCATTTAATCCCAATTGTCTGACCCTTACCACTTTCTACCTTCTATCAATTTTAAGACAGAAGGTAAGAATTGGGAGAGAGAAAAAAAAAGAAACTATTATGTACAAGACACTGTACTATGCAAGGAAAATAGAGGTGATAAAGCTATAATTTTTTTAAGATTCCCACCCTCAAAAAGCTTTCAATCCCATATGGACATTATCAAATATACCTAAATAAGTATAATGCAATGTAGAATGTTATAGGGCAAAGGAAATCCAGAAAGGATGCTAGGAAAATTTGGGAAGAGATCACTTCCATCTGGGAGAATCAAAATCAATTTGTGGGGCATTTGGGTAGCTCAGTGGATTGAGAGCCAGGCCTAGAGATGGGAGGTCCTAGGTTCAAATCTGGCCTCAGACACTTCCCATCTGTGTGGATTTGTGGAGGAAGTGATATCTCAGTTTGACCTTAAAAGAAGAGAAATGTTTCAAAAGAGAGATGAGTTTTAGATGTGAGAGAAGTAGAATGCGGAAGGTGTGACTGCAAAGAGTCAGTGGGGAACAGGAGGAGTATGTGGGGGCCAGGGCTAAAAGGCCAGAAGAGCAACAATAGAAGAGTGTTTCTTTATAGAGCCCTTCCCTCCTTAGCTGTACCTCAAGTCCCAGAAATCCATGACCTCATTAATTCTTTTTTTGGTACTTTCACAAATCAGTTCTGTTACTAACCAATCTCAGAGAGAATCTGAATTACTTTGTTGTAGTGGACATTTTTGTACTGAATATATTCAGAAATCAAGTACATAGCCTTCATTGAGGAGATATCCAACAGTTCTCTGAAAAGATGAGCTCCCAATGTTGTAGGGGGAAGACATTTTTGTGCTCCAAGGTTCTGAATACTTGGCAGTAAGTATAAAATGGTAGAAAGTGCTTTTGTATGTGATTTAGGATATTTGAATTAGAAAGAGAAAATTACTTCTCATTCACTTGTATTGTTAAGTAGTGTTTTAGTTATAGAAAGAGGTTGTTACAAAGACAGTGGCCAAAGAAAATGTTTGTTGTAATGCACTAATCACTGTAGCATCTTATTTTTAACTGTAGTGCTTGGAAATGATGCAATTATTTATATAACCAACACTTGGTGAGCATCTAGTATGTAGCCAGCCTTTCTTGTAGAGACATTGGCTACAATGTGATGTTATTTCTTTATTTCCTTACTCTGTAACACTGGACAAGTCATTTTTCTCTATTTCAGTTTCCTCTTTTTTTTTTAAATGAGGTTTCTAAGGCCCTTCCTAGCCCTAACATCCTAGGGTTCAATGATTCTGGACCTCCAAAATCATAGACATAAATCTAGATCCAGGATACAATAGCTACAGGATAATAAATAAGCTTCATATAGGAGACAAGACAGTATATTAAAGGACTGACTGATACAATAGATAGACTAAGCCTCAGAATAGGGTGATCTGGGTTTAAGTTCCACTCCTGAGAATACTGACTGTGTGCTATAAGATTAAAATTAATATCCAAATACTCCAAGTATTATATTTTATAAAGTTTAATAACAATTTGAAGCAAAAGGAAAATAATAGCCTCAGTAAAGAAAAAAAGCTTCCCAGGACAGCACACATGGGGCTGGGAGAGAGCAGAAAGCGCCATCAGAGAGAGAGAGAGAGTCCAGGACGGGGCCATACACACTTTTATCTATACAATGTAAGCACGCAACATAGGGATGAAAAGGAAAGGGATGCTGGGTAATGGAGTTCAGGGGTACAAAATTTCCAGTGCCAATCATTTAACCTTTCAATATCACAAACATCTCTATAGACTAGTGATAGCGAACCTTTTAGAGACCAAGTGTCTAAACTGCAACCCTCACACTGCATGTGAGCCACCCTCTTACCCTGGACAGAGGGGCAGGTCATGTAATAACTGTCTTCAGGAGTGTTGGAGAGGGGAAGGAAGTAGCCCTCTCTGGCATGTGTGCCATTGGTTTGCCAACATGGCTATAGACCAAGGAATTTTTAATATTTTGTTAACTATATTTCAGTATAACCCAGTATAATTATTTTCTTTTGTAATCCTGTTATTTTCTGTATTTAAAAATATCATTCAGAAAGATGTTCATCCATAACTTTCACCCGCCTGCCAAAATAGGTCCACAATATAAAAGAAAAGCTAAGAAACATTGCTTTACTGGGCAAGTCACTTGACCCCCATTGCCTAGCCCTTACCACTCTTCTGCCTTGGAGCCAATACAGAGTATTGACTCCAAGATGGAAGGTAAGGGTTTAAAAAAAAAAAAGAAACAGTGCTTTAGACTGCAGGTTGCAGAATAGCTGCAGTCTAGCATTAGTAGAAGTTCTCTACCTGAGGTTCCCTATGCCAATAAAATCTCAGGTCAATGAAAAAAAAATGTTAATAAATAAGGTGAACATAGGAATTACTTTAGAACTTCAAGGATCATGGATTACATCAGTATGGATATTCCCTACTATTAATTGCAACATCCTCACACTTTTGTATCATCTATCTACCTAACTATACCAAAAAGTCATAACTCTTGAGGCCAACCTGGTAATAGGCTTCTCTAAACTTTACTAGACTGGTCATTGACAAGATTGTGATCTCTTAAATGATTTATTCTAAAAGTGTCCTGTGAAATAAAAGACATTGGCTACAATGTGATTTTATTTGTGTATTTCCTTATTCTGTAACACTGGACAAGTCATTTCCCTCCTGGGGTTGTTTCCTCTAAAAAAAATGAGTTTATACTGGTTTCTAAGCTTTTTATAGCACCACTTACTGGCCCATTGCTCAACAACTCTATTCTCTTCCTATTTAGAAAATTGTGGTTTTTTGCTCCTCTCTGATTCTTCAGTGGATCCTGTTGTCCATGATCTTTAAAATATTTCTATCTGCTAGATTTTTTTTTGAGTACTCAAAAGTGTAGATCAACTGGGTCAGATGACTTTAACTTATCTAGAGCAGCTAGGTTTTTTATTGATCTTGAGTATCAGTCCCTCTTAGTCATTTTTTTCCTGCTGTTTCAAGTGAAGATTGTTTTCCTTTGTAGAGAAAACACACCAAAAAGACCCAAACTGCTCTATCATCTCTCTATGGTTAAGGATTAACTTCCAAGATGCAAGTCTTCCCTTTCTTAGCTTCTTTGTTTTCTCAATGTATAATTTAAAGAATTGTTTTTAATTGCCTTTGGGTAAACACCATTTTTAGAGAATTGGACCAAAATCTTATGTTTTTCATATTAACTTGAATCTCATCTCTTGTGCTTTACTCTTTAAAATGTTTGTGAGTTACCTGCATGTCCACATTGTTCTCTACAGACAACTCTTATGTTTCCTTCTCACTAGAATTATTTTCCTTTCTTCAAAATTTCATTTTTTAGTTTCCATCCCTCCTGGGCTGACTTTCCTCTGGAGTTTTAGTCCATGAGATCCTAAATTTCCTTCCTCTAGACCCTTTAAAATCTGCTTTGCTAAAAGCACAGAGACATACCAGTGTGGCACAAATTCTATAATAGAATGGTCTCTTCCACAAAACTCCACCCAGATGCCCCATAGACATCTCAAAATCAACACACCCAAAAGAGAACTCATTACCTCCCCACACACACACACACAAAAAAAAAAAAAACACAAAGAAAACACAAAATTTACTCCTCCTCAAAAACTCTGTAGTTTGTCAAAAGCACCATCATTCTTCTACTCACCCAGATTTATAACATAAGAGTCATCTTCATTTGCTTACTGCTTGTCTCCATATCTAATCAGTTGCCCAGTCTGGTTTATTCTACCTCAACTTCTCACATCTTTCCCCTTCTCTTAACTTGCACACCCACCATCACCCTAGGCCAAGCCCTAATTGCTTCTTGCCAGGGCCACTACAGTAATTTCCTAATTGATCTCCCTGTGTCCCATCTCTCTTCTCCAGTCCATCCCCCATAAATAACAAATCAATATTCCTGAAGTAATGATCTCACCATGTTACTTCTCAATTCTACAAGTATTTGTGGGTCTCCATTACCTCTAAGATAAAAAATAGACCCTTCTGTTGGGTATTTAAAGCCCTTAGTAATCTCATACCTATCTTTCCAGATTGATTACTTATTATTCCCCATCATGTACTGTATGGTCCAAAGTATCTTACTTGCTATTCCCTGCACATGAAATTTCATCACCCAAATCTCTGCCTTTATATAGCTTATTACTCTTCCCTGGGCTGCTCTCCCTCCCCATCTCTAAAGGAACTTTTCATTCCTTTTATGATTCAGCTCAAGTATCATCACCTTCAAGAGCCCTTTCCTAAGTCTTGTAGTTGTTAATGTCCCCCCAAAATCACTTTGAATTTATCATATATTTTTACTTACTTTACTTTTAACATGTTGTATTCTTCCAGTAGAATAGAAGTAATACACCTGAGGGCATGAATTGTCCTGCTTCTGAATGTGTATCCCCAATGGTTAATACATAGAGGGGCATATAATAAATGCAGATTGCTTTCCAAACCAATACTCAAAAATCTTTCCTGATTCACAAGACCTAGCAGGGCTTTTTCTCTGTTGGTAAAAACTTTCAAAATTCCAGGGTCACCTCTAAGCCATGAGTTACATAATAATTAGTGTAAAGCAGATCTTTCAACTATTAAATGAAAAAAAACTAATTCAATGTATTACCAAGTTTTACCAATTTTACCAACTAAACTTTACCAACCGAACTAAAAACTGAAGAGGCAGAACTCATCTCCTCCATAATAGAATATGACTATATAGATGACGAGAATTGAAATTCAGTGGTAAATGGGTATGTCATTAAACTTAGTGTTTTCCTAAGAAATACCATTACAGACTGTGCTTTCCTCAAGTTTCTTCCTTTCTATCCAAAGAGATTCAAAAGCAATGCATAAAGGGTTATCTGTTCCAAGAGAACCCACATAAAACAAAGGGTTTAGACCTACCCAGATTCCATTTACTTTGTCTAAATCTGACTGGATGCCAAGTAGACAATCACTCCCCCCGATATCCTTTGTTGTTCCAATAACAGCATCCTGTAAGTAAAGCTTAATATTATTAATGTAAAAATCAAGTATTTATTTAGTGACTACATAGTTTTCTAAGTAGACTAAAGCAATCTTTACCATCAATAAGCTTATGTTCTATAAAAAGATAGAGATTATATATATGGTAATTTGAAAGTACTAAGTTGGTTGTTGAGTAGAGCTTTGAAGGAAACCAGAGATTCTAAGAGGTAGCAGTAAGGGAGTGCATTCTAGGGGTGGTGGATAGCCTGTGTGTAGGTATGGGGAGGGAGGCAGGAGATGAGAGGGAGAGGGGTAAGGAACAGCAAAAACGATTAATTTGTCTGGGGCCCAGAGTCTCTGAAAGGAAGGGGAAAAAAAAGGTAAATTTAAGCCAGTGGGTGAAGGGCTTTTAAGTGGCAAACAGAGGAGTTTGTATGTGATGCAAGAGGCAATAGGGAGCCTCGGAAGCTTATTGAGCCTGGGAATTACTTAGTTGGAATGGTGTAATACTTTGGAAACTGTGAAGATAGATTAGTGAGGGCAAAGACTTGAGATATGGAAGCTATTATAATTGTCCAAATGAGAGGTTCTAAGGGCAGAAATTGAAGTGGTTCCCCTTATTACCCTGGATTACCTTGGCCTGGCAATCCTCTGATGTGGACCTGCACAGTTCTTTAAGTAGGTTCAGGTGACAAAAATTCTATTTACCCATTGGTATGTAAAATGGTACAAAGATTTTTCATTATAAATTCACTGCCTTCACTCCATTTAAAGGAAGGCTCCTATTGGATAGAGCAAGCATTTCATGAGTTGATTATTGTGCTACGTGTGTGCATATCAGCTCATCCTAAGAGGCATCACTTTTCCTTATATCACATGTTTCGTTCTCTAAAGGCAACTGTGAAATTAAACTCCTAAGAATACGTTCAGATCCCCAACCTATAACCTGAGCCTGGCATTCACACTGAAGCCCTTTTGACCTCTCTGCTTAGTAGGTCTCTACTCCACTTTCTAATAATCAGTCATTTTCTTAGTGGCAGTCACCTCTGTCAGAAGAATATTAGAATTGGCACCAGTCTCATTCCTCACAGAAAGGATAGCATACCTTATATCTGCCAGCCTTTTCCCATAGTGAATGCAGAGTTCACTGAAAAGATATATCCTTAATTCTTTCCATGATATCTTAAAAATATGCATGTGTTTGTCTGTCCTGCTTTTAGGCATGGCAATCTTGATCATTTTGGGCCCCTCTCCTAACATACCCATTAATTGTTTCATTCTTTGTACTTATATCCCCAGAACCCAGCATATAGTGCCTGGCACATAGTAGGTAATTAATAAATGTTTGTTGAGTGATTGAGATTCATTCTTGCTAATGATGACTGTATTTGTGCTTCCAGAAGCCCCATGTAAGACATTTTCCTAACCTATTTTTAAATAGCACTGCGAGATGTATCTAATAAAGCAACTGATTAGTTCGAAGGCGGAAAACAAATCAACCCTGCAAGTTATTTGCCTTTATATAAAACAGACAAAACAACCATATGGAGTTTCTTACTTTGCAACTAGTTATTCTAACAAGGAAACAATCTTATTCTGTCATCTCCAATCACAAGTATAAAGGGCAGTGGCCTCTGTCCTTTTTATGGAAGGGTGCTGCTTGTGAGCTTTTGGGGGAAGTTTGCATTTGAATTATGGGTATTTTTATGTGAATTACTCCCTCAGATTTTAAACCAAAGAACACAGTTAAAAAAGAACAAAATAAATCAATAGAACTGGTCAAAGCCCTGCTTTCAAGATGGTAGGATAAAAAGGAATTGTGTTTGTTGTGATCAATTCACAAGAAAAAGATATACTCGAGATCATTGAACTGATTTTTTTAAACTAACCTGAAGATTTTAAGATAGATAATGAAATGAAGGTTTGCACAAATTCTCTAGGTCCTTTATCATTATACCTTTACCTCCTAACAGAGTGATCTGAGAAGCTGAAGCATTTATAAAGCTAGGCCAAATTAACACTTTCCCCAAAAACAATCAAGAAAATGAAACTTTCTGTGGGTTTTTGTTTTAGCTAGCCAGATATATATTACCAGAGATCAGTACAACCTGACGAGTTCAGTTTTTGATTCACCATCTTCACGGGTTTATCCTTCTGCATCCATGATATTTACATAGGCTAAATGCTTCTAGGGAGTCAGAGTAAGATCCATTTAGCTTAGATTATATAAACTTCATCCACATCAATTTGCTGTTTAATAACTTTTAATGATGACATTGATTTGACAACAGGCTAATTCATAGAGCAGGCCTGGTTGATTGCTGATTGAGCTGATTTTTAGTTTAAATTATACTTCCTCTTTTTTTTAATAAGCCAAATATGTTTTTGTGTGACCTCCTAGCAATACTTGGACTAAATTTAGTTAATTTTCTTATAGATACAAAACTTAAATTCATTTGATGCCTTATTAGTTTGTAGATGGAATTGAAGCATTATTGCCAAAGATAGGTCAGTACACTATCTTTTGCACTATACAGAAAATAAGAGAAAATATAGTTTGCAGAGAAATAGCATGCTCTACAGGATAGAAAACTGGCCTTACGATAAAAGAATGTCTACCCTTTGATCCAGCCATAGCACTGCTGGGTCTGTACCCCAAAGAGATAATGGACAAAAAGACTTGTACAAAAATATTCATAGCTGCGCTCTTTGTGGTGGCCAAAAATTGGAAAACGAGGGGATGCACATCAATTGGGGAATGGCTGAACAAATTGTGGTATATGTTGGTGATGGAATATTATTGTGCAAAAAGGAATAATAAAGTGGAGGAATTCCATGGAGACTGGAACAACCTCCAGGAAGTGATGCAGAGCGAGAGGAGCAGAACCAGGAGAATATTGTACACAGAGACTAATACACTGTGGTACAATTGAAGGTAATGGACTTCTCCATTAGTGGCGGTGTAATGTCCCTGAACAATCTGCAGGGATCTAGGAGAAAAAACACTATCCATAAGCAGAGGACAAACTGTGGGAGTAGAAACACCGAGGAAAAGCAACTGCCTGACTACAGCGGTTGAGGGGACATGACAGAGGAACGAACACTAAACGAACACTCTAATGCAAATATTAACAACATGGCAATGGGTTCGAATCAAGAACACATGTGATACCCAGTGGAATCACACATCGGCTACAGGAGGTGGGGGGGAGGAAAAGAAAATTATCTTTGTCTTTAATGAATAATGCATGGAAATGATCAAATAAAATACTATAAAATTAAAAAAAAGAAAAGAAAACTGGCCTTAGAGTCAGGAAGTCCTAGGTTCAAGTTCCTATCCTGATAAAATGTTAACTATTTAACCATGATAACCATATAACCTTTCAGAGAGCTGAGCATTTTGCTCCAAGACTATACCTTACAGAGGAGAATTGCATTGTTGGAGGAAGTATGCACACTGGAAGTCCTCACAATCTGAGAGCTTTCAAAGGGTGTCTCACATGCCTGGTTCTCTTCCTCCTTATCTCTACTTCCTACTTCCTTGGCTTCCATTAAGCCTCATCCCAAGTCCTACCTTCTGCAAGAAACCTTTCTCAGGGCTCTTTAATCTGAGTGCCTTCCTTCCAAGATTCTCTCCAATTTATCTGGTAAATTGATGTTTATACATAGTTGTTTACATATTGTCTCTCCATTAGACTGAGTTCCTTGAGAGCAAAGACTAGATTTTTTGTTGGGTTTTTTTTTCTACCTTTCTTTGTATCCCCAAGGTTAGCACACTGTCTGGAACATAGTAAGTACATGATTAATTAGTTGTCAGATGAAATCATAGGTCCAAACCAAATAAATATTCATTGTAGTTTCATTTGTATTTAGGAAATTGGCATGTAACACTATTCCCTCTTAAAAAAAGGATTTAATTTTGAGTTACTGATAATAATTTGACACTTGTATTCTTTAACTTGTCTTGTAAAAGCTACTCAACCTACCTTCCTATTCTTCAGAAGGCTATTGAGAGGTGGTACCAAGAACCGGCATGTACAACTCCCATCCTGAAACTAATGGCAGAACTAATGCAAAACCGGTAAGAAACAGGCATAAACCATTGACTTATCTGCAGACTGGCAAACAATCTTTTCTGTTTTGTAGATTTGATAAAGTTGAAACTCCAGAATGAAAGATTGAAATATTCTTCTTCCTGTGTCTTTGACTTATTAAGAAGAAATATCATAACTAATTATGTTAATTTTTCCAATAAGCATGTATACATACAGCCCCCTAAGAAGTCCTTTATACAGTGAACATTAACATTTTCCAAGATGTCATGGTTTTTGTTGTTTCTTTTTTTTAACAAAGAGATATGAAACTGGAAGGAAGGAATGACAGAAGGAAAGAAGGAAGATAAGGAAAGAAAATATAATCCTAAGGAAGTTCAAAATGGGCATGTGTATAAATAAACACTACAGGTGAAAATACTGTAACTATTTTACTACATATAAAATTGAATTTCAAAATCAGGAGGGACAACCTTAGAGATATTCAAATTCAACCTCCTCATTTTACAAATGGGGAAATTAAAGCAGAAAGAAATAATTCTGCTGAGGTCACAGGGTGACAGAACTGGGAAAAGAGCCAGTGAAGCATGCTTCACACAATTATGTGATTTAGCCACTCATACAGTTTTTGTTTAAATAACCAATAGTAACACTTCTCTGTATCCCCTGACCTATCTTATAATTTGCATAGCCCATCAGATATTCAAATATTGTCAATATAAATGTCAACAAAGGACATGGCTGAATGATCAAGAGAGAAAAAAATGTAACCTGATAATTGGTATTACCACTTTAAACTATGTCATTGTGAATGTGGCTAAGCACCAAATTACCTGTCACTTAGCCATCCTGTTTCATCAATTCCGCTTTGTGAGCTGCATGTTAGAAGGGAGATGTGCAGACAAGGAAGGAGCTTATGTTGGGGCTCTAATTTTCTATCAGATGCTGGATTATCTGGAGCAATAATTCAAATATTTTACTCTGAAACAAGCAAAAAATCAACAAAATGTAAGTATAATTTCTTTAAGGCTTTCATTTTTAAAGAACTGGGTTCATTGTTTTCTTACAAATGTTCATGATAAATTGACTATATTTTCTGTTGTAAAACCTAACCAGTGTTTGTCTTCAATTACACCTCAAGAATTTACTCAAATAATTTCTATTATTACTACCATTAAAATTTACATAAAACAAATCTCTACACATTGAGGAAGGAAATCATTGCTTTTATATTACACTGTATATGGATTTGTGCTTTAGAGATAATTTACAACATAATCTTGACATCCTAAGACCTGGATACCTGATAGAAATAAATTTTTCAGAAAATATGAAATCAAGCCAGTCAGGTGTAAATCTGTAGTCTGAAAAGAGAACTAGATATAAAATACACACACATATGAATCTTTTCTTTAACAAGGGATTTCATCTCAGAGTCGACCTAAAAAATGCATGCACATATACATATACATATTCATGCACATGTTACTGCATTCTATTGAATTAACTAGAGAACAGTTAAAAAAATCTAATTCCACAATGTCACATTTAAGAGAGGTCTCTGCTTTTCCCTGAGTTACTTTTAAATTTTCTTTTCATTGATTTCTTCATTTTAATTAACAGTGTATTTAAAAGTGTAATGTTTTTGTTAAAGGCCAAGAAATACAACATAATTCAGAATAACCCAAAACCAAGGTGATTTTTTAAATTTTTAAAAGAGCATGCCAGGGTATAATGCCGAGCACCCTTCCCCATTCAAGCTGGCTTTCACTTGAGATGAAGGGAAATGACAAGTATTCTCTCTATAGAACTTCCTCTGAGATTGGTAGCTCTTTTCTTGAGCTATGTACATACAACCTAGACTGCAGTCTTCTCTAGAGTCTGACATGGTTCAAATATGTTATGAGGTATCAAATGGTTCATTATACAAGTGCAGTATTAAAGAGAGATTTGAGTTTTACATCTGTCACATTTGGATTTGCAAAAACGACACATGCTGTGTGCAGTGTGGATTGCATTCAAGGTAAATAAAGACACAGTATATAGTTCTCACTTGTGGCTAGATGCACATACACCTGTTTGCATTCATTAACTACAAAGCATTTGCATACAATTTAACCTGGGGATGTCCACATTCCCAGAGGTGCCAATAGTGGAAAGAAGCCAACAAATGTGGAACAGCAGGTAAGGAATGAAAACAGAATTTGAATCACTGTATTAAGGGGAAATTTTTAGTGTTCTGTCCTTATAACCAAGTGAAAGTATTTGAGAGAGAGAAGGACTGGCCATCGTGGCATCTGAGAAATTTAGAGGCAAGTGTTTCTGAAGGTGAAAAAAAAAATAAAAATATGCTGGGAGAGGAAAAGTTTCCAGTTTGTTTATGTAAAGGTAGCAGTGTTTGTGATCATCAAATATATTGCTCTTTTGAACTAGAATTAAGGCACAGAATTTGATTTCTGACTCAATAAATAAGAGAAGTCAGCATCTCTCTTTAGTTGCCCCCCCTTTTTTAGGGAGGAACTTGGCATTCAAATTTTGCCAGGGCTTGTACATCCGTGCAGTTGCTGCAGTACTGTAATAGAAGAAATTGTTGGGCTTTTAAAATTTGTATCTCTTTTCTTTGTTTTTGCATGTAGCCTAATTTGGAGACATTATTTTTCAGGTCCCAGCGTTTGAATTTTGATGTATCATCTCCTAATGGAATTCTTCTCTTCAGAGAGGCTAGTAAAATGATTTGCACTTATGGTGAGTATCTTTTTCCATATTTGTCTTGGCAGTATAACTCTTTATCTCTCTTTGGAGGAAAGAAAGATGTTAGTTATCTTTTTTCTTTGAACCTTCGCATCTTTATGGATGTGTGGAGTGGGTAATAGGAGTGCAAAAAGTGGTGTGGCCATCATTTAGGAATCAGGAGAAATAAGCAGCTTGCCTTTAACCACAAATCATGCCAGGCCAACGTGCTGAATCTCCTATGGATAAAATAGCTGTGTTGTTGGGCAAAGGGAATGCACTAGATATAATATCTGGAAGTTAGTAGAACATTCAGAAATGTGCAGACCAAGTTGGGTTGAGGTTCATTGGATCCAGAAGCTACCACCAGCACTGAACTTTGGATAAAAGATGTGATGTAGAAACTCTAGTATCTTGAAGCTAAAAGGGACCTTAAAGGTCAAGGATTTCAAACCCTCCATTTTCTAGGGGGGGAAAACAACTGAATAAAGCCCATGGTGGTAACATCATTCGCAAGAGGGCAGAGTTGAGACAAGAGCCCAGATCACTTGATTCCCAGTCATGTAATCTCTCCACTAAACCATGTGACTACCCATTTGCAAAGGGAATTGACCAGGGTGTCTCAAGTGCACTGACTTGAAACTGCATTAAGATTTTTGGGATACACTGCATAGTAGATTATTCATAATCAGATGGCAGTTTCTCACAGAAACAACTGTAAATTAGAGATTAATATCTAACCATGTATAGTCTGGAATTTGTGGAATGTAATAAATTTGTAATCCTTTGGACTTTAGCATAATCCTTACCACTTATCAAGTCATATAGTTCCATCAATAGAACCTCAGCAAGTTGCTTCTGCACCAATGAGATATTAGCTTCATCTTTAATGTTAGACTATATGGAAAAGAGCTCTCTGCAAGGAAAATGATTGTCATCTTGTCTCCATCTTCTTTGAGTACCCACTACATGCATAAGCAAGTAGCCAACACCAAATAGTGTTGAATTTCAAAAGCCATTTTCAATTTTTTTTCTTTCTGAATACTTAGAAAAGGGTTCCACTGAATTTTGCAAGCTCATTTTAAGTGCATGTGAGTGGGAACAACCATAAAAATGCTATTACTTTGTTTTTAGAAGAAAAAGAAATGTTTCAAATTGTTTTTACTGCAGTTCAAGACATTCTGGGACTTGAATTTGTATGTGCCACAAGTCTCTGTTAAAAGATGCTTAGATGTAATTACACATTTGATTTGTAGTGTATGGAGACAGTCAGAGAATGAAGACTGCAGAAAGCCTTTATTTAGGACAGGAGCAAATGATTCAAAGTAAATCTACTTTCTAATAAACTTGTAGCTCTCCCTTATTTCCATCCACACAAGCAAGTATGTGGCTACTTTTGCATCTGTTCTCCAGCATACTCAGTAGATTTAAACAATAAAAAGCTCTTTACCTCTTAAAGATAGAAATTGCTACATCTTGCATACATTTAGCTGTGCTTTCAAAAGTTTATATTACTAATAAGTTATCTTATGACAAAAAGATGAATTAAATTTGTCCTTGCACCACAAGCCTATTTTATCCTTTCAACAAAATTATTTGAAGGTCATGGAAATATAGCTTTAGTAGTAGACAAGACCTTAGAGATCCAACCCCTTTAATTTTACAGATAAAGTGCCCAGAGAGATTAAGCAACTGGCATAAATTATCAATGCTTCCCTATGCAGTGGTACCAATACTCCATTTTGCTAGCTGGCTTCACTAACTAATCTATCACTGTTAGTTCTTTCCTTCTCAACTGCCCTTCCCTACCTAGCACTACTTTCTAAAAGTTTCAGTTGTTTGTTTATGGATGTCAATTCTTGCTAACTATTGCAATGGGTCTGGTCAAGCCAAGGACATCTTTTCTTAATCAGGAGCCCAAGATGCCAGAACAGATTCCATAGAGCAGTTACAATTAAGTAGGTGCCAAAAACTAGTCAGATACCCGTTAAGATGTCAGTCACAAGCAAATGAATTATGGCTTGTCCTCAAGAATATCTACCAACAAAAAATAGAAAAACAAAGTAAGACACATGGAACAAGTAAGACAGCATGGAAAGAAAATACAGTTCCATTTAACTATATGCTAATCTAAAGACAATGAAAATAGTCTCTGCTCTCAAGAAACTTAAGCACCTTTGTGAGAAAAAAAAAACCAATGAAGTACTTTTGATGACAGATCTGAAAGCCAATTCTGCCGTACCCTATAAGAAGGGAAACTGGAGAATTGGGGTGAGCTATCACGTAATCCCTCAGATGGTGGCAGCAAAGCCTGTCTCTTTGATGTTATCTTCCTCCATAAAATTGTCTACCCTGAAAATTCATACCTCTAAAAATCTCTTGCCACCCACAGAGGAAAAATTGGTCTGGAAGGATGAAGTTTGAAGCTGGGCAACATAGTGAGAGAGCCTCTGCTTAGGAATTTATCTAGGATTAAAATAGGACTAAGGAACTCCTGTTGATATTAACCCTGAGTGTGTTCCCAAAGCACAGGACCTAGTTTATTTGACCTCTCATTTCTAGAGAAAGCAGAAAGTTATAGATTGCCAAAAATTTGGAGGGAAAAAGATCTTAAGGGTTTGGTGATTTGGGTTTTTTTTTCCCTTTTAATGTTTCTTACAAGCTTTGTTGGGATGTTGGGAACATCTATCACTTTGTTCCTCTCTTGCTAAAACATATAAAATGAAAATGCTGACTTTTCCAAGTGCTCAACTTCATGGAGAAGTATTAAGTACCATTGAATTCATGAAACTCAAAGTTCTTTAGATGATGAAAGCTGGGTTGTGGCTATTGTCACTAACAATATGCAACTGGTTTTGTGTCTCAGAAGAGCAGACTTGGGTGAAATGTGACAAGTTTTTGTGTGGAAGAGATGATTAATGTAATTAATTAATGTGACCCTAAAGGGTAGAATCATTCCAAGGAATAGAAATTAGGATTTAAACTTTTGTTCTAATCAAAGGAAATTATTTACTAATTATTGAAGCTGCCCAATAATACACTTGACTTCCTTCTAAGATAATGGGCTCCCTCCCTCAGGAGATATTCAGACAGAGGCTAACTGGTCTTCTTTCAACAATGCTATGCTAGGGATTCCTGTATTTGGGGTAGGGTTGGCCTATATGTATTCTAAGAGCCTCTAATCATCTGAGAGGGAGCCCACAATTTTCTGTGTTGGGGTTGATTAAAGTACCAAGTTCAGTGGTGGACAGCTAGACTTCTGTACCATCTGTATATGAACAGTAGTTAAGAGAAAATGGCATCGTCAGAGGTGCTGGTGTGGAGGAAAAGAACAAGGTCCAAGAACAAAGCCAAAAGATCATGACTAATGAGTAAGAAATGGAATGATTAACCAAAATCCTCCAGAGAGATTACTGCAAGAGCCCTCCAAATGAATCAGGATAAGATTGTGGACCTCTCCAGCCCTCCTCACCCAAGCTATTATTAGAACAATGAGAAGCACATGACATGGTGATTTAAAACCTCACTCAGTGACTATAATTCAAGCCACAAACCTTTGTTAAGTACCTGCTATTGTAAGGCATTGTACAAGGTGGTAGACCTCTCTCCTCAGGAAGCTGACAGTCTACTGTGCAACCTAGAATGTATATAAATAAGCAAATATGAACTAATTTGAAGAGGAACAGAGCATTAACAACTAGGGCAATTCCAGAAAAACTTCCCATAGTAGAGAGATATGAACTGAACCTCAAGGGAAGGAAAGCAAGAATTCTAGAGATAGATGATAAAGGAGTTCATCATAGGCATAGGATATAGCCTGTGGAATTGTGGATTCAGGGACTATCCAGTAAACTACTTTGACTAGAATATAAGAATATGTGAGTGAGAGTAATATAAAATAAGCTTGGAAAAGTAGGCTGTCACCAGATTATGGATGCCAAGCACAGTTATCTTTGTCTATGGGCAATAGAGAACTGTTGAAAATTCTTGAACATGGGGAAAGATGGTCAGATAATAACAATCCTACTATATAAGGTTGTATGAAGATTGAATTGATTAATGAATATAAAGTACCTTGCCAATCTCATTATAAAGATGAGGTATTATTTATTGACTTGTGCTTTTTGAGAGCCTATATAGTAAAATAGATAGAGCACTCAATTTAAAGTAAGTAAGACCTGGGGTAAAATCCCAACTCAGACTTCTCTGGGCCCCTATTTTCTCACCTGCAAAATGAAGAAGTTGGACTGGATGGTCTGCAAGTCCTCTTTTAGCTCCAAATAGGATTGTTTTAGGATTATTTTGGCAGCTGTGTGAAGGATGAATTGGAGGGGATAGAAACTGAAAGCAGGAGATTGTCTCTATAGTCCAGTCCAAAGGCAATGAAGTCTTGAACTCATGCAGCAGCCATGTGAGCGAGAGAAGGGGATGCATAAAGGTGATAATGTAAACGGGGAATCTACAAGGCTTGTCAGCTCACTAGATATAAGGTGTGAAAGAGAAGGAAGGCTTGAAGAAGTTAAAGATCAGGTGCTGAAATGGTAGTTATCTCTGGACATCAGTGACTCAGACAAAGTTCAATTTCCATGAAATATAAGAGCTGGAAGTTGAATTGAGAGGGGTCCAAGGAAAAGAGCCTATAGAGGAGTAAGGGTGTAGTGCTACATGACATGTACCAGGAGCCAGAGAGTTAGAGGGAAGATGGAGATGGAATGGAAGCAAACAAAATAATGAGCAGTTTGGCAGGGGAGGAAGCCAGGAGCGTCTACTGAGATAAAGAAAGGAGAAAGCCAAGGAAGAAAGAGGACCGGTGCCATTTAGTAGATAGGAGGGAATGTGTTCCTTTTTGTCCCCATACTCACTGTGTTGCATCTCTAATTACCTCTCTCTTTCCACAGGTAATATTTGTATAGTCATTGGCTCGTAATGCAGAGAGAGGGAGGGAGGTCTATCTTCTTTATATGCCAGTGGACAATTTGTTTTTACATTTTTAGCAACACCTCTGACTCTGCTAGGAGAGACTGACAGAAAAATAATACTTTCAATATGCTTTTTTATTTATCTACATTCTGTCATGATATACTTTGATGTAAGTTTTTAATTTTGCTTCAGCTTTCAGCTGTTGTAGCAGTTACAGCTCAGGGTCAGCAGTGAGGTTAGCCACAGTAGCACAAAACAATTTCCTGTTCTCACAGCCCAGGTAACATTTGGATGAGGATTAAATTTTACCACATTTTCCAGTATCCCGAGCCTATTATTTCTAATGAGTTTTAAATTGCTTCTAGAACATGTATTTCAAAACTTAGTGTTGTAATCCATTCAGCCTGAGCAACTTAATAAAAGAACATTTCTTTTTTAAATTTTTGGTTAAAATGTTGCATGCGGTATAATAAATGTTATTACTTTTGAAACCCAGTCCTCAGTTTTAAGAACTGAATGTTTCTTATGTTCAATTTCCATTTGCCTAATTCTTTTCCTGCTACCCTCTGGGTACCAGCATCTTTGGTGACATCTGTTGGTTGAGGAGTGCATGGAAAGGAAAATTGTAATTCTCTTCATGAAACTGACTAGTGCAGACCTACCATTATTTCCTCCTTGGGAGTAGCCATGGGCCCTGATATAAGAAAATCCAATAAATGAAAATCCCAATTTACAGAACTATTATTAGAAATGATGATTTGCTGTACAAAACAATTTAAATCCAAGTTCCTTCATGTAGAGGTTTCCCCCTAGAGAATTCAAAGTGTATTCAATTCATCAAACATTAAGAAATTGTGCAGGACATCAGGGATACAAAAACAAAATGCTCCCTGTCCTCAAGTTTACCAAAAAAAAAAAATTGGTATATAAGTCTACAAAGTCATTTCTATTATATACCCATACTTGGGACTAAAAACAAAAGATTTATTTTCTTGCTGATATTTATTAACAAATTAACAAATTTTATTGCTCCAAATGCTACTTCAAGAATATAAAAATAACTCCAAATCTTAAACATTAGCAAGGAACCTTAATAACATCAAGTGCAACCCATATGTGATCAGAAATTTCACTGATCTACCTAGAACATAGCCTTCATTCGAAGGTTGTCTATCCTTTGCCTGAAGACCCCCAAAGATGAAGAGTACCTCCCACCAAAGCATATTCCACTTTGGAACTAATTGTTAGTGAATTGGCATGAATTGTTAATTTTCCTTATATTAGCACTAAATTTGCTTCTTCAAAACTTCTCCCTGTTGCTTGGAGTGCCAACTTCCTCTCTCCTATTTCCATTCCTTTCTCCAAGACCAAGTCAAACAGGTTTAATCCCTCTTCCACATAACAGTCCTTCAAAAACTTGCTATTCCACATAACAGTCCTTCAAAAACTTGAAGTAGTTATCATGTGACCAGGCTGTCTCTCCAGGTATACGTTCCTAGTTCCTTCAACCAGGCATCATGTGCCAGTATCTCAAGATTCTTTACCATCTTGGATTTCCTCCTCTGGCTGCTCTCTAAATCATTAACATTTCTTCAAAAATATGGCCTACAGAACTGAACACAGTGGGCCATGAGATAATCTCACCTTGCAGTCCATTAAGATGTCTGCATCTTTTTCAGATAAACTGCTCTCTAGCCAAGCAGACTTCATCTTGTGCTTGTATGATGATTTTTTTGAAACCAAGCTTAAGGTTTTACTTACCTACTAAACTCTTTGCTTTGTGTCATCTAAAAAATTGAATAGACATGACATCTATACCTGTAGCCAAGTCATCACTGAAAATATTAAAATAGTATGTTTTTTTAATTATCATTCTGGAAAATGGTTTGGAATTATGCTAAGAAACTGATTTAAGTGTCCATGCCCTTTGATCTACTGCCAAGCATACTCCAAAGAGGTAAAAGAAGGTTTTATATGCACAGAAATACTAATAGCAACACTTTTTACAGTAACATAGTAATGGAAACCAGTTAGATGCCCATCAATTGGAAAATAACCCAGTAAATTGTGGTTCACAAATGTATCTAGGTACAAGAAAGTGAAGAATTCAAAGAAGCATGGAAAATCTTAACTGATGCAAAGAGAAGTAAACAAACTAGAAAAAAATGATGTATCTAATATATAACAATGTAAATTGGAAGAGGAAAAAAAAACATTGAACATTGCAATTATAATAACCTACCTCGGCCTCAAAAAAGAAATGACAAAATATACTTCCCTCGTTTGCAGAGTCAGTCTGAGATTACCATCCCTTCTCTATCCATTTCTCATTTCAAGGAGCTCATGTTACAGTCCTGCCAACTGTACTAGTTGTTCTCAGCAAGGCCTGACAAGCTAGTCCTTCAGGGTTAGGTTTGACACTAAAACAAAATTAGATACTTGTCAGTCATTCAATGGTTGAAAGAACTACTTAGCCATAACCAATCACTAAACATTTACTAAGATTATGGATATGGAACACTGTATATATTGTAGGCACAGCCAATGTGTTAGTTTTGCTGAAAAAACTTTTTTTCCTTCCTTATTCTTTGATACAAGAAATGGCTCTCAGGGGAGGGCATGAAAAAGGGCTAATTTAATTTGGATGTTAAAGTCATATAAAACAAAATATATCATTTTTTAATGCTAAGCATCATGGGGCTAAGCAAAGATCCCTAGGGCTCTTCATTAGAAATAACTTTTCAGGTCATAATCAAACCATCAATGGCCTCTCTTTGGATTTAGCCATTTAGCCAGTGTTGAGGCTTTTAATATGGGCAGGATTTGACTAAAACCAGTCACCTAGTAGTTAGTGGAACAAAATGAAATATTCCTAGGTCATTCATCAATTAATGAAAAGGAAATTTGCATAACCAAAGCAGGAGAAGGATTTTCAATATAGATAGGCATTGAGGACACCTTGAGTTGATTTAGCTGAGCAAAATTACCTTGCCCACATTTGCCCATCATGATCCACCTGCCAGACCTCGGGGTCTTCCTGTCAGGTCCTTGTGACTGATTTGTATTCAATGGGGAGGACATCAACAATCTGAACCCATAGTCCCCCAGAGCCAACCAAGACTCAAGGCATGTCTTAGTACCTTTTGAGAAAATTTAATCTACCCTACATGGAAAGAAGGGTTAATATAATGCCCTTACCACATTCCACTCCAGGGTAATGTGGTCCTGAAGGTCTAGACCAGAGGTCCCCAAACTTTTTACACAGGGGGCCAGTTCACTGTCCCTCAGACTGTTGGAGGGCCCAAGTATAAAAGAAAAACTATGAACAAATCTGTATACGCTGTCTGGGATAGCAGAAGCTGCAGCGCTGGCTGTGATGGGCCTGCCACACCTTGCACAGGCCCATCACTGCCACCATTATACTGGGCAGCAGTATACACAGGGCGGAATCCCCTCCTCCAGATCACTGCTCACCATTGCGCAGCCACATAATCCTTTGTGCGGTGCCTCCTTCTCATTCAGTTATTCTCAGAATGAGGCGCCACGCAAAGGATTATGTCACTGGAAGTAGTACTATATGTGAGCAATGCCACACTTTGTGGCACTGCCACATTCAGTGCTCCTCTCACTGACCAATGAAAGAGGTGCCCCTTCCGGAAGTGTGGTGGGGGCTGGATAAATGGCCTCGGGGGGTCACAGTTTGGAGATCCCTGGCTAGACCTTCTACCACTAAACTGACTTCAGGTCAAACAATATAATAGTTCCTGCAGGAGTGACTGAATCTGAGAGAGTCCCAGAAAGGACTCAGTCTCAGGTCTAAACAATCAGATCCATATGGTGAGTGATAATAAATCTTTGAATTTCATAGTAGGTTTCTTCATGTAAAAAGGTGACCTCAAACAGGAGCAGCCCCAGGAACATCAGAGCTACCACAAAGGCACAGTCTTAAGTAGTAACTGACCTTCATTACAGGTCAGGGAGAATTGCCCCATGCTACCCCTTCCTCAGTCTTCTTTGGCCTACAAGCTAAGACCTCCTGTCTGTAGTGCAGGCCTCTACCCCATAAGAGACCTTAAAGAAACTACGCCCTTCTTCTTGCCATAAATAAACTCCCTCTCCCTGATGCCACCCCTGATCCTCTAAGTACTTCCTGTGGAGTTGTACCATGCTCACTGGGGATGAACTGGTAGCGCTGTGGAAAGGCCAGCTGGTCTTTTAAATTATACTAATAAATGTGCTATAAGACTGGCCTTCTGCCCAGCACACCCTGGTACCCACCCTTCTGCCACTGGACATTGACCTGTTGCACCTGCCTCACTTTCCTGCCCAGAGTCACAGTCTTTCATGGTCTCTGCCAGGCCTGACTCTCATCCACTGTGGCAGCTTGACATCTCCATACAGATTGCCATGAGCTTATATTCCATGAGCCACCTCTGCCCCAATCTTAAGAGACTCTTCCAGGCAAGGATGACATTGACTCTTTTTCCCATGCTTGAGCCACAGCCATTTCTACTAGCAATGGGAAATGCTCCTGGGGCCTGAGTTCAGGGCTCTTCAGGTGTCCCTTACTAAAAGGTCCAAAGAGAGAAAAAAATGACAGTTCACAGTTGGCAGGGTGAGTGGAAGCTTTTTAAACTGATGCAGCCCCTCTGCTTCTCCTCAACTAATTGAACAGGGTACAATTGGCACATTTGTTCATATTCCCAATCTAGAAATGTCTCCGGGCTACTAGGGAGAATTTAGTATTATCCTTTAAAGCATTGCACCAAAGTATAACTTCAAAATCCTTGTGGTAGAATTGAAGTCAGTCTCTCAAATTCCAACAAAACCCAAAACCTCAGATAGTTTCTTCAATACAATTGTTAGACTAAAATTCCTTGACCTGCCTAGTTTGCAATATCTCACTGTTGGGACCCCTCATGAAAAAAACTTCAGTGGTTGTCTAGGTTCATATACAATTATGTCATTGCTCTTTTACATGTTTTATTTAAAGACTGAGTACTACTACTTCAACTACATTCCCATTTCCAATTAATCCCATTAATATGACTCCCTTAAAGCTGAGAATGTCCTTTTTAAAAGGGGCCTTCCTCCACTAGCCATTCCCCCTAGGAAGATAATGACCATAGCCATACAAAGGAATATTTTCCCAGCAAAGGCTAAGTACTTGGATTTTTTTTCCCTTAATTTGTCCTTTTCTAATGAGGGGAACATTTCTCCATATCCTCCCCCAAATTCAGTCCCTCCAGGCTGCTTTGAAGGTAAAATAAATTATGAAGAGATCCCCCAGTAAAACTTTGAGGAGCTCAAATTTCTGCGCTAGAAGGCCAAAACATGTGTTTACTATAATTATCTTCAAGGTACACAAAGTATATTCACATTGTCTTCTTTTTACTAAATGGCCATAAGCAGTTTACTCTTTAGACTCTCAGGTATGAAGAATGTAACATGGTAAAAGCCACCTTTTTTAGCGACATCACCAAAAACACCACCAGAAGTAGAAAGGCAAGTCTGGGATAACCATCCTTTCAATAGCCATCTCTCATGCCAAAGAGCTCATTATGTTCCAGCCCTGCCCACTACATCAGTTGTTCTGGGCAAAGCCTGATTTTAGCTACTCCCTCAGTAGGGTTGAGTTCAACAGTGAAACAAAATGACACTTGAGGGTCATTTAGCGGTTGAAAAAACTATTTAACCACACCAATCACTAACATCTATTAAGTGCATACTTAAAATATTGTCTATGTAATATAATAATAATACCAGCAGCTAGGTAGCATAGAGGATAGAGTGCCAGGCCTGAAGTCAGGAAACATGTCTTTAAGTTCAAATCCAGCCTCAAAACTTGCTAGCTCTGTGACCCTGAGCAAGTTACTTAACTCTGTTGATCTCAATAAAATGAGCCAGACAAAATGGCAAACCTCTCCAATATTTTTGTCTAGAGTCAGACATGACTGAACAACAACAAAATTTCCCTAAAAGCTCTATGGCTAAATTTTGCTTGTTTCTACTCTGAAATTCCATCTCTTATTTTCAGTAATGTAAAAGTTTGTTTATGTGTAAAGTCTTTGTACCTCCAGCACTTAGCAAGAGCACTTTGATATTGTGATGGCCTTTTCTACATTACTGCCTCCCACATCTACTATATCTATTTCTGCTGGAAGTTTGCTGAAGCCAACCTCTCTCCTTCCTGTATAGATAAAAATAGTGCCATTACCTTAATAAAAATCACCATCACTTTTAATAATGAGGACTTCTTTGTGTTCTTGTAGTTTTAAATAACAAAAGCTTAGGTTTTATTCAGAAGGCTTGGAACCTTACTGCCTACTGAACTTGACTAAGACTCTTCACTTCCTCCATCTCCATTTTCTTTTCTTTAAGATGATGGAGTTAAAGTTGACTAATTCTAAAGTTCTGTCCATCCCTAACATTATGTGATTCACATCTTTCAATCCGAATCAGTCAACTAAGCAACAAGCATTTACAAAGTGACTGCTTTGAGCCAAGATGTGTGCCAGGTGTTTGGGATACAAAGACAAAGATAAATATAATCCCTGGCCTCTAGGAACTATGTATGGAAGGGGACAGCAAAGGCAAAATTCAAAGTAAATATGAGGTAATTTTCAAGAGGGATGCATGAGCAGCTAGAGAGAACAAGAGAGGTAACAAGGTGGAGACAGCTAGGTGGCTCAGTGAATTGAGAGCCAGGACAGGAGGTTCAAAAGTGGCCTCAGACATTTCCTAGCTGTGTGACCCTGGGCAAGTCACTTAACCCCCATTGCCTAGCCCTTACCATTCTTCTGCCTTAGAATCAAAACACAGTATTGATTTTAAGACAGAGGGTAAGGGTTTAATTTAAAAAAGGAGAGAGAGAAGCCACAAGTAAGAGGTGATTTTTGAACTGAGCTTTGAAGAAAAAGAAGGAATTCTAAAAGGGAAGAGGAAAGAGGGAAAGGAATCTAGACAACAGAACAACCTAGGCAAAGAAAAGGAATTAATAGTGAAGAACAGCAAGAAAAGTAATTTGGCTGGATTGGACAGGAGGACAGGAGTTTTACACACACACATACACACACACACACACACATAACAACTAGAAATATAGATTCGAGCCAAGTTGCTAAGGGCTTTAAATGCCAAACAAAAGATGTTGTATTATATCCTTGCAGTAATAGAGGGGAAGTCTGTAGAGTTTATTGGGCAGGGAATGACTTGGTCAAGCTTGTGTTTCATCCATTGTCTTATTTGATCCTCATCAAAACCTTGTGAGATATGAATAGAAGGCATTTAATTTTTTAATAATTTTTTCCAAGATGTTAGAAAACAAATGTCAAAAATTGCATTTACATGTACATGGGGAGGGGGGAAATAAAACATTACTGAAGGAAAAAATTGTAAATGAATGTTAAAAAATATCTTTCCCTTTTCATGCAATAATAATTTTTGACATTCATTTTTCAAAATTTTGAGTTCCAAATTCTCTCCCTCCCTCCCCACCTTTCCCTCAGCTGACAGTAAGCAATTTGATATATTGCCTTCATTTTATAGGTGAGGGAAAAATGAATTAACTTTGCCAAAACAAGATTCTAGTAAGTGACAGAGGTAGGCCCCAAGTCTTCTGGTGCCTCATCTGGTGATGACCAGAATATAGTCTGCTTCCATGACATCTATTTGTAATCTCACTAGGATATTCATCAAAGTAGCATGTGGTTAAATGTCTGGGCTGACTGAAATGCTTGTTTTTACTCCCGTAAGTTTCCGGATCTGTCAACCAAACACCAAATTCACTTTAGAATTTAAGAATTGGAAAAAGGAGGAGGTGAATTATAATGTGTTGATTTATGGCAGGGATCCCCAAATTTTTTACACAGGGGGCCAGTTCACTGTCCCTCAGATCATTGGAGGACAGGACTATAAAAAAAAACTATGAACAAATCCCTATGCACACCGCACATACCTTATTTTAAAGTAAAAAAGCAAAACAGGAACAAATACAATATTTAAAATAAAGAACAAGTAAATTTAAATCAACAAACTGACCAGTATTTCAATGGGAACTATGGGCCTGCTTTTGGCCCCCAAAAGACATGGGGTGTCTTATAAAACACCCTCTGTGGTAGTGGGGGGCTTCTCACAGTAGAGGCCCACTGCTGATGTCACAGGCCAGATCATCGCTATCTGTACACATTAGAGGTGGTGCTGGGCCTGTGACACTGTACACCACTTCCTGGGATAGTGGAGGCTGCATCGCTGGTTGTGATGGGCCTGTCACACCTTGCACAGGCCCAGCACTGCCACCACTATACCGGGCAGCAGTATACACAGTGTGGAATCCCCTCCCCCAGATCACCGCTCACCATGCTGATGTCTTCCATTGTGCAGCCACATAATCCTTTACGCAGTGCCTCATTCTCGTTCAGTTACTCTCAGAACAAGGCGCCATGCAAAAGATTGTCACCGGAAGTAGTGCTGTACATGAGTGACGATGACCTTTGCAGCACCACCACATACATGTGCTCCTCTTGATGACCACCAATGAAAGAGGTGCCTCTTCCAGAAGTGCAGTGGGGGCCGGATAAATGGCCTCAGGGGGCCACATGTGACCTGTGGACGGTAGTTTGGCATAGTTTGGGGACCCCTGCTTTATGGGCTAGAAAACAAAATTATTTGTTCTCCAAGTTGCAGCTTATGCAGAGTATTGCTATTCCTTTTTCTTATTTATATCAAAGCAAATTTTATTATACAATAGGCTCCATTTGAATTCACATTTTCTAACATTATTGCTTTCCTACCCAAATTTCTAAACCAAGTGGGTGTTTCTTAAGGTTCTATATACTTTGGAGGCAGCTAGGTAGCATGGTAGATAGAGCACTGCCTGGAGTCAGGAGGACCTATATTCAAATCTGGCCTCAGACACATCCTAGCTATATGGCCCTGGGCAAGTCAATTAGCCCTAGATGCCTAGCTCTTGCCATTCTTCTGTCTTAGAATCAATGCTTAGTATCCATTCCCAGAGAGATGTAAGGGTTTTTTTTTTTAAAGGTTCTATATACTTTGGGTACCTAAAGAAACCCAAAACAGTATCTCAACCTCTCACCTGTGTGATGGAATAGAAAGAGTATTGGGTTTCTGAAGCAGAGATCTTGGATTAGATCTCAGCCCTGCCACTTATTACCTGTAGAAACCTGGCCCAATCATTTGATATTTCTCCAACCCCCGGACTAACTTTCCTCATTTGTAAAATGAAGGAGTTGGTCTATATGGTCTCTAAGGTCCCTTTTGGCATTATGTTTTGCCTGTTAGTCCTTAGTCCTACTGTACCATAACCATAGTTCTGATTAGCAATAGCAAATAAATCTGAGCGGAGGCAGACATGGGCCCTGTCCAGCCAGAAATTACTCTGCTGATATCATTTTAAATAAGGCAAAATTAATAGGATCTGAAGGAAGGAGTTTTTGTACCCCAGCCCTGATTCCTTTCATTCTCACAGTCATAAGAACTCTTCCAATGTGAACCCATGGAATACCCCCTATAACTTTAACAGTATCTTTAGAGTATCCTAAAAGGAGGCTGCAATGGCCCCCAGTGCAGGGGAGATTCTGATATCACTTCCATAGAGTACTCTATCAGCCTCTGACTTTCCTCCTTAAAAGAAGCTGACAGAAAGGGAAAAGTTGTGACTTCGGTGGACAGATCAGAGATAGATCAGACAGAAGCCAACCCCACTGCCCATCATTTAACTTGTTTAAGATATTGACTTTAACAGTGACTGTTCCCTAGAGCTCTGTCTAGGACCATCTTCTCTTTTCCCTCTATAGTGTTTCAGTTAGTGGTTGCATCAGATTACAAATGACTAGAGTATTCAGTTATCTATATATTGATGATTCTAAGATCTCAACTCTGTCCAATCTTTAACTACCTATTGAACATCTCAAACTGGATGTCCCATAGACATCTTAAACTCAGAACATCAAAAACTGAACTCATCATCTGCGCATACAGCCCCATCCCCCTGGAAATCATCCCTGTCACCCTGGCTCACTACCAAGGTGTCATCTTTGATTCTGCCCCATGGCCAATCGCCAATCTGTAATCAAGTCTGGTGGATTTCACCTCTGCAACATCTCTTATCCCCACTGACATGGCCCCCATTTCATGCCTGAACAGATACCTTTGCTTTGGGTTGGCCTCAGGTCCCTCCCCCCACCTTCTATTTGGTGGTCAACCCCAGCCCTTTCCTACCTTTCCAATTTTCTTCTACCTTCCCTCCCCCTAAATTCTCTGTGAACCAGTGACACTGACCTCATTGTTCCTCCCATCATCCTGCTCTGGTCATTGTCACCCACTGTTTACTGTGTCTGGCTGCTCCCTCTCCTGGCTTTCTTGCCTTTCTTCAAGGATCATCTGAAATCCCACCTTCTGGGAGAAGCCTGTCCTGATGCCCCTTATGCTAGTGCCTTCCTTGAGTCATCTTCCTATATAAACCTTGTTTGTACATAGCACCCTGCCGTTTTCTTCCCAGTTAGGCTGTGTGGTTCTTAAGAGCAGGAACTCGCCTTTCACTCTCTTTGTGTCCCTGGCATGTAGCATAGCGCTTTGAATATGGTGTAGGTACTTAAGGAGTGTTTGTTGACTAACTAATGACTGCAGTCATAGCAGTAGAAGGTTTACCAAGTGCTTTCTTCACAAGAATCCTAGTTTATAAGTGTTCATGGAGGCAGTGGAGTGAGAAGAGCACTAGTCTTAGAGTCAGAAGATGCACTTGGCTTCCTGTGGCCTTTAATATAAAAAGAGACTTCTCTGTTGAGCTTTTAAAGCCCTTCACAGCTTGGCTTTATCCTGTCTCTTTCACTTCCCATATACTCCCTTCCTGCACTTTACAAGCCAGTCAATGTGGTCTTCTTTCCATTCCTCACCTACAGAACACCATGTTCCATCTTGATGCTTTTGTACTGGCCATACCTAGAATACAACCTCATCACCTCCACATCAAAGGAGCATCATCATCCTGAAACCTTTCCTGATCCCAGAACTGCTAGTACCTGGCCCAGCCAGCAAAGATGGTAGAGTTAGAGAAAGCACTGCAGCTCAGCTTTCCTCGCAACTCCTCCAGGAAATTTTTCAGAAGACTAAATAGTTATCAAAAAAATATAAAGAGAAACAAGTCATTTTTTTTCCCAGTCCAAGATCACAAATTCTGCTTACAGGCAATTGACGCCTGCAAGCCTATAGCTCTGTTGCTCTGACCTCACAGAGGAAGCATACATTCAGCCTCCAGATTCAGACCAGAGATAAGCCTATATTAAAGTCTAAAGACTGGGAAAATAGTAGAAAATATAAGATATCCCTTACCAAACAGCTAGTGCTATCCTTCTCTGTCTTGTATTCAACATCTTTTTTTTTAATTTTACATTTCTTCAGAGAATATCTACTCTGTATATAGTTATATGAAGCAGCAGCGTAAAGTGGATAAAGGGCTGACCTTAAGTTCAAGTCCTGTCTCTGGAAAATTCTAGCTCTGTGACCCTAGGCATGTCCCTAAACCTCTTAGTTCTCTAAACAACTCTCTAACACTCCTGAGTTGCAGAAAAGATGGCAGTTCATTAAAAGGCAGAACTTCCTCAGCCAAGTTCTCCACTCCCTGAACATTTATACTTCCTCAAAAAGCAGTTATTTCATTTTTTTGTATTTGTACCCCAAAACCGAGCAAAATGCTTGATACATAATATTCCACGCAGAGTGGGTGACTAATGTGTTAAGTGATTGTTTAAATCAATTCCAATCTAGCTGCATTGAAACCATTATCCTGGTTTGGAGTTTAAACTATACAGCAAGAGGGCAGAGTGGATAGAGAGTCTGACCTGGAGTCAAGAATACTTGAGTTCCCAGCCAGTCTCAGATACATCCTAGCTATATGACCGCTGCCTCAATTTCCTCAACTATAAAATGGAGGTAATAATAGCATGAACTTTGCAGGATTGTTGTGAGGATCACATAAGAAAATATTTATAAAACACACAGTGCTTGGCAGATAGTAAGTGCTATATAAATAATAGTAGTAACAGTAGTAGTAGTAGCAGCAGCAGCATTAGTAGTAGTAGTCATTGTAGTCATAGTAATAGGGCAGCTAGGTCTTGCAGTGGGAAGAATGCCAGGGCCTGGAGTCAGGAAGACTCATCTTCCTGAGTTCAAATGTGGCTTCCAACAGTTATTAGTTTTGTGACCTTGGGCACATCATTTAACCTCGGTTTACCTTAATCTACCAGGGAAGGAAATGTCAAACCACTCCAGTATATCTGCCAGTAAAACCACAAATGGGGTCACAAAAAGTCAAACATGACTGTAATGACTGAACAAAAAGTAGTGGTTGCTGTATTTTTCTGAAGCATCCCCTAGCCTACTCCAAAACCAAAACTTTTCCTGCCAAAAAAGGGGGGGGGGGGCAGGGGGTGGAGAGAGGAACTGGAAACCGCTCACATCAGAAGAAAGACATCTTTCTTTTCTACAAAAAGAATATCCAACTTAGTTCAAACCAAATGGAAACAGAAGAAGGCAGTGTGGTCTCTTGGAAAGAGCAGTGACTTTAGTCACAAGACCCAACTTCAAAACCTACTTTGATTACCCCCATCCAGTTTCATAGTATGAAATAACTTGATTAAATGTCCCCTAAGGGCTCTTCTAATTCTTGATGAATCTTTAGATTTCTATCCTAGAGATCTACAAAAAGATGCCCTGTTTCCATCTGCTTTTGTTGACTTTGGTGCACTACCATCTAGAGGTTTCTTGCTGGAGTTAGGGAGTGAAGGACTGGAGGAGGTTAGGGAAAAGGTGGAGAATCAAGTACTGCCATTATAGTCCATGCTGCATCATTATCATTTACAAGCAGAGCCACAGCAGCCTGAAATAGTGTACAAAGGAAAACAGTCTCAAAGATGCTTCATCTAAGAAAAAAAGAGAATACATTGGCAGTGTGATGTAGGAGGAATCAAGTACTGAATTTCCAGTCAGAAGACCCACCACTTCCTACCTTTATGGCAAGAGTCAAGACACTTAACCTCCCTGGGCCTCAGTTTCTTCTTCTAAAGTCCCATCTATCCCTTTATCGTGCCAGCCTAGAGTGCATTATTACCACATCATTTCATATTAGTATGCACAAGGTTCCCATAACTTTCTTTTCAATTCAATGTAGTTTAATTTTAATTTTAGATATACTTCTGTTTTTGAGGTGGCAGAGAAATTTTTTAAACAGTGCTAAGAAAATATTTCTGAATTCATAAAAAAGAACCCTCTTGGGTTATTACCTAGCCAAGCACAAATCCTTGCCATCACTCATCTTAGAAACAGAAAGTGTACATCATCTGCAATGGGGATAAACTAGATGCCTTTCCAATAAGATCAGGAGTAAAACAAGGATGCCCATTATCACCTCTATTATTTAATATTGTACTAGAAACACTATCAGTAGCAATTAGAGAAGAAAAAGAAATTGAAGGTATTAAAATTGGCAATGAGGAGACCAAGCTATCACTCTTTGCAGATGATATGATGGTTTACTTAAGGAATCCTAGAGAATCAACCAAAAAGTTACTCGAAATAATCAACAACGTTAGCAAAATTGCAGGTTACAAAATAAACCCGCATAAGTCATCAGCATTTCTATATATATCTCTAACCCATTTCAGCAGCAAGAATTAGAGAGCGAAATACCATTCAAAATCACCTTAGACAATATAAAATACTTAGGAATCTATCTGCCAAGACAAACACAGGAACTATATGAACACAACTACAAAACACGTTCCACACAGCTAAAACTAGATCTAAACAATTGGAAAAACATTGATTGTTCATGGGTGGGACGAGCTAACATAATAAAAATGACAATCCTACCCAAATTAATTTACTTATTTAGTGCCATACCCATTGAACTACCAAAAAACTTCTTTACTGAATTAGAAAAAAACATAACTAAGTTCATTTGGAAGAACAAAAGATCAAGGATATCCAAGGAAATCATGAAAAAAAATGCAAAGGAAGGAGGACTTGCAGTCCCAGATCTCAAACTCTACTATAAAGCAGTGGTTATCAAAACAATTTGGTACTGGCTAAGAGACAGAAAGGAGGATCACTGGAATAGACTTGGCGTAAATGATCTCAGCAAGACAGTTTATGACAAACCCAAAGACCCCAGCTTTTGGGACAAAAATCCATTATTTGATAAAAACTGCTGGGAAAATTGGAAGACAGTGTGGGAGAGATTAGGTTTGGATCAACACCTCACACCCTACACCAAGATAAATTCAGAATGGGTGAATGACTTGAACATAAAGAAGGAAACTATAAGTAAATTAGGTGAACACAGAATAGTATACATGTCAGACCTTTGGGAAGGGAAAGATTTTAAAACCAAGCAAGACTTAGAAAGAGTCACAAAATGTAAAATAAATAATTTTGACTACATCAAATTAAAAAGTTTTTGTACAAACAAAACCAATGTAACTAAAATCAGAAGGGTAGCAACAAATTGGGAAAATCTTCATAAAAACCTCTGACAAAGGTTTAATTACTCAAATTTACAAAGAGCTAAATCAATTGTACAAAAAATCAAGCCATTCTCCAATTGATAAATGGGCAAGGGACATGAACAGGCAGTTCTCAGATAAAGAAATCAAAACTATTAATAAGGTCATGAAAAAGTGCTCTACATCTCTTATAATCAGAGAGATGCAAATCAAAACAACTCTGAGGTATCACCTCACACCTAGCAGGTTGGCTAACATGACAGCAAGTAATGAATGCTGGAGGGGATGTGGCAAAGTCAGGACACTAATTCATTGCTGGTGGAGTTGTGAATTAATCCAACCATTCTGGAGGGCAATTTGGAACTATGCCCAAAGGGTGATAAAAGACTGTCTGCCCTTTGATCCAGCCATAGCACTGCTGGGTCTGTACCCCAAAGAGATAATAAGGAAAAAGACTTGTACAAGAATATTCATAGCTGCACTCTTTGTGGTGGCCAAAAATTGGAAAATGAGGGGATGCCCTTCAATTGGGGAATGGCTGAACAAATGGTGGTATATGTTGGTGATGGAATACTATTGTACTAAAAGGAATAATAAAGTGGAGGAATTCCATGGAGACTGGAACAACCTCCAGGAAGTGATGCAGAGTGAAAGGAGCAGAACCAGGAGAACATTGTACACAGAGACTGATACATTGTGGTACAATCGAAGGTGATGGACTTCTCCATTAGTGGCAATGCAATGTCCCTGAACAATCTGCAGGGATCTAAAAAACACTATCTACAAGCAGAGGATAAACTGTGGGAGTAAAAACACCGATGAAAAGCAACTACTTGACTACAGGGGTGGAGGGGATATGACTGAGGAGAGACTCTAAATGAACACTCTAATGCAAATACCAACAACATGGAAATGGGTTCGAATCAAGAACACATGTGATACCAGTGGAATCGCGCGTCGGCTGTGGCGGGGGGGGGGGGGGCAAAGAAAAGAAAATGATCTTTGTTTCCAATGAATAATGTTTGGAAATGACCAAATAAAAATTAAAAAAAGAAAAAAAAAAGAAACAGAAAGTGTTTGTTGTGAATGGTATCACCACTACAGAGAAAATATTGAGGTCCTTATGTAGAGTTCTCTGTATTTTGATGGTCAGTGTTGTATTTGAGTACAGTGATAATAAACAGTCATCCCTTGAGATCCCCAGCAGAAAAAAAATCAAGAACAAGGTAATTTAGCACTCTGCTATGGGTTTACTTCTGCATTTGGAATATCTCAAACTAAGTTTCATTTTGCCCTTTGCTTTTTGGATTATTATTACACTGGTGCTCCTAGGGCTCATTGCATTTTCCAGGTAATCCATCCTTAATTGTTTTTAATTGCATCCAAATGGACAGCTCTTGGAACAATAAGGATGAACCGTTAAAATTAGCAGTGAAATGAAAATGTTAAATGACATGCCCCTGTAACTACCTTGATTTGCATCTACTTATGTCAGTTTCTCTCTCTTCTTTTTCCCTAAAACAGGTAATCAGATCCTGTCCCTTAGGAACCTCTCAAAAGATCAGATTTATCCAATGAAACTCAAGGGCATTTCCATCTGCTATTCTGCTCTCAAGTCTGCCTTATGTGGAAATTATGTCAGCTTTGGAGTCTTCAAGTTGTATGGGGACGACCATTTTGACAACGTACTCCAGGCCTTTGTCAAAATGCTGCTTTCAGTGTCCCATAGTGACTTGCTGGTAAGCAATCATTCATCGTGGGAGTCTTTGTGTGAAATATGAAATAACACCACCACAGGCTTAGAATTGTTATGATGAGGCCAAGGGAGCTAGAACAGTGCCAAAATATTTTATATTTTCAATCAAGTTACCTGATTTATCTTATATAATTTGGAATGTTGGAGTTACTCTGTATATTTTAAAAATTATTCTGGAAATATGCAAATATCTCCTTGTGACAAATTGAACATCCAGAATGCCCCTAGTTCAGCAGCAAGAAAAAGCATAATTAGCAATTCAGATTAATTGCTTGACAACTATACCTGTAATTATGTGGTTTTCAGCTCAGCCTTTAAGTAAAGCACTGTTTGGGTATCAGAGAGCTCTGACTTCCAAAAACTGTGTGCTTTCTGGGGTAGAAAATTTGAGATTAGACCTGGTCCTGCAAAATTCTTCCCTCTCCCGTTTTGCTTCTCCTACTCCATTCAAATCACACTGAAGAGAAAAGAGCACTAGACTATGACCTCAGTTTTAAGCTCAAGTCTGGCCCTCACTAGCAATATGACCTCTGGGCAAATCACTTCCTCTCTCTTAACCAGAATCTCCTATTTCCTCAGCTCTAAAGTATAAGGGTTGGAGTAGATGGTCTCTGAGCCCCTCTCTAGCTCTGTGATTCTATTTGGGAACCTGATTGATGGGCACTCCCAAAGTGCACAAAGGGCTCTTTTGCCTTCTGGACCTACATGCTTCAGCCACCCACATTAAGGCTGGGAACTCGGGAGGCTTCCTACCATTTTGTCTATAGGAGAACTGACCCCACTGGCCTCAGTCAGGCTCATTCTCCATGTCATCCTCTGACTTTCTGACTTAGCCTCCCTATGTATATTTTAGTGACTGTGCTTTATATTAATAAATCTTGGGGGTACTTAGCAAAGACCACCTGAAAATTAGAATCTTCAGTATGATCTGTCAGGGAATGAATGAATTGCCTCAGTCCTAATGAAAATGGGGGCTACTTTATTCCAACTCCCTCCCCATCATTGCTCTCCAGTAAAGCAACAGATTTTATTCTATTAAGTGTTCTAGCACCAAATGCCCATTGTTTCCTGATAAGCTCACAGTTGAAGTTGGTAGAGTGGCAATCTACCCCTCGTTATCTGTGAACATGTTTGGTGTTATTAGAGAATTGCATGTGAGAGCGGAGTTCTCTTAAGAACTTATCCGTGATAGCAAGTTGAGTGCCAAGCCACTTACTTACCAACTTTAGGTTCAGTTTGATTTATAGGCACTATATGAGCACAGCCAATCAAGTCAACCAAGTATTTGTTATATTCCTGCTATGTGCCAGCCACTGTGCTGGGCTCTTGAGTAGACAAGTACAAGATAAAGACAAACCCTTCTCACGTGAGGCTCTTATGATAATGGGAAAGACAACAAATGCATATTCAACATAGATAATGTATACATTATAAATACAAACTGAATAAATATCCATGTGGACAAATTAGTTAAATACATGGTAACCCCCTGGGGAGGGGGTGCACTAACCAAAGATCCAATTTTAGCAATGGCAATCCATGCAATAGCTAAAAATTGGCATGCCCTAGGAAATAGGCCTTTTAATTACCTCAATCTGGATAAAGTGTTTCTGAATGTGAATCTTTTAAAAATAACAGTAATTTGGAAAAACAGCCGTTGTTTACTTAACAGAGATTCAACCTACATTGAAGCACTCAGAACATAATAGGCAGAAAGTGAGATTACATATTGCATGGCTGGTTTCATAAATAAAGGTTTCTAGAGATCAGAGACTACTACTAAAAATCCTTTAAATACTGAATTGGGACTTATTAAGTCATTATTCTGTATATTTATTGACCTCTCATTTAAACAGTCTTGTGATTTCCTACATTATAAACTACCATTTTTACTGGACTGTAGCATGTTTTCATTTTTCTTACCTGTGGCTTGTCATTGTTTGTTTCAGCAATATCGGAAATTGAGCCAGTCTTATTACCCTCTCCTGGAATGTCTCACACAGGACCACATGAGTTTCATCACTAATTTAGAGCCTCAGGTGCTCATGTATTTACTCACGTCTATCTCTGAGGGACTAACTGCTCTTGGTAAGGATCACACAGAACTCTTGTTTTTGGATGAAATATGTAATTGCAGCTGGTTAATATATATGCCATTTCAACAATCAGCTTAAAATTAAGGGGGGGGGGGGTTAAGTTGTCATGTATCAAGAGCAAAAGATAATATGAAATCCAAGCTGGTGGGGGAGGTGGGATTTGGGGTCTTCATTAATCATGATTACTGTTGGATATTCCTTATATCCTTGCTCTGATGACTTTAAAAATTTGCAGAACTGAGACAGGTAGTTCAGTGGATAGAGAGCCAGACCTAGAGACAGGAGGTCCTGGGTTCAAATTTGACCTCAGACACTTCCTTGCTGTGTGACCCTCTGCACATCACTTATCCCCCATTTGCTTAGCCCTTACCACTCTTATGCGTTAGAACTGATAATTAGTATTGATTCTAAGACAGAATGTAAGGGGTTTTTTTTTAATTGCAAAATTGTTCATCTTTTAGTGAGATCTGGTATGATTTTTCTACTTGCCAGTCATATGCACAATACTTTTCTATGATGAGGATCAGTACCAGACAAAGCCAAATTCAATATATGTTAGAGAAGAGTGAGAGAGAAAGTGTGTGTGTGTGTGTGTGCACTTGTGTTTTAAAAGAATGAGGGAAATAAGGAGGGAAAATACAATCCAACAAGCATTTTTAAGCACTTTATTGTGTGCAACATATATGCTAGATTCTGGAAAGAGAAGAATAAAACCACCATCTGTGCTCTTAGGAACCTTATATTCATCAGGGAGCACATTGTGTAAACAGGAAAATATATTTCTCTAAAATGTATACACATATATATGTGTGTATGTTTGTGCATGTGTGTATGTATATATTGCATATCTATATAATTTGAGGAAGGTGTAAACATTAAGTAGAGAGATAAGGAAAGACTTTCCCCTAGAAGGTGGCATTTAAAATGATCTTGGAGAAGCTGAGAGCATCTCAGAAGGAGAAGTGTCGATGGAGTACATTCTAAGCACTGTAGATAATGTGTACAAAGGCCTATGGATAAGACAGGGAACATCAGGTTTAGGGAATAACAAATAATTTGGGACATGGTGTATGAAAGGGAATAATATGAAATAAGCCTAGAAATGTAGGTTGGTATTGTACTGAAAGATTTTAAATGAAAAACAGGGAATTTTTACTCATCCTAGAGGGAGTAGGAAGGTACAAAAAGGGAGTGACAAGGTCAGATATGTGCCTTAGGACAATTATTTTGGTAACTGTGTGCCAAATGTATTGTAGAAGGGAGAGACTGGAAGGTGGAAGTATAATTTTTGTTTTCGTTTTGTTTTAAGTATTCTGAGTAAGGAACAGTGAGGCCCTGAACTAGCATATTGGTTGTGTAAATAAAGAGAAGGAAATGTTATGAGATATGCTATGGATATAGTTTACACAAGACTTTGCACTGATTAGAAATTAGGAAGGGAAAGATAGAAATGACTGAGGTTATAGATATGAGTTACTAGAAAGACAGAGATAATCTCAAGAAAAATAAGGAAGTTTGGGGGAGAGGCAGGTTTAAGGGAGAAGAAAAAACTTTCATTTGGCACACTGAGTTTTAGATATCTATATAACATCTCTTGGAAGTGTCCATCAAATAGTTGATGATGTAGAAATGGAGAGAAATTAAGATTATATGTGTATAAATCTGGTAGTCACCTACAACAAGATGAAATTGAATCCATAAGAGCTGAGTATTTCACCAAGAGTGAGTACAGAGAAAAGAGAAAAGGGCACTGAGTAGAGACTTAAAATATATCTATGTATAGGGAACAGGTCATGAATGATGATCCACCAAAGAAAACTTAGAAGAGGTGGTTGGATAGTTAGGAGAACAAGAAGAGATCAATTCCATGAAAACCAAGGGAGGAAGAACTGCCAGAATTCATTAAATTGACTTAGATGTGATAACTATACAGAGATACCACTCTAGGATTGGGAGCACAACAGATTTTTCTTGGAAATCCCATGGGAACCCACTATTGTCAGCAAGCACAAGTCATATTCCCAAACTGACCTCAAAAAATTTAATTATCTCTAGGTTCTTATTATTCTTTAAAGCTGGTTGGATGGTATCACTGATTTTTAAACTGTCTTATATAGATCAAATTCAATTATCATATGTCCTATGGGAGGTAGATCTGTGGAATTTACAGAAAGAAAGGATCTTAAAGGTCATATAGCCCAACCCACTTATTTAACAGATAAGGTACAGAGGCTCAAGAAGTTTACATGACTTACCCAAATTAACATAATTGATTTGGTGGCAGAAATGGGATTCAAAGCCCAGTTCTCTAATTCCAAATCCTTAAAGAACCATATCATATATATTCATATATGTGTGTGTGTGTGTGTGTGTGTGTGTGTGTGTGTGTATATATATATATATATATATATATAACTTGTTTTGTCTCTTACTAGCTCTGACATTCTCTAATTGGGTAATTTTTCTTTAAAGGTGAAAATTTTTTTCCAAGTTTCCTAGCTCTTCTTTTCCTCCAATCCGTCCTATTCATCAAAGCTAAGCAACTTCATAAAGTATCCATTTTTTATCTTTTATTGATACTTTTTATTTTCATATCACTTTTGTGAAGATAAAATTATCTATTTTAATGATCAGCAACTTTCAACTCAATCAATCAAAAACTCAAAGCATCCCTACTTAACTATTAAGTATGAGAGTTCACAAGACACTTATTAGAGTAAGTGAATACCTCCAAAGGCCACTGTCCCCCAGGCAGTGCTAGGCAAACTGGGAAGCTGTAATTGGTTCCTGTAAAGTAGGGAAACAGCGGAAGTAACATGGAGAAAACTGCTTTAAAAAGGCCAGCTCAAGGATTCCATCATTCGTTCTGCATGAACCAGGCTGGAAGAGGACTCTTTGCTTCCTTGGTTTTGGAGAGGCCCATTCCTTTCCTGGCATTTGGAGAGATTGTCTGAGACTCCTGCCTTGGCTTTGGAGGAGACTCTTTCCCTGGATCCTACATTAGCTTGCTTGGCGAGTGGCTGAGATTCTTTCCTTGGCTTTGGAGGAGGCTGCGCTGGTGGATTTTTGGCTGAAGACTCCATGAGGAGATTGAGACCTGAGGAAGCCTCCTGCCAAGGTGCTGAACTTGGCTTTGCTTGGTAGGAGGAGCTCTTAGGGATGGTAGGCTTGTTAAGAATCTGTCTCTTTATCTACATTTTCTACTTTCACTCTTTCCACCTCTTTGTAAATAAAAAGCAGCTAAAAGTCATTTTTACTTAAGCTATAATATTTTAAAATTAGTGACCATAACATAACTTTTTCACTCTCTTTTTGAGTCAAAAGAGTGCTTTGGAGAGCCTCCTGCCCCTTTCCATGGCAGTGAAAACTGCCTGTACTAGAATAAGTCAGTAAAGAATTAAATTCAAGCATTTGTTAAGAACCTACTGTATGAGCCACACTGATAGGAGGAATACAAAATAATCAATCAGGAGGTATTTATTAGACCCTATATAAAGACAAAAATGAAATTATTCCCAATTTAAGGAATTTGTGTTCTCTAAGGAGTAGAAAATGTGTGTATATAAGTGTGTATATATGTGTGTGTATACATATATATAATAAATATGTCCAGAGTCAAATAAAAGATAGGAAGGAAGAGAATTAAGAAAAAGTATATATAATGAGTCCTTCACCTCAGATACCATAAAATCTGTTTGAAAGATGCTCTGTAATCATATCAACAAATAACTGTCATGTGTCATCTTCCTGGCCATGGAAATTACTTCCTTATACAGAATATTGTTTTTAATGGCTTTTACCTATTCTTGTTTTCTTTATGCTATTATTTAAGAAATTGAAAGGACTTGGTAATCACTAAGTAAGGAAAGTACTACTAGCATGTGAATTTTTTAATCAAATAATAACAACAATAGCTAGCAGTTATATAATCCCTACTATGGATCAGGCACTATGCTAAGTGGTTTACAGATATTATCTCAGTTGATCCTCAAAACAACTCTGGAAGTTAGCAAGGCAAACGGGGTAAGTGACATATCCAACTAGTAATCAACTTTGAACCCAGGTCTTCCTTACTCCAGACCATTCTCTGTCCACTGTGCCACCAGCTGCCTTAGCTGTGCACCTTAGAGACAGTAGTCCAATATATAGGAAGATCAATACCAATCTTCTTTTTTGGTGGTTACAAATTACAAAAAGATACTTTTAGGTATTGTTCAGGTCATGAACCTATTTAGATTTTATAGGATTAGTTGTATATTCTCAGTGGAAAGAATTGTGGAGGGATTGAGGAAGTAATTGAATCAATGATAGGAAAATAACTAGTCTGGTATGTTCAGTGTGGCATAAAAAATTCAGTCGTCTTGTAATTGACCATCATTCATTAACATTTTAGTGGATCATTGCCCATATATTTGATTAAAGATGAAATTTGATTTTATTAAGTTCAGGACAATTGCAGTATAGAGAAAGGAAAAGGGAAAAAAGGAGTAGGCAAGAGTAAGAGCAGATAAGACTGTATCTTTCTATTTGGTGGGAGGAGAGAATCTCCTTTTCCCTTAGGTGCTGGTTAGTATAATGTGTTACACCATTATTCATATTTCTTCTTCACCATTACATAGAATATTTCTCAGAGTTTGTCTGGTCTAGAGGGAAAAGTCCTGAGCATACTCACAAGACCAAGCCCTGGCTCTGATGGGTACCAGTTGTGTGGCCTTGAACAAGTCACTTAATCTCTCTGAGCCTCTGATTTCCCATCCGTAAAGTAGGGATGATAATACCTTTTTTATATTGCTCACAAAGTTCTCAAAACCCAGTGATATAATGTATATAAAACACTATGTAAACTTAGTAGAGCTGTTACCACCTTGTTTGCCTAAGCTTCTTCAGGGTTGAACTTTTGTGATGTAAGTTTTCATTGTTCTCCTATACTTATTTCCTTTACTTTATTTCCTGCCCTTATGTCTGTGCTCTCCTTCATCTTTACTCAAGATCACATTTTTTCCCATGATTTCAGCTATTCCTCAAAATATATGATTCCCACCTCTGCTTCTTTAACCTGTTCTTACATTTCTAGAGCTCTGGGTAGATCTCTTCCTACTTTATGAAACTGGGGAAACTGAATTCATTATCTTCCTGTGAAGCACCCCAATTACTGTCAAACCCCCAATTTTGATACACACACAACATGGTAGTTATTTTCATTTTTCCCTTTTTTCCCCCACATTAACTCAATCACCAAGTCTTAGTGATTCCTATTTTGTAACTAGGTTTTGGCATAACTTTTTATTCCCAAATCCTAGGACTTCTTTGCCTCATTCCTAGATTATAGCAACTGCCATAATAGAGCCCTCTTGCTACTAGAAATTTCTGATTAATCCCAAAGGACTTCCTCCCCCCCCCCATACCTATGATTGCATTAATGTAAAGAATCTCTGGAGAAGGAATCTCCCTCTACCAGTGCAAATGGACAACTGTTCTGCAGCTTACTCTTAGAGGGTGGCTTGGATTACTGAGAGTTTAAGTGATTTTTTCACGGGTCACATAACTATAGTCTATGTCAGAAGCTGGACTTGAGCCAGGTCTTTCCAACTCTGAAACAAGCTGACATTCTGCCTCTCTTATTCTACTTTACCAAATCTAAATTTCCTCAGAACATTGAAGGTCATCAACAACCTTTCCTACTTCATCCCTTAATAGTCCCACAGAATTTTTGTCTTGCCCAAGAAAAAATCTGCTTGCTCTCCTCACCCACTTGATACCTATATCTTCCTAATTCCCACTTGACACGTTCTCTCCTTAAAATTATATCTCTTGGAGCAGCTAGATAGCACAGTGGATAGAGAGCCAAACCTGGAGTCAGGAGGACCTGGGTTCAAATCTGACCTCAGATTCTTCCTAGCTGTGTGACCCTGGGCAAGTCCCTTAATACTGACTGCCTAGCCTTTGCCATTCTTCTGCCTTAGAATTGATACTAAGACAGAAGGTAAGGGTTTTAGAAAAAATGACCTCTCTTCAAATCTACCTTCACAAGCCAAATTTGGTAATTCTAAAATATCCAGCTCAAAATATCTGCTTGAATTATTTAGGTAGTCACCTTTTCTACTCCATACTAATCACTTCCATGCTATAACTATGCCCATGGTTTTACCCAGGTTGCCTTGTACATATTCATGATTTATTTTACAATTGCCATCAGTTTGTTTCATGTTAACCTTTTTCTCTTTAGCTGGAGCATAATCTCTTCAAGGACAGAGATTATGTCTTTCACTTCTCTTAGGTTAGTGCTTAGTCCAACACTGGGCCCACAGTAGATGCCCTCTTAGTCCAGTTCCTGGCTTTCTGAACTTCAAAACCATGTCTCTACTGCTGTCTCATCCTAGAACTTCCCTGAACACCTAGGGCCTCCTCACTCTGGAATATCCTACTTATTACCTCTGTAGCCCTCTCTCCACTGAATATCTCTCAGGAAGCCCCACTCCCACCCCTTGCTATTTTGTGGAGGAGCCCAGACCTTCTTCTCCCTGCCCTATTCTTGACATTTTAAACTTAGAAACCATGCCTCTGCAATCAAGAACCTTCTTCCCCCTTCCCTCCTCTCTGCTTTTCATCTCCTTTTTGGTTTGTTGTCTTCCCCCATTAGAATATAAATTCCTTGAGGACAGAGGTTGTCTTTGTTTTTGTTTGTATTTGTATCTCCAGCCTTGTAAGTGCTTCATAAAGTCCTGTTTCCTTCAATAAATATTCCTCAAATGAAAGAATAAATGGATTCCAGGAGTGGATTTCTTTACAGAACTTCAGTCATATCTCTCATAGGCTATTAACTTTCTACTTCTTATATCAGTTCCAGATCAGCCCTGACCCACTGTGAAGCTTATCTCCTAGACTATATCTGTCTTTAATCCCAACTAGTCTTTCCTCCCCACAACTTTCCCCTAAATCCTAGTCTTCATCCCAGACTATTGTATACCAAAGTTCCCTCCCTTCTACAATAATTGAAGTTTTGTGTCAGAGCCAAATTTGAACTCAGCCTTATTATCCTTCTTAAATCCCAGTTAGGCAACTCTTTCCTGTGTAGTTAACTTTTTAAAAGTTGAACATAACTCCTGGTGATGGGGCTAAGGGGGAGGACTAACAGTGCTATGCCTAGAGAGGTGCATGGCAGCTAGAAAGGGCATGCTTCCCTGCCAAACTGCCAAACTTCATGCTGTTGGAAAGGGCAGAGTATCTATTAGAACTTATATGTCATTCTCCAAATTATAAAACATAAAGCACCTAACCTTTTATTTAGAAAATTAAATCCCTTGAGCTGACTTATTCACTTGGGCAGAATATAAAGATTCATGACTTTTTGTCGCTCCTTTTATGACTTGGGAATGTTAACATTTGAATCTAACTTCAGCCACCGATGAAAAAGGCCAAAAATACTCATTTCTCAGCACTATTCATTCCAGTTCTGACCAAACGCCCTATATTTCCTCTGATTCCATGTTTTATAATATCCCCTGAAATAATATTTATTCCTTTCGAAGCCCCCAACTATAAATCAGCTGTAATGGAAGCTCTCCTCTGCTTTTATTGCAAGGATAACCACTCCAGCCTTCTTGTCTAAAGTGTTGACCTGGCTTTTTCACAGCTGACTCAGTGTATTGGAACCTCTTAATGCAAACTGCATGGCATGTGATCACTAAACTCTATGTGAAGTCTTTATAATTTTCCCATGATTGATAGCATATTGCTGCTCATTGGTGAGGGGAAACCAGAGCCATGCTATTTTTTGCTGTCTTTTGTAGATGTTAAGTTACTTACTCAACTCCCATTCCCGATTGGACTTCAAATGAAGATGCTGTGAGAATTGATGGAAAAGTGAAAGCTACGTGGTTCAACAAGTGTCTCTCTCTGTCTCTGTCTCTGTCTCTCTCTGTCTCTCTCTCTCTGTCTCTCTCCCTCTGTCTCTCTCTCCCTCCCTCTCTCTTTTCTCTTTCTCTCCTTCCCTCTCTCTTTTCTCTCTCTCTTTTCTCTCTCTCTCTCTCTCTCTCTCTCTCTCTCTCTCTCTCTCTCTCTCTCTCTCTCTCTCTCTCTCTCTCTCTCTCTCAACAGTCTTGAGATGGAAGTTGCCATGTACTCTGTAGCATCTTAGGACACTTAAAAGTAAATCAACTCTAATGCAAATACTAACAACATGGCAATGGGTTCGAATCAAGAACACATGTGATACCCAGTGGAATCACACGCCGGCTATGGGGGGGGGGGGGAGAAAATTATCTTTGTCTCTAATGAATAATGCTTGGAAAGATCAAATAAAATATTATTTTTTTAAAAAGTAAATCAACTGTCTGTTGAGATCATACAGAAGACCTACTGTTATGTGATTGAAGTCCTTTGATGCTCAGATGGATCTGGTCACTTTGCATCTTAATTCCTGGGACTTCTGTCGTTCCAGCCTACCAGTTCCATATGCTCTAGATCATCACTACTTCCCATCCATATTTCATACCTGGCATTTAGACCCTGATTCTCCACTATTCATGCCCTTGCCTAAGCTTTCCTTATCCTCTAGCTCAAATGTAATGTTTTTAGTCTCTTCTTTGAATGCTTATCCAATTCTGTCCTCTCTCTTTCTCTCTCTCTGCTTGCCATACTACATGTATCATTCTTTTCTCATCAGAACTTGGGGCCCACTTCCTCCGGAAAGTATTTCCAGGTTAAATATGCCCATCTGCAAGTCTCCTGTCCCTGGGCCTGGAGTCAGAGAAATGGAGTTTGAATTCCTTCTCTACTGCCTACTAACTGTGTGACCTTGGACAAGTCCTGTCATCTTCCCAGGCCTCAGTAAACGGAGGGAGATGGCCCAGATGACCTGTAGGATCCCATCATTAGTTACTTCCTCTAATGACTATGACTAATCTGTTGATCTACATTATTGTGGATTATATAATTTTCATGGCTCCCCTTCCTGAAAGCAAGATCTAGGTTAAAATGATACTCATTGATGCACAGGTCATATATCCATTGGGAGATCATAAAATGTGAGTTGGTTAAGTGACCCTCACTTCTGGTTTTGGAGGTCTATTCAGAGTTCAGATAAATCTTGTTCCTTTTGCCTATTTCAAACCACTGTCAACACTAACCTTAGGAAAGCTTTCATGGATACTTTATGTGACATTTGTATGACATACATGAGTAGTCTGCATCTGTATACTTGAAATAAACAAGTTAATTATTTTTAAGTTAACTGTGTGGTATGCCTAAAATACTTAGTATTAATGCTTCAAAATCAGAATATAAGGCAAGGAAAAAAAATTTGAATGAAGGCATAGGAGAGGGAGCATACCATAGTGAACCTGGGTCCAAATCCTGCTTTAGATATGTTTAAGTTGTATGATCATAGGCAAGTCATTTAAATTCTCAAAACTGATTTCCCCATCTATAAAATGGGGATGATGATATTGACACTGCTTCTCCAATGGGATTGTTGTAAAGAAAGCATTTTGCAAACTTTATTGTATAATTAACTATTATAAATAAATTAAACTTGTTATAAATTATAAACTATTAAGATCAAAGTTATATCTTAAGTAATTGTTCTGGTAACAGGGCTTCTTGTCAGAAAATTGCTCCAGGAACAGCTTAGTAGCTCAGTGGACAGAGAGCCAGGCCTGGAAACAAAGAGGTGTTGGGTCCAAATCTGGCCTCAGACACTTCCTAGCTGGGTGATCCTGGGCAAGTCACTTAACCCCAATTGCCTAGGGCTTACCGCTCATCAGCTTTGGAACTGATACTTAATGTTGATTCTAAAATAAAAGGTAAGGGTTTTAAAGGAAAAAAAACTGAAAAAATAAAGTTTCTCCTGAAAAAAATATGCCATTTTGAGGTAAGAACTGGAAGAAAGAGTGCAGATAGAAAGCAAAACCAAAACATAAAAAGCAAAAGTAGGCAAAACAAGACATGACCCTGCCATACTGAAAAAAACATTGCTGTGAAAGTCATTATTAAGCTATTACCTAAGGGCCTGCCTTTGATACTAAGTGCTGACCATACAAATAAATACTTGTAATCAAGACCATCCTTGCCCTAGAAGAGCTGACATTCTAATGGGGTAGCTAGAAGGAAATTTCCTGGTAGCCTGATTCTGGACAAGGTGAGATGAAAATTTACCCATCTCTGGGGTAGAGCAAGATTTAAAGACTGAGCCTCTTCTTGCAGGAAGCAGAATGAGTTCTTGGATTCAAGACACATTTCTGATGTCGAGAGAGATGGTAAGAGATTAAAAAACAAAGAGTGAGGAGTGTTATTCATATTCTCTCATTAACTTACTGAAAGACATTAGAAATTCTCTTAACGTCATGGAGCCTCAGTTTCTTCTCTATCAAAAGAAGATTATGAAGAGCTCAAGAACTTAATAACTACTATGTTTGTGTGTGTCTGATTTGTGTGTGCTCACACATGTTTAAATGCAGACAGGTGAAAGTTATTGACTAGTATGCAGGACAAGGTAGGAGTAACTACTTTAGGAGCTCTTGAGGATCTAACTGTTATAGATCCATGATTTATGAGTTCAGTATTAGTGCAATAGAAAAAGAATTGGCTTAGCGGTCATAGCCTTAGTGACTTATTAGATATGTTATTGCTATTCATCAAAACCCTTTATTTCTCTGAGTTTCAGTTTCTGAAGCTTTACCTTCCAGACAGAAAGCCCTTGCACAATGCAAAGGGTATTATGATGTGGGTTTCAAAATTAATAATCAATAACTACATATTATAATTTAAAAGTTTTATTAATAATAACAAGGGCAAAAGAACTGCCTGAATTCAGCCTGGTCGCCGGTCCAAAAAGAGGAAGAAGGAGGAGTTACAGCCATTTAAATACAGTCACACAAAATGTGGGGACACAGGAAAATGGAATTTTGGGAAATACTAAGGGACTTCTGGGAGATGAAGTCCAAAGGCTCAAAATCTCCATTTATACATATCTCCCCCTGTGATCCTATTGGGATACTAGTTTCCCCAAAAGGTTCGTGGAAACATAATCAACTTAAAAATTGCAATAATTTGTGGACAAAAGGAAAAGAGAACAAAACCACTGGTTACTAGGCTGACAAAAAGCCAATTTGGGGGCAGTCCCTTTTGGCATAAGAGTATACATTCAAAACAAAGGCATTTCAACCCCCCATAGTTCAATTCAATTTAAGGAGAAAAGAAAAAAATGTTTTATACTCACCTGCTCTAGCAGCTGTATTTGAAGCCGAGTTAGCTGTTTAAAAGACTGACTTGAGGAATTTTGGGAAATACTAAGGGACTTCTGGGGGATGAAGTCCAAAGGCTCAAAATCTCCATTTATACAATGATGATGATGATGATGATGACGACAATGATGACGATGATGAAGAAGACGACCACAATGATGGACATGTATGTTTGTCATTTGGAAGACAAGTTTCAAATAAAACCAAACTTGTTGCTTTTTTCTTTTGTGCAGATACAGTTGTTTCTTCTAGCTGCTGTACAAGTTTAGATAACCTTGTGAGCTACCTCTTCAAGCACCTCTCAAAAGAAGGAAAGAAACCACTTCGAAGCCAAGCAGTTTCCCAGGATGGTCAGAGATTGCTCCATTTCATGCATCAAAATCCAGATGTCCTACAACAGGTAAAGGGGGTACTGCTGCCAGGACTTATGTGATGAAACATCCTGAAATAGGAACAGATTCTTGAATGTCTCTTAAAATAAGTAACCTTGTGAAGGGCCTTAATGAATTGTTAACCAGTGAGTATTATCCCCTGAAAGCAGGATGACACACTGCCCTCATTTCCCCTCAAGGAATATCAGAGTGATTACCATGAATACCTTCTCCCACAGAGATATTAAGCTCAACAAGCAGATGACTTTCTCAGAGATATATTAGAAGTTCAGGATAGAGCTGGTGATCCTTTGGTCCCTAGTTTCCTTCTTATGTTCCCAATATTATTATCTTGAACTTGTCCTATGAATGCTAGGCCGATATGGCTCCCATTCATTTTCAAATGTGTTTTCTCATTAGCTGATATGGGCTGGGCTCTAATTTAATACAGCACATCATTTGGAGATTCACATTTTAGGATACTTCTTAAGGTATTTTAATTTGGCTCATGAGGAAATGTAATATTTTCTTATTTCTCTCTGATGTATAAAATGCATTTGTACAAATCACTGTAACACAGTGTAACATAAAAATAGATAGAAAAATGAATACATATATCAAAAATATTTCAAATAGAGCACTAGCATTTATCCATGTAGACACCATCATTCTTTTCTCTAGGATAGCTCTCCAAGGTGTTTGCAAGTTTGGAAAATTAGGTCTGAGTGTTGTATTCATATGCTGAAAAGTTTTAACTGTTTTATTTTGTTAAGTCACATATTGTGATTTACAAATGTAACGTCACAGCAAAATTATGAGCCTTCAAATAAATCAGCTGGTACTGATTTTGGACTGAAACAACAATTAGCAGAAAAATGTCACCCAGGAAACTGTAGAGAGAGAACCAGAAGGAAGGTAAACATCATCTAATCCAGTACCCTCACTTTATAGATGAGAAAACTGAGGCACAGAAAGTTAAATGACTTCAATTTGTGAAATATTCATTAAGGAGTTACTAAGTGCAGAGCACTGTGCTGGGTATTGGGAGAGATACACAGATAAATAAATACATGGTTTTTTCTTTGTTATGCTTAAAACAACTACCAGCTTAGCTCATCAAATATTTCTTAATTGCCTACTGTGTACAGAACGCTGTGTTAGGCCTTAGGAAAGGCATTCCTTTACCTTAGAGTCTAGAAAGAAGATAGGTCATATAAATAATGATGCTATCTGATGAGTACATAAAACACATGCAAATAAAATGGCATGTAAGATCTGAAAGGGCAATGTCCTTGCTCACCCTGGGGAAGAAAATCAGGGAAAGCTTCATGTAGGAGTTGGCATTAGATTATGAAAAACTCAGCCAAGAAGTTTGGCGTATACCAGGTATAGGAATTTCTTCATCCTAGGGAAAGCAACATTTCAAAGAATATTCAAATGAGGGGAAATTGTTTGTTTGTTTGTTTTGTGTTCCCATACCCTCAGAGACTGCCAGCAAACACTGATATATAGATGGAAATTATAGGGATCAGGGCCATGAAGTTGCTTTAGGGTCCCAGTTACTTCCTTTGTTGGCATTTTTATTATGAAAAATATATAACATGGGCAAGATTGTCATCCTGTAACCCTTCCTGACCCTACAACAACTCTAGCCAACGCGTTGGTGTCTCGTCCTGAAGGGAGTACTTCCAGATAGTAATTGGATGTTGTAATCACAGTATCTTCCCTATAATATCTGGCAACAACTTTCAACTAGTAGAAAATTTTAGCAAAAATCAATAGAATCTGATCATAGAAGCCAAATTTACTTGGATTGGTCAAATCAAGTAATGTCACTGGCAAGATACTATTGTAAAACTGGGAACTCAAATCCTTCCGAATGTTAGTGTTGATTTGGAATTGTCTTGTGTTTGTTTACTGGTTTAAGCAATTTTTATGCGTTAATAATACTTGGTAATCCTTCAATTTATAGCATATGACTAAGCAGTGATATATCTTTATTAACTTCATTATCAGTGGAATACATTCTATTTATTTTGAATGTAGGCTTTTAGATACCATGTTAAATATTAATGACTGGTCTCTGGTAGTCAGCATAAATATGATTTGCATTAGCACTAGGTTATATCATATTGAGTGCCTCTGATGTCAACTGTTGGGCATGGTAATATCTGACATCATCTCCTCAGGTCACTGACAACTTTGACCTTTATTCTCTTGCACAGTTTCTGTCGTCTCAGAAGCTCTTTTGAATTGATTTGAAATTTTGACTCTTCCCTTTATGAGGCAGTAAAATTGATAATTATTCAGATGGGAACTGAACGCTGAGTGAAAAATCAATTCCACCCGCTCTCTGCTGCGTATAAAATTACTTCTGAGTCTGCTGGACTGAACGAATGGCCAGGGTAAAAGCAGCAGGCAGAAATAGTGGAAAGGATTAGCTGGACGGAGCTAATAGCCTAAAGGGATGGACTCTGAGACAAGGGAGTGGGCCGGTTGGGGGTTATTATCAGCAGTGATGGGACTCATTGATCATATGTTTACATCAGGTTTCCACTGGGTTATAAATCAGCCCTGAATAGCAGCAGAACCCAAGGCCCAGCCTCTTACCATGGGGACACAGTATTAGATTATTCTCATTTTCACACTCAGATGAAAAGTGAGCCATTGATTATTCATCGGTTGCCCATTAAACACTGGTTTTATAGATGATTTGACTATCATGGAAAGTAATGAACAAGGTTGCTGCTTCATAACTAGAGGTTTCAGTTTTCAAGACATCTGTGTCGGTTAAGTAATGCCTAACCCTATTAAAAGAAACGGGCTACAAATTGCTTAAGAGTGCTGAAAAACTAGACCCTAATGACTAATTGTGCCTTGAGTTTAGAGAGGGCTTGTCAGCTCTTTAAACTAAACTGATGCAATGATCCTGCAATTATTTACTAGTTGGAGCCGAGTTTTTTTTTTTTCCAACTTGAATCCATTTTGCTAGAAGCATAATATGCATATCTGTTCCAATATACAGAAAGTAGCTCTATAAACTTCTGTGGTAAACAGTGTGTGGGCTATATGAGGGGCACCGGAAAGTCTTTTATTGATATTCAATTTGAATTAAACTGTCCCAAGAAAAGTATTTTTAAGTGCTTCTCACTCGGAAATATATTTACTTCTGCCCTATTAATGCATTCCTTTAGCTTCTTGTATTTTCAGAGACATTTTCCAAATAAACAGTCTTCCCTATTTTATAAAACAGACTAAATCAAACATGAAACTTTAATCTTTTTGAGAAACCTGTGTAAAAGAGTCCAGGTTTCACTTTGGATTCAGCAGTGAGTGAAACAGTATTGCCCTTACTTAGCTACTGAGAACAATACAACCACCTAAGGGAAAAAAAAATTCTTCAAGTAGTTTTATGTCATTAAGAAGATAAAATGAAAATCAGAGAAAATGGAGATAGGAATAGTACACCAGACACTGATCTGTTAAAAAGTCATTTGATTAAGAAGATAGAATTTCCTGGTCAATTTTTTTTTAACCATCAGTAACATTATGCATTAGTGCAACTATAATCCATAAATGGGTTTTCATTTAGCTATGCCTTAGAGTGAAAAGTTTGTCTAAATTAAGTGCAAGAAGGGTATGTTTTGTGGAACCGATGGTTTATTTTGTAGCTATGACTAATTCTGTTTGAAACAGAAGAGACTGAATAAAACAATATGACTAGTCCTCCAAATGGAAATTTCTATGAAAATGAATTGTTCTTGAAAGAAGAGTACCTTCTACAGCAGCATGTCCTATGTATTCTGAGGTCTGTGTAGTTTTCAGTATTGCTGATTAGCATGCACAACTGACTCAAGATGACATTTTTGTTATTATAATCTGAAAGGGACCAATATCAAATAGTGGAATCATAGCCACTAGCTTTCAATTCATATCTCTTCTTACTCTGTTTAACCCAAGCTAATCTTAGTAAAAACCAAACGTGTTCTAATTATTCTTTTCTCCCTACTTGGTTTGGTTTTTCCCTTTTTAAGATGGTATTTAACTACTGAATGTGAAAAGCTGTCATAGGCTATAAGGATCATACTTCAGTAGGGACTTAAGCTGAAAGAACATTCACCCTTCTCCTCAATCAGTCAATCAATGAAAATTGCTTTTGTATAGTGCTTTTCATGACATGCATCCCAAAGTGAATTACAGCAAAAAGGAAATCAGCAGCTCTTTTTTCATTTCTGCATTTAGATTGAAGTGATATTGCTCAACATTTTGACATTCTACATGATACATCTTTCACACTTAAGATTCCATTCCATAATACTAAGTAGAAGAAAGTGCACCAGCACATTTAACTGATATTGAGACTTTGGCCCATAGATCCTGAGTGGGATTTTCACACTGCAAAACACTCAGGCAAATGAAATATGTTCATAAGTCCACCTTCCTTTCCAATCTCCTACCCCTCCTTTTTAAAAAATGATTAGCCAGTTTAGCTAATGTTAATAAAGGCATGTCCAGTGATCCACAAACAAGAAAGTATCCCCTTATAGCTCATCAGCTCCTTCTGCTTGATTTGTGATATCGTTATCAAATTCATAGCAGCAGTCTGATGTCATGAGCATAGGAATAAGACTTCACATTATCCTCAGTAAGAAGACAATGCTAATTTGAAAAGGTAAATGCCTGGAATAAATCATTCAAAAGCTGAAAGTAGAAAATAGGAACCCTAAAGTTTCATAGCAAAATAAAATTTGTTTTGTACGCTTGCTGCCATCTCAGTCATCTTCATAACCCCATGTAGCCAATCGGTATAATTTTTTAGGAAAATGAAGCCATTTAAAACAAATTCTTATTCAACCAGACCAAAGAGGTGAGTGTTGGGTACTCAATTGAGGAATTTCCCACCAGAAGAGAAAAGAAATCCCCAATATAGAGCCTCTAATGATAACTTCCACCAGAGCCATCCAGTTACTTATCCAACAAACATTTATAATCCATAAACAGATGTAATCTGTTTTAACAAATTTAACAAATGGGAATCACCAGACTTAGGGGAACCTTATGCTACTACAGGAGATCAGTGGGCCAAAAGAAAAAAAAAAAGGATACTTTGCCAATTGAGATAAAAAGAGGCTCATGCAAACTTAGTCCTTAAGCCAATAAAGGGAAGGGAAGGGGAAACCATTTATATAGCACCTACTATGTGCCAAGCCCTTCACAAATATTATCTCATTAGATCCTCACAATAACCTGTGATATAGATGTCCCTTATCCCCCATTTTACAGTTAAGGAAACTGAGATAAACAGAAGTTAAACAACTTGCCCAGGGTCACACAGCAAGTAAGCATCTGAAACTGGATTTGAACTCAGGTTCTCCTGAAGTCCAGCACCCTGTCACTATACCAAGTAGCTGCCATAAACCACAAAGAGTCAATCATATCATAGTAGAAAGGATATTGAATTTGGAGTCAGAGGACCTTTCCCACACACAGACCTGCAAATTGCCTTTTTATGACTTTTTTTAGCCTTTCAAAGTGGCTCTTGGTATTCATTTTAACCTAATTTCTGCCAATTCAACATGTTGGATTGTGGAGGTCTTGAATATCAAATGATCTGTTTTTATCCTAAACCATTTTTATCCTAAAGAACACTAAATATTCATTGCTCTATTTTGATACCTAACCAGTAATGCCAAAAAGAAGGAACACAGAAAGTTAGAGCTGAATCAGACCTTAAAGATCATCTGTGATCTCTAACAATAGGACTTTAAAGTTTACAAAGTGCTTTACAAATGTTAACTCATTTGATTCTCACAACAGCCCTGTGAGGTAGGAGTGATTATTACACCCATTTGAGAGATGAAGAAATGGAGGCAAACGGGCTAAGTGACTTGCCCAGGGTCCAGCAACTAGTTCCAGTTCCACATCTAAGACAGGATTCAAACTCAGGTCTTCCTGACTCCAGACACAGCATTTTATCCACTGTGCCAACCTAATCACCTAATATAACCACAACACACACACATATATGCAAACACATATTTTATAGATGAAGACACTGAGATAAAGCAGCAGAAAAGAAGAGAGCTAGCAAATTCTTAAAGATTAGATGCTTCCCTCACTACTAAGTTTGGTTTCGAAAGTGGATATTTATAACCAAGAATTGAGAAAATATCGTCCTTACTTTCTTCATTTACCAAAATAATTGGTTTATTTCATATTATTTGATTATTTCCTATTCACACATAGTGGAATGGTACAAAGCAATACCAAGCTTCTCCAACAATAGGCTCTCTAATTGTAAATTGACATGAGAAACCTTTAATTTTCAATTTTTTTCCTTTTTCCCTTTTTTTCATATTTAAAATGACCAAAAGATTAATATGCCAAACTCAATTAGAACTGAATTCTTGGGTTTTGAAGTTTTCGATAAGTGAATTCTGTCCATAATAATAATAAAGTTTCACACAGTGCCCATCCTCCATAATTGCACAAAACTCATCATACTTTTTGTCTCATTTTGCCTCTAAAAACCCTAGAAATAAGAAAGAGCCAAGTTTGAAAAGAGAATGAGAATGCAACAGGGACAGAATGTTCATTTTAGGTGATCAAATACATCAAATTGCATCAAATGTTTTGTTTGTTTTTTTTAATATAGAGTTGGGAGCCAGGAGTTTAGTCAACAAACAGCAACCTTGGGTATAAAATTGAAACTCTTGGCAAAAGGGGGTTCAAGGAAGGGGAGATTGGTTTAGAGGAAAGAGTGTATATTTTTGTTTCCAAATCGTCATTTTAGAAGGCAGCATCATTTTAGCAAGTGGATCTGGACTTGACATAATAAATTAAGCAACAATATCAAAATGAGATTGTATTATAATGCACTTTGAACCATTAAAATTCCACTGGGAAACTTTGTTCCAAATACAGATACAGAATGAAAAGTGGCCTGAATCTCTAAATGTTTATCAGAGCAGAGGGATTTTTTTACTGGGCCATGTGTTTTCTACCTCTAAGCGCAGTTTAAAGATGTGATCCAGGAGTATCATAACTTGCCTTATTAATTGAAAGGAATGGAAATTTACCAGATGTATCCTGTGCCAGCAGAGACTTGGGTGACTAAGCAACAGAAAAGATACCATATTGAGTGAGCCAAAATCCAGTCTCCAAGTCATTTATTTCCACCAGTGACAATACATTTAGACTCCAGTGTTTCAGCATTGATTGATGGTTTAATATCATATATAATTTTTTTAATGAAGGAAAACCATTTAAATATGTTACCATTTGCACTGATATTCTCCCATGTACATAACTGCATTTAATCATTACTGGGATTGGTTTTGGTCCTTGTGTAATTTGTATCAGAGAAATAACTGTCAAAGCCATCTCATCCTGGTGTTGAAAATGGTATGTTTTGCTTTATACTTGAAAATTCTTTCTTCTCTACACATAATCAAGTGTTAGAACCTTGGCCACTACCACCCAGGAATTCTATGTTTACATTTCTGGATGTGAAGAATTAGCGACCACATACTTCCCTTTTCTGGTGACACAATACGTAAGTATCTCAGTATGATACTTGTGTATGATTTGAAGTTTGACTTTAATACCTTTAATATTAAAATATGTAATAAAATTTTATTATCTAATTATAAGAAGATTTTATCCCCTTATTAAAGTTGCTAAATCAGGCTTAGATTGTCATTCTAATCATTCCTCTTTGATGTGAAATTTTCAAAAGTAGAGTTGAAAGGAGGGGTGAATTTTTGTTGTTGTTAGATATTCCCCCTTTTCTTTCCCCAAAGTAACAAGTATGAAATGCACGTATGGAAACAAAAAAGGAGCAATTTGGGATGCTGGAGAAACTAGTGGAGGTGTCAATGTCAGATGAGTACCCTTAGGCAAGGCAGCTGGTACATGTAGGCTTTTGTTTATCAGTTACTGGTTTATGTAGCCTTTAGGCCAGCACAAGAAACAATCACTCCTACAGGGTCAGCTGCTGGTCAGAAGCAAAGTAAGAAAAGACTTTGCGCTAAAACACGTCAGCCATAATTTTAGTACAGCTGGCACCTGCTACGGGTGCACAGCATGAAGGTTAAAGGTCAAAGAGGCAGTTGTTCAAAACTCAGTGATGGCTTAAAGGGACTTGTAGATTAATCTGCTTTATTAACTTCTCTATATTAGATAACTATTGCTTTGAATGACAGTACATCTTTTTGAATAAGTCGCATCTCTTTCTCTTTTAAATTAGCTTTTGAGTAATGAATATTAAATAGAAAGCATTTCAAGGGTAATTAAATGAAAACAGAATGATGTCATTTTGCAATCATATTTGTATGTTTATTGTAATGTTTTCCAAGAGACTAAAAGAAAGTCAATTCTTTAAGGGAAAAAAAAAAGATTTAAATGGGGAAATCACATATCCTCTCATTACCCTCTCTTTAAACTAGAGACAGGCTACAAGCCAGCATTAAGTAGGTAGATGCCTAAGGTTTTAAATGACATTCTCAAAGGACCTGAGAGTTTTATTTGTGAGCAAAAGTGACCACTTTCATTTATGGTTCTTTTTAGCCATTCTTTGATGAAGGAATTTTTGAATTATCTTTGTTATTCTGCCTTCAAAACACCAAGGGAATACAAGGAAACAGTAAAAATGGGTGGATAATTGTACCTTTGGGTAGATTTACATAAAGCAGACAGTGAATAACTCATAAGAAAAGGAAAGAAACCATCTTATTCCACAAATAATCAGTAATGTTCTTCGTAGCAACATCGTATCAGATGGCAAATCTTATTTGACCTCAGAGTTTAATATTGTTCTATTCCATAATTGTAATCAGCCCAATTAGCTGCTTTTGGAAAATGAAGAAAAAAAGGAACAGTTCAGAGCATCTTTGGGGAAAGTCTTGTACACAATGAGACTGTCAGACACACATGTGGGCTAAATGGTGTAGCTAACTTGGAAGCAATGCTTACAAATCTTGGTTCAAAGGGTATAAATTTATCTACCAACTGTCAGTGATTTCTCAAAACTTTCATAAATAGAAAACGCTATAGATGCAATCTACATTCTTACACTGAAGTCATATGCATATTATTATTTCTTTACACTTCCACATTTCAGGGAAAATTATTCTGGACATCATTGGAGATTTAATTTGGCTTGGTGTAAAAGGAACAGCCATCATCTTTCAACAAGATGCATCATCTATAGGAATTGAATGATGGTATCCCAGGTCAGGAGGAATGCCAGGACCCACTAAGGTCTGGTGTGCATCCTTCAAAAAGAGGCACTCAGCTAGGATAGAACATGGAGACACTGCATGTCTTATCACTCTCAAACCTTTTCCATCACCCTCTTACAAGGGCATTATTTGTGTTTCTGGAACTGCTTGTTAAGGAGGCAAACACTGGAGGTTCAGCTGTTGAAATCAGATTTCAAAATAACCATTCCTCTCCTTTCTGTCTAGGAAAAAAGAACATGCCTGCATGCACACAGACACACAGACACACACAGACACACACACACACACACACACACAAGAGCATTCTAAAAACAAATGCAAAGTTGCGTTTTTTGTTGCCATTGCTTAAAAAGATATTCTGACTTGTTCCACTAACACCATGAAAATGAACTGCCCAAACTGAAGAACTTGCATAAGCCACTGGAGACACACAGGCCTAAAAATAGTCACAGTATTTCTTTTTTCCATCTAATTCAGATAAGACTTTAAGTAATTTAATTTCTTTATTTATTTTTTCCAGAAGATGGCTGAATCAGACACTTTATTTCTCTCCTATTCCTATCAATGTTTTCTTTTTCTTCTTGCAGTTTAAATAAAAGGCACAATTTTTCAAAAACAGCACACAGATTAGGATGATAGGGGATTTAGATTCATTGCTATCCCTCTTGAAGTTATGCTTTCAGAAATCCTGCCTCTAAACTTCAGGTATTCCTTAATAAGGACAAAAAAAAAAACATATCAAAGCACATTATATAGCCCTCTGAAATTTGCAAAAAAAAAAAATCCCACACAAATCTAATGATTTAGATGCACAAATATTAGTACTCCCATGCTACAAATGAAGTAACTGAGCCTGAAAGAGACTAATTTACATGTTCACAGACACATAGCTAATAAATTTTAGAAGGACTTGAACACAGGTCTCCCTACTCCAAGTCAGCTATTCTCTTTATTATACCCAAATCTTTTTTCCCCACACTTTCACCTTTTCTCCCTTGCCTCCCTGAGAGTTGGAAACAAATTATACTATTCCAGTTTTATAATTGAGGAAACCAAGGCAGAGGTAGGTATGGTATCATCTACCTTCATTCCATTCAGAGAACTGATGTTTTTGCTTGAAAATTGTAATAGTCTATTAATAAGAGCACACAGTTATACTGTGCTTTCCAATATGCACAACATTTTCTTCAAAATAACCCTGTGAAGAAAAAAGCCAATACCACTTTCAAATGAGAAACAGACTAATACTGGTTAGGTAACTTTTTCATGGTCATTGAATTCAAAAACATATATCCCATATTTTTTTCTCCTCCTTCCTGACTAACCTCTCTCCTCAGTCCTTGCTGGGCCATCATCCATGACTAGTCCCCTAATAGTGAAAGTCTCCCAGAGCTCTGCTTAAGGCCCTCTTCACTTTTCTCTGTTCAGTTTGTCCCTAGAGAATGGCATCAGTTCCCAAGGGTTCAATGATCATCTCTATCATTTTATCCAGATGACTTCCAGACATATATTCAATCCTCATCTTTCTCTGAAGCTTCCTACATCACTATATCCCTAGCAACCTATAGCACATTTCTACCTTGATGTCCCATAGAAATCTCAAACTATCATATGTAATCCCTCCCTAAATATAACCCTCCTTCCAGCTTCCCTATTTCTATAGTGGACACTAGACTCTTTTCCACCACCTAGACTTGCCACCTCACAACATTCTTCATCTAGTGCAATTAATCTGTTTACATGTATGGTCTCCACAACATATCCCTTTTTCTCCATTCATACAGTCACTACATTCTTTTAGACCTTTCATTTCCTCCTTCCTGGACTATTTTAACAGTAACTCAATTGGGCTCTTGGCTTCTACTCTCTCCCTTTACATTCTGTTTTCTACACAGCTGCCAAAATAATTTTCCTGTACATCTGATCGTTCTATCCTCCTGCTCAAGAAGCTTCAGTAACCCCCTATTGCCTCCAGGATAAAATGCTAATTTTTCAACTTGATATGACTTAGTTCTAGCCTACCTTTTCAGACTGATTTCACATTACTCTCCTTCATGCACTCTGTGTCCAGCCAAATGGGTTTACCTGCCATTCTCCAGATTTGACATTTCATAACCTGTCTATGGACAGACTGCCTTTACACTTAGAATGGACACCCTCCTCACCCCAACATTTAGAGTTCCCAACTTTCTCTAAGACCCAACCTAAGTACCACCTCCTTTGAGGAGCTTTTCCTCATCCCCCTGGGTTGTCAGGGCTCTCTCCTAGCTAAAATAATCAGGCCTAGAGATGGAAGGTCCTAGGTTCAAATCTGGCCTCAGATACTTCCTAGCTGTGTGACCCTGGGCAAGTCACTTAACTGCCATTGCCTAGTTTTTATGGCTCTTCTGCCTTGGAACCAATACACAGTACTGATTCTAAGGCAGAAGGTAAGAATTTAAAAAACAAAATAAAACATGACTAACAAGTGATGAATTTTTTTCAGCCAGAGAAATTCATGAAAATTATTTGTTATGGTGTGGAGAGACTGGAATCTCTATCATTGTTAATAGTACCCAGACTGATGAAGCCATAACCCTTTAAGTATTGTAACTTATATGAAATAATCCCAAAGCTTAGTTCCTTCTTTAAGATACTCTTCCAGTCTTCCCATTCTCATCTATCTTGAATTCCTCAAATATATGACTAAAAATATTTTGGCCTCATCCTGAGTTTCTGTAACTCAGATAATCTTAATACTTAAATGGATGGGAGTTTACATTGGCACAGACACTAATGCAGATTGCAATCCATTCATAATTTCTCATCCTGTGTGATCTTTTCTATTCTTTTCGGTAAGTCCAGTAAAGAGGATCTAACTAATTAATTAAATAGCTACCAGGGCAACCATAATAAGTTTTAAATCCTTACATTCATTTAGTGCTTTCTTGTTTATATAGTTTTATAAAAACCCAGTCCTATAGGTATTTTTTCCATTATTTCAGATGAGTATTCTGAGACTCAGAAAGATTGTGCTTTGTCAGAGGTCATATAAGCTAGTAAGAGAGAGAAGCAGGTTTCTAATCAGGTCTCTTGATTCCAAGTTCAATGTTTTCATTAAGTTAAAAGAAAATTTAGAAATGTAAGATACTCTGTTGGTGATGGAATACTATTGTGCTCAAAGGAATTATGAACTAGAGGAATTCCATGTGAACTGGAAGGACCTCCAGGAATTGATGCAGAGTGAAAGAAGCACATTGTACAGTGACTGATACACTGTGGCACAATCGAATGTAATGGACTTCTCTATTAGCAGCAATGCAATGTATCCAGGACAATTCTGAGGGACTTATGAGAAAGAACACTATCCACATCCAGAGAAAGAACTGTGGGAGTAGAAACATAGAAGAAAAATATTTCCTTGACCACATAGTTTGATGAAGATATGATTGGGGATGTAGACTCTAAATGATCACTTTATTGCAAATATTAGTAATATGAAAATAGGTCTTGATCAATGACACACGTAAAACCCAGTGGAATTGCTCACTGGCTACAGGGGGGAGGGGAGAGAGGGAAAGAACATGAATCATGTAACCATGGAAAAATATTCCAAATTAATTAATTAATTAAAAATTTTAAATTCAAAAAATTTTAAAAAGAAAAACGTAAGATATTGAGGGAGAAAGCAGTGTTCAACATTAATCATCAAGGAAAGATTACTTAACAACTTTTAGGAATAGGAGCAAATATTTAAGGCCCTTTTCAGGTATTTAAAAATACTGATTAATGATGATTTAAAATACATAAATGTGAAAGACACCTAGAAAACTTCCCAGAAAAAAATTTTATTCCTTTGAAGGCCTGCCTATTTTTTTGGAGACTGTACTTAAGGGAAACAGGAGTCTGAACCCAGGCAGATATTTGTCCCTTATTTACCATACCAGAAAAAAAGAAACCTCCTGTCCCTTGACTTCTGGGCATCCTACTCCATGATGAATACAAATTAGAGGAAGAGCAATTCAAGTGATTAAGGAGAATAGAAAGTCCAAATTAAAGGAGCTAAATATGTATAATTTGTCCAAATGAGGGCTAAATGGGAGATTTGATAAATCTATAAATATTCAACAATGTAAATGCCAAGGAGGAAAAGGAATTACTTAGCATGGCATAATGGAAGATTGCTATAATATTAAAAAGGAAAAAACAAAACATTGAGCATCAATACAAAACAAACAAACTTCTCATTGAGCATCAATACAAAACAAACAAACTTCTAGACCGTGAGAATTGCTGCTGACAGTGGCTACCAATAAGTTATGTATCGTGTGCCAAGGGAAATGGTAGAAGTTCTAGATCTTAAGATGCTGGCAAATAGCAAAGGAAGAGTGGAAACTTAGAATCATTTTACCTAGAGGTAAGGAAGCAATCAAGATCCATCTTCTCTCAAAGCCCTGGAACTGGTAGCCTAGTTGTCTAGAGTAGCAAATTCCCTGCCTTCTTGGACTAAAAGATTCATTGTATGCAATAGGGATGTTTTCTGATTCCATAAAGAGCTACTTACAAACCTGCATTTGCCAAATATTTGGGCCCTCTAGAGAATGAATGCAATAATAACTGACAGTCACATAACCTTTAGATTTAGCAAAGCACTTGATGCACATTGTCCCTTTTGATCCTTATACTAATTTTACAAATGAAGAAACTGAGGTTCACAGAACTTAGGTGACTGATACTCAAACAATTAGTACCATAGGTAATAGAGTTAGAGTTGGGAGGGACCTTAAAGGTCATTTACATTAACTCCCTTGTTTTACAGATGAAGAAAGGAAGGCCCATAGGGTTGAAGTGATTTGCCCAAGGTGTAAATGGCAGAGCCAAGATTCAGACCCAGTTAGTTTTTCCTTACTCCAAGTCAATACAGTCATTCATTCAATAAGTATTTTTAAAATAACAACTTTGTGCCAGTCTGTCTGCTATGTGCTGGGGATACAATGACAAAAACACAACAGTTCCAGCTAAGGGAGCTCATGAGGGTCTGGGGGAACAGCATAAATATAAATAAGAAAGTATACAACATATACAAAGTGAATGCGAAGTAATTTCAGTAGAAAGGATTGGAGGCAGGGAAAGGACACAGGCATCTTGGAAGATCCCAGAAGGCTTTATTCAAAAGATGAGCTGAGCCCTGAAGGAAGCTAGGGATTCTGGAGGTAGACAGGCAAAGGTGAAGACCATGTAGTAAGCCCAGAAAACTTGAGTTGGAGCCAAATTGGGAAGGGCTCTAACAACCCCAGGTTATCTCTGAGATGACTACATTATGTCATTAAAAGGCTCTCGAAAGTCATAAATATAGAATTAGAAAGGATCTTCAAAATTACCAAGCTCTTCCTCTTGATTTTACAAGTGAGGAAACTGAGGCCAAGCAAGGTTAAATAATGATTCCTCTTTATATTCCTTGCCCAAGATCACAGTGCTAGCAAAGGCCAAAGCTAGAACTCAAACCAAAATCTTCTTGGAATCCTTTTTCCAATGCCCTCTTGTTGCTGTGGCATCCTGCCTTAAAGCCCTACCTAGATTCACATTTCTGCTGTTTTCCAAAATGTGTTTAAATTAGTGAGTGTTAACATCTTCTGTGTTGGTATTATGTTTATGTGAATGGTTTTACCACCATATTGACTTTTCTATGGGGTGTATAAATGATGCCATTTGTAGGATCTTTTAAAAAACAAACAAATCTGAAAAATAAAAAAGCAACCTAAGTCCAAACCTTAGAATAACCATTCTTTTTGATGGGAAATGTTTTTGACATGTCTTGTACGTTTCCTGCATAAATGCTGCTTTTTCCCACGTGAAAACATTTTGAATGTGACATGTAAAATAATCCCCCACTGGAGCTTGTGAGGATTTTTAGGTCCATCTAACCAAATCCCTACAGGAAATCAAGGAGAGTGTTGTGACAGATGAGAGGCAATGAAACTTTGAACCTCCTTCTGCAAGGGTAATATATTTATTATGAAATACAATATTCATTGCACTCTGCTTTGATGACTGCATCAGATGCCCTCATGCCATTATCCTTTATGTTATTCTGTTGTGAAATATGATATTCATTGAGAAATGTTGTGATGACTATTCACTAAAGTAGCATACTGTTCCTTCCTTCCCCTCTCTCTCTCTCTCTCTCTCTCTCTCTCTCTCTCTCTCTCTCTCTCTCTCTCTCTCTCTCTCTCTCTCTCTCTCTCTCTCTCTCTCTCTCTCTCTCTCTCTCTCTCTCTCTCTCTCTCTCTTCTCTCTCTCTCTCTCTCTCTCTCTCTCTCTCTCTCTCTCTCTCTCTCTCTCTCTGTCTCTCTCTCTGTCTCTCTCTCTGTCTCTCTCTCTCTCTCTCTGTCTCTCTCTCTCTCTCTCTCTCTCTCTCTCTCTCTCTCTCTCCACACCCATGGCCTCAGAGTTTAGTTTATCACTGAATATTTAATGTAAACATGTGCTTGTAGTCAGCTCTGTCATGCAAATACATTTAAGCTGGTTAGTAGCCTTTTCATTGCTCCTGATTTGGGAAGTTAATAGTTTGTTTACATTGTTAGATTGCCAAACAGAAGGCTCTTCGGGCCCATCTCTGGCGTTACTAGGGCAATTTGACATCATAACTGTTCTTTCTATTTAAAAACTCCAATTTGGCGCTCATGGTTTTCGTGGTCTAAATTTATTGACATCGTGGGCATGACTGATGGGAAGAGGGTGGGGGGGAGAGGGAAAGAGAGAGACATAGAATGACAGAGAGAGATTGTATTTCCTAAAAAGCTGGGGATTTCAAGCATAAAAAGCTGGATGAACCCTTATCAAAAATACTGTTAAGGAGGATCAGTGCTTTTGAGATGATGTGACTCCTAAAGCCTGTCACAACTCCAGATTCTATAAATCCATGAATTCCAACGGGACTTTGGGTGGAAATCAAAGAGCATTTGTTGTATTTGACCACTTGTGAACTGATGATGAAAGGAACCAAGTAGAACAAGTCTCCAACTTACCTCACTAGAAAAATGGAGATAGTCTAAGCTAAAATGTGTTATTTCCCTCTGCTTCATCTCCCTTCTCCAGAGAACCTTCTCCTTGTCCCTTATAGAAGTCACTACTCTCTAAGCTTCAGTGTACTCATCTATAAAATGAGCAGCTTCAGCTAGATGATCTCTAATATCCCTTCCAGATCTAACATTCAATGATTTGAAAAGTATGTGCAGATTTTCTCTTTGGTGCCTGGAAACACACCCAGACCCCTAGAGGATCCAAAACTCTCTGGAGACATTGTATAGAATTCAGGTTGGAGTATTGGGGTCTCAACTGAACACTGTTACCATGCCAAATCGCCTTTGCTCTACCTGTAGGTAAATACAATAAGACTTCTTTATATTTAAAAACTATTCTTTTCAATAATGGGAAAATGAGGTACTAAATTTCCCCAAGAGGTGGGAATCCAATATTATTCAAAGGAGAGTATGGGTGGCATTTCCACAAACAATGTTTAATTTCCTCGTTAAATTGAAGAGTGTTCTGTGTGGTGTTGGCAGGCTGAGAGGGGGCGGAAATCTCCTCTCAGGGCTGAGTGGCAAGTTCTAAAGCACTCCAACTCCCTCGGTTTCCTGGTTTTATTTTAATGCAGCAAACCTGCTTTATGGTATCTTCAACCCCTTGAAATATGATTTACCACTCGTAAAAAGTTTCAAATAGATAATGAAGATACAGGAATGAGACTTGCAGGGAAGTATACTCAATTTTGTGCTCTTGCTCTACAGTACATTTCTGCTGCTGAAATGAATTATTTATTATAATTTATTTCAACAGTGGAAAATAAAACTGTTTTCCCTGTGATGTGTGTGGTAACATTCAGAATAGACACATTACAGGCAGTCCTCTCAATTAATTAATTCTGAAGTTCCATTCTAAGTTTATCTTCTCTCTGATAAGCAAAGACATTTCCAGGTAATTCCTCCTCAAATAAACTATGATTAACGTGAACATTTCAAAAACAAGGGCATTGTTAGTAATGGAAAAAATTGATGCCACAGCAAAATTCCACTGTCTTTCCTTAAGTTTGACAATGGATGGAAGACTTTTTAGTTTGTGCCATCCCTCATTTGAGGAGAAAGCATGCTTTGGACTTTGGGAAAAGTGGGTGAGTGTAGTCAGTTTGGAAGCACAGTCCCTCACACCCCCTCTTTGCCTAGGGCTGAGGCCAGCTCCAAGCTGCAGGCTCAGCCAGTGCCCTTGTCGTTTTGATTCTTTCCGACATTGTACAGAGGCCAAGTAGGCATCCCTCCAAGTGATTTTCCAAAGGAGAATGGGCCACACGCTAATTGACTGTACCATCTCATTTCCTAAAAACAAGCCAACGTCATCTTGCACTTAGTGAGTATGAGAATTTTCATCTCAAATGCTAAATGGTTGCTGTTCGTAGGAGACTATAAAGATGCTAAGGACTTGAGAATGTTTTTAATATGTACCCAATGTTAAAGGATTAAATGTAACATGCTTACCATGATTTGGTTAAGCTGGGTAGGTAAAAATAACTAAATACATGCTTATTCTTCTATTCCTGTCATCTTACATATCATTCCACTCATATCACAGAGGTAGACGGCAGACAAAGAAAACAATTGATTCCTTTTCCCTAATGATGACTATTATCTAATTTGGGCAAGATCACATTTCAATATCTACTGTGCATGTGGCCTCAGGAACAGCTCTTTGTAACAACAGCCACTGGCTTGCTTTAAAGAGTGCTAGCCATTTATATCTTGTTTTACCTCGAGTGGCAGCCTTTGGATTCTTCTATACTTCAGCAGTTATAGTCCACAGTAGCCTCAGAATACAGGATGAGTTTACTGAGAATGCTGAGTGGAAGTTTACTCCCCTAAAAATCCAGACACTATAGTCCACAATCCCCATGCTGATGAAAACAAATAGCACCAGGGCATGAATCTGGGAGTCATCTTGGAGGTTTTCCCATCTTCCTCTTTAGAACTTCTTGGGATCTTCTCAGGGATCATCTTTAAAGTACAGGAGCTGGAATGGTAAAGGATTAATATCCACCTATTCACAATATTAAGGGCTCATTTTTCAAAGGATGTCTGATAGTACAAGGAAGATGAGAACATTTTTTAAAGTTATAATAATAATAATAATTTAAATTGTGATACATTGTTGGTCTTCCAGTAAGAGGAAGGAAACTCCTTTTTTTAAATGTTCTGAATTCATCATGGCCATGTTTGTTCATCTAGAAGTTCTAAAAATATTTTCAACAAATTTGTAAAAACTTCTTTTGATAAAAAATAGCAGAGTCTGTTGGGAACTCTCAAGGGGCAACAACTCTGGGTTCTCTTTCCAGACACTTCAGGGGCTCCCTAGCCAATCAGCAGATGGTAGGACCGAAGTGGTAGCCAGAAAAGGCAGGTGGTGAGAGAGAAGAATGAATAGTGACAGAAGACCAAAAAGAAACAAACTGACAGTGGAGGGTGCCGAGAGCCCAATTCTTCTTTCATCCCTATGGGTACCATAAAGATCTATGGAGAAGTTTGTTTTTTTTTTATTTAAATCCCTCAAAATAGAGTACAGATTTCAGTGTTTCTGCCAGACACAACACCAATTATCTCTGCTTTAGACATATAACCTGTGTACCTTGCTCCTGAGTTGAAGTATAGAATATTGTACTGATGACCAAGACTCCTAAGGAAAACATCATGGTGCAGTAGAAGTTGCATTTAATTTGAAGTCAGTTGGCCTGGTTTTGAATTCTAGCTTTGCCACTTATTACCTGTGTGACCTTGGGCAAGTCTTCTTCTTCAATGGGCCTGTTTCCTCACCTATAAAATGAGTGAGACTAAATGACCTATAAGGTATCTTTTAGCTCCAACTCTATTGTCCATTGTAGCCCAGAAGCACTGCCATTATGAGGCAATACTGATTGGTGTGCATATACTTTAGTGATAGTCATTGAATAGAGTTCCTGACTTTTGTAAGAAGTTGACCAGTCTTCATTCCTTAGAACCAGTCTGCAGTTTTTGTATTTTTGCACTTTTACAATCTGAGCTGCTGGTCATGGTCCTTACTGCTGCCCTGTTATGTCTACATTGCTTTTCTTCTTCTTAATCTCTACAGATCTTTCTCCCTATGGACACTGCCCTGCCTGAGTTATTTTCACTCCTATTCAGCCCTCATTCTGACTAGCCTTGGCTCTTTGGCCTCCACCTTCCATAGCAAGATGAACAGTTTTTACCTAGAAATTCACTGTTGACATAAAAAGGGCCTTTCTTTCTTCAAAGTTAGTGGGAACTAAGGGTTATATATGAGTGCTGCTTGAATAAGTTTTCTTTATTTTTTTCATGAACGATATGTTCAGAATGGCTTCATAATTTGTTTGAAATGTTATAAATTCCTGGAACATTATAAGCACCTATAGGAGAGCATAAGTAGCCAAGCTTATGCCAAGGGAAGATATGTGAGACTTAGACTGTGCATTGATTTGATTTTTCCATGCCCCTGTTGCCCTCAGTTAGATTAGGTAATTGAGAGGTTACTGTAATACCCACCATTAGGCCTCAAATGGGACACTTGTGAAGAGCTGCTGTTACAGAGAGAAGGAGGGAAAGTGTACTTAAATTAGGACTTTCACATCCATAAGCAAAACAGGCAAGTAATATGGCTTCTTCTTATAGGAATTAAATTTCCCCAAATACAGTATGCCTACATGTTGCCAACAGTAACTGAAAGACTTTGGTTTCTATTTTTTCCCTTTATATAAATGATGGCTCATAGTCATACCTGATTGTATGGTTAGTTACCTCTTAGCCTTATTTATTTGCAGTGGTACAGTACTTAAGTATGTTAAAAAAAAAATTTAAGACATGACCCTTTGCAGTAGGCTAAAATATCTATTGTAGGATACAAGATACTAAAATGAGCTTTTAACCTCACATAATTGAAACAGCCATTCCTGCTATCCCCAGGATGGTAGTAAGAGTCCGAGACAGGCTTGCAGTCAGTATGCTTTACTTCCTTCACGCTAAATTTTCCAAATGATTGGTCCCTACCTGGTAAATCATTCCCTTTCTTTCTCACCTGAAGAAATCTGGTCTGAAAAAATGGCTGAGAATTGTATATGAAAGCATCCACACACTAGACATTTCACTAACATGTGGAAGTAACAAAAACCTCCCATCCAGCTGAATGTGGTTCTTTTCTCAGAGATTTTGGTTCTCTTTCCTTAGCCCTTTCTGGGAAGAATGTTTGCTTTCTGGGTCTTGCTGCTTTTCCTACCCAATTACAGGTCAGCCTTGTAGTTATAAGAAAAAAAAATCTTCTGTAAATGGAATGCTATAATATCAATTGAGCAGATTTGCTTCACTAATTTCAATCTTTCCACAAGAATGAAAGGAAAGTTCTTTTTAGCCAACTTTATTTTTAGAAAAGTATTTTATTCAAACATTCCCTTGCTTATTACAGACATAAATACATGCATTCAAAGAAATGAATCCACAAGAGTACTGTATAAAGTAATTGGCACATCACTTCAGGATGCTTCGTCATTTATGGAAGGAGTTTTGGTGCCATTGACTTGAATCCTTTCCATGAAAATATTCATTCTGCCTCCAGAATGTGAAGCCCATAATATTTTAGATTGCCTCAGTGGATCTGTTGGTTTTGTTTGTCATTTTAATTTGTGGCTCCATGACTTTGGGTAGCTCATTGGAATACAATCTCCATTGAAGATATGTAGTCTCTTCTGTATTTGCTGATTACCTTCTCAGTTCTGGGCTTACAACCCAAAATGTCTCCAAAGTTTCTGGACAAACAGTTATTACCCAATTGACATTGAAGACTTCCTACCTCACCAGCCTTATTATATTATGATGAGTAGATCACCATGAAGGATTTATGGTAAAACATAAGCAAGAATCTCATGGAATGAGAAGCCTGGAGGATTTTTGGCCGCTACTAATGAAAGACATATCTGGGTTGATGGTAGTACAGATACTTTATTAAAGTAGAAAGCCATAAAATGTTAGAGCTCAAAGGTACCTTAGTACTGGATCTAGAAGCCTTGCACTTTTCCCAGAACTTTCACATGTATAATCCCATTGGTATCTCACAACGTCTCTGGGATGTATTTATTCTTATCCATACTTTACAAATGCTAAACCCAAGACACATGTTAGTTCAACGATTGGCCTGAAGTTGCACATGGAAGTCAGAAAATTCTAGACTCCAGCCACCAATATCCAAAATTGTCCTGCTTCATAAGGGAAATGACAACTCAAACTTAGAACCAGGAGAAAATATGGAGGCGCCTAGTGGTTGGATGTATAGCCATCGCCTTTAAGAAATGGGGGATAAAGTTGGGTAAGTACCAACTGTAGGAGGGTAAGGAGCAGGGTTTAAGTAGCAGCCCCAGACATTGGGGAGGGTATGTGTGTCAAAACATCCCCGTATGACCCAGAGAGGCTAATGGGAAATAGGCTTCACATCCAAAACAAGCAGAGGCTGACTATGCTGTTTGTATGTGGCTGATTCTTTAGTCACAAAGAAGGGCCATATACTAGGTCAGGAAAGACAAGGATAGAAATTTCTTCCTCTTCACTTAACAGTTCTGTGCCCAAATGGGGCTTGTGAAGCTTCCCACACATGGTCTTGGGCCTTGCTTGTCTCTGCCATAGAGAAATCCATGTGAGCTCAGAGAGAAACCTCCAGAAACTACCTGAGGTCTCTCCACTCTAGTGCTTCTGCCTTTTCTGGCTTTAATAGAGAGGAAAACTTGCTATCCTCATCACTTAGCTTTCCTGTTTGAAAAGCAGATGCTGTTTCCTTATTCCTCTAATTCTTCTTTGGGTGATTAACATGGAAACCAATTTCTTTTTTGCCCCATCAGTGCTTATCACTCTTCTTCAGGTACTGTTGAGTTTTTCAGTGCGCTTCTGAAACTCGGTAATTGCGCTGCTCCCCACTCTCCATTGGGTATGTACAGGTTTACAAGGATTGAGCTATTTGCCCAGAAGAGGTTATCCTGGCTGTTGTCATGGGTGAGGGAGCTCTCAAGAAGCTGTGATCTGGGGGGACTCCAAGTCCGAATGCCGACTCTATGTGCAGCTTTCTCTTTCAGATGATGTCTGTCCTCATGAACACCATTATTTTTGAGGACTGTCGAAACCAGTGGTCAGTGTCAAGGCCTCTGCTGGGCCTTATACTCCTTAATGAGAAGGTGAGTGTTGTAGACGAATGACAAGGGTCAATGTACAGGTGAGCAAAAGTGTTGTCTGTCCTCAGCAGGAGGCAGCACTAGGGGACAGTTCTGGACAAACTGGCATTTGGAGCAGAAAGGGATGAGGAGGGGACAGTGTGGCCATTAGCTTCTTTTGCAGAGGTAATAGGGTTTGTCCCCAAAGAATGCTACAGAGTCAGAAGATGTGGAGATAGCTCCTGGTTCCCACCCTCAGCTGTAGGGAAGCCATTCCACATCTCTAAGGCTCATGTTCCTCTTCCGTACATTAGCGAGGACAATGGCACAACTGTCTTCACTGGATGGTTATAAGGGAAGGGCTTTACCTACCTTGAAACACTGTCAGGGTGCAAATCATTCTTATCTGGTTATGTTTCCTTCGGCTAAGGAGATATTACAGTTCCTAACCCTATATTAAGACCCATGCAGGTAGTCAGAGGTTGGAAAGTATCAGAGAGTTAGCCATTATTTCTCTCTCTCCCTTCAAAGGGTTTGCATTGCCTTGCATAGACAGCCTGCTGCAGGCTTCCACAGTCTGAGGACATTGCAAATCCAAACACAGTGTCCTCTTTCTTCCTAAAAGAAATCTTGCAGATAATAAAAGTGTGTTACCCAGTGCTTCAAGGTTTAGAAAATACCTTCCCCATAGTAGCCCTGTGAGCTAATAGTATGTTATTATCATCATTTTACAGAGAAAGACATGGAGACTTAAAGTGTAAGTGACTTGCCCATGTTGAACCATTCTCTCAGTTCTCCATCTGCACTGAGTCCTGGGGAAGGCCAACAGTTTTTCCTCTAGTTCCCCTAGGCCTGGCTTTTCCCAGGGGCCCCTCTGCTGTACCTCTTCCCAGCCCCAGACTTTATCTTCCTTGATTTGTCAGAAGAAACACCTGTTGTGTGACTGATGATTTGTTTAAACTAAAGCTCACAAGCAGCTCTTATGGCTAGACTAAAGAACAAAACCTAAGATTCCAACCAATGAGTCCATTTAGTGATGATGTCCAGCGCTTCCTGATGCTGGACTATCCTGTGCTCAAAAACTCCTGGCCTGCCTCTGAACCAAACATTTGTCCCCTTCCCTCAAGGGAAACCTTCCTGTTTGAAGAATCTATGGCAAATCCCCATGGAATCCACGGATCTGTCTCTGCAAAGAAAGGGTCTAGTACCTTAGGGGATTGTATATAGGTGTCCATCCATCTGTCTGTCTGTGTGTGTGCGTGTGTGTGGCTACTGAAGTGAGGCTGGCCACACTGTGCTTCCTGCTGATGATGGTTCTGTCTCTCAGGCGGTCACGGGGAGCAGTATATTACTGCTATGGAGAATGAATTGTCTATACAATAAGATAGTACTGGGGAAAAAAAGACACTGAGATTAGAGGCAGCCGCATACATTAAAATTCAAACTGAAATCCCAGCCATGGAAGGAAACTAATAGAAGAAGAAAATATATCAAAAAGAGAAGAGCTGTCTCATCATTCACCTGTGCTGAAGTATCCAATTTTAGCCACATCCAATAGCACTGTCATTCATCTTCCCTCAGTGTTATTGTGATTTAAATCCGAGCTCTATAAAAGAGAGCAGTTCTTTTAAAATGATTGAGAGGGAATAAGGGCAAATTCAGTGTTTAGAAAAAGCTTATGACATCACAATATTATACTTTACTGATGGAGGCAATATTTCATGGTTTAGGATGAAAAACTAATAATTTTCTATTTGGTGTGAGTCACTGCATCATTATAAAAGAGAAAAATAAGTAGTTTTGTGCATTCCCAATCTTGTTCAGAAAGACACTGTAGTTTAAGTATAATGTCTCTGATATATCGTATTTAAGTATTAGTCTGACTACATATTAATTATGTGTATTTTTGATGTGAGCTGCTTTAGTGTGTGATGGAAATTAAATATCATGCCATTTGGGCTCAAAAAAACAAACATACACTTGGCAGAATATTGTCTTTATGTTAAAATTAGACTGTTTCCCATGATTAGGAGCTGTGTTTAGCATAAAGGTTTGTGTGTTTATGTAAAAGCTAACAGACCCCAGCTAAGAAGCAGAGGCTATGTTGTTATTTGTCTGGAGGCCAAGAATGTCAGATATTTCACTTAGTGTCACAAAAAGATCTCTCAGAAATGAACAATAACTACTGACTTCTTCCTCTCTATCCTCAATACCTGATCTCTCTACCTTGTTCCTCTACCACCAACCACAAACTGTGGACCATCCTTTATGGCAAGACATATGCAAGGATTGCAAAATGTGGTCCAGAGAAGTGGTGGCAAACTGAAATAGAAACAGGGGCCACTAATCCATGCAGAAGGATCCCTGTGAGCCACATATTCACTTACTTTTTTTAACATAATTTCTGTGTTTTGTTGTATTTATATTTATTTTGTTAAATATTTACCAGTTATATTCTGATCTGGTTCCAGCAATACCAGGAGTGTAGTGGAGGTATGGGAGGGGAGCTCTTGGGAGAGTAATTCACTTGACCAAGACATCTGACATCAAGGATGATATGGCCTCTCCATGTGCCTGGGCCCAACACACCCTGCTTCCTGTAGCTCAGCTAGCTATTACATGGAGTAGATCTCCTACATCGACTGGATCATCTCTTCTGACCTCCTCATTTTAAGTGAGAAAGTGTAGAGATACAAAGGGGTTAAATTGTCTGCCTGTTGTAGTAAGCAGCAAAACTGGGACACAAACCCAAGTCTTCTGACTCTGAAGATGATTCTGCTTGCACTGTATGATGCTCACCCTCTGTCCATACTAGTGTGTTTGCATCGGCACATTTCTGAGTTAATCACAAATGAAAACATCTGAGAAAACTTCTTTCTCAGCCTAGAAAAATCCTGGCCACCCTCTACTAATGTGTGGTCAGATGAAGAAAAACAGAACCTGCAAATAGCAAGAATAACAATAGTAATATAGTTTACAAAACATTTCGCTCACCACACTGAGCTGGAGAGTCCTTGCTAGAAATGTTAGAAAACTAAGCCTCAGTGGTGAATTGACTTACCTGAGAGCACAAAGATTAGGAAGGAGATTCAAACCTTTTGGTCTAGTCCCCTTCCCTCTCCACTATGGTACAAAGTGCTGAGACACCCAAGGAGGAAGTGTGATACCGTCATCCATAGCAACCCCTGAGAGGTTTTATGGCCACTGGTAAGTTTAACCTGCACTTAAGAAGGTTTCTACTTCTTTCAAGTTTCTTCTAAGACTTGAAATGCAGCTTGCCTGGGATGAGGCTTCTCTGGACACTAGGCATGGAAGTGCTTTCTTACTATGAGCCAGGCACATGCTAAGCACTGATGATGCAAATGCAAGCAAAAATTATGCCCTTGGTCACATGAGCAAATTGGGGAGGGGAGAGGTGAAAGAGGAACTCTCCTACAGTAATCCTCCTACCCCACCCCTGTCCTGAGCTTGTTGGGGGACCCAGAATTGAATTCCAGGTCCTATAGTTTATTTACTAAAGCACTTGCCTCCTAATAGTACTTCAATGAATTGAGGGAGAGTCTGATAAGCAGCCAGATCATTGGCAAACGTGAAGTCCTGAACCAGTGTTTCAGAAGCCTGATGGAGGGTGTGGAACAGAACCTGCTGATAAAGAACAGAGACAGGTAAATATTTCCCAGAAAACACAGCTACTCTCAGTGTCTTTCTCCTTCCAAGCATCTGGTTAGGTAGGAACTCCATGGATCAGTTTACCTGCTGGCTTTGAGAAATCACATTTGCAGGATCTTAGAGTTTACAGAGTACTTGCTCACAGCAACCCTGGGAGGTAGGTAGTACAAGTATTACCATTCCCCTTTTGATAGGTGAGGAAATTGAATCTCCAAGAAGTTAAATGACTTGCCTATAGCCATCAGCCAGCAGTGTGCCTAGATTCTCCCTGTTCCCTTCTAACTTTCAGTGAGGGATGCAGTTGCCTCTTTTACCACCCTGATGGCCCATTTTAGGATTATTCCTTACTGCAAATTATAGTTCTGAATTGCTCCCATAATCTTATGCAAAAAAAAAAGGCCTACATTGACCACAAATGTAAATAATGTGCAAGGAAAGGATACTTTAGGGGAAAAAAAATTCGATCTTTACTCTTAAGAATCTGGATAGTTACAGCACTGGAATGGCTTAAGTTTAACAAGCTAGTAGCTCAATAATGCAGTGAGTATCTGATATTTGAGAATTAATATTGTGATGCAAAACTAAGGCATGTGCCTGCCCTGGCTGACATGTTCCCTTGCACACTTGCTTCATGGGGAAAAGAGTCTCCATCCAGCTGAACACATAATCACCTGAGGCTGGGTATAAGGCCAATTGGGAGCTACTGATGTGGCCCACAGAAAATGTGACCTACTGGTGGCCTGCAAGTTGTGGCCCCTGAACCAGTTCTTTACATGGGTAGCTGAAAAGGGAGAAGAGGACAATTGATCTAAACGTGCCCATAAAAGAAAAAAATGCCCTGGGCAGATGACCTCATTGAACAAAACTACACAACAGAAACAGGCTTCTCAAAAAAAAAAAAAAAACAGTGGCAGATAATGTGTTATTGTAGAAGATCAGGCTTCCCATACCCCTGCAACTCAGACTCAGCTGTCTCCTTTCCAGGAAAATGAGAGGGGTTCTACTTTAGGTCAATAGGACTGTAACTTTTAGAGGCATGGATCTGTCCAAGGTTCTGAAGGACTCTGACTCACCACAGAAGGGCAGACAGACAGTTCACCCTCCCATCATGTAGCATCTTTTTTTCTTTCAGATTCACTCAAAATCTATCCGTCTTCAGAAGGGACATGGCTGAAGCCCTACGCTCTGATGGAAGTACAGAAATGGGTAGTTTGGACATGATGAGCTGACCCAATTCCAATGACTCCCATGAAGAATAACATATTCGAATAGACTCTGGAAGGTTTGGGCCTCGTATTGCTGATGTTGGCCAACCCAGGGGAAATTTTTTTTTAAACAATATCTGCATTTTTATAACTCTGGCCTAATTGTAAGAATTTATAAGCGTGAGAACAATGTAAAATCACAGTCTTTGCTTTAAAAAAATGTTTTCAGCCTTTCTATTTGTTCTTGTACTGCTGTAAAATGGTGTAAAAACAATACTTAACCAAAGAACAAAATAAATCCAGGTTTGCTCCAAAATGTGTATTGGTTAATGATTATGAAATCAGAGAATTTTCAAATATTTTAGAAGAAAAATTAGGGATTCAGCCTTCATATGGACTACATTAACTAAAACGGAGGAGCAGAGATTGAGACAAATGCCATTTGAACTTGTTAAATTAATAAAGTTCATTATTTTTCTATGAATATAGAACATTAAATGTTAGAGACGCTGAGATAAGGGCACTTAGAACAAGACTGGGAGCTCTCTGAGGTGACCCATGGGATTGCTCTCAAAGCTCTCCTACACAATGGCATCTGATAAAGCAGAGAGACAGTAATACAATTAAATGACTTACAAACGATGTTTTCTTTTCACTAGCATAAATTTGAAGTGGTTCAGTCTAGAAGAATTAAGCCATGTGATTGCTACATACAAGAACATTTCTTCAGAAAGAATGAGACAGCTAGCCCCTGAAGCACTGGACAGTGCCAAGCATAAGCCCTTCTGCTCCCATATAGCTTTAAGTGATTGTGAAAGGATCTGTCTAAAATAGAAAATGCAGCATATCCATCCGAGCAAGCTCATGGGCCTACCATGAGCTTTGCTGGTGCCAAAAACAGTGTGTACTGGGGGGTTAAACTACAACTTTAAAAGGATGGAAACTTGTGGTAGGTGAAGAACAATTTGTTTCCATCACATGACCACTCTGATTACTCTTCCAAGAGAAAGGAAATGCAGATCAATGATTTAGCCAAAATTCAGGACACTGAACAAGGATGCAATTTGCATTAGTGTTGTACATGCAATATAAATTCAAAAGAGGCAGCTCCCACCTTATTTTGTATCTTATCGTTTTCATGTTCTTCCTGATCTAGCTTAGTAATATATTTATCACTAATAAAACAAACAAAAAACCTTGAATTACCCCCAAAACGAAAGGCAGATATGCAGGCTGATGTTGGAATTATTTCTTGCCAAATGATATTTCTTTAAACCTTTCTGAATATTTCAGTATTTGCAACAGACAGCATAGAGCAGCAGCAGAACCATTTAAATAACTCTCCAAATCCACATTTTGCTGATGTTAGCATAGAGGAACAGGGAAAAATATACAACAGATTCTATTTTATTGGTAATTAAGGAATAAGAAACTACCCCGAGTGTGTCAAGCAGTCACCTTATATTTTTATTGAAGGCATTGGTGAAATCCACATTGATGAAGTGAGTTAAGAACTTTGTACAGCATCAATTGCTTCAAAAGGGCTTAGTTTAGGAGTCTGTGTTTCTGTGAACTTTGTTCACATAAACTTGTTTGCACACAAAGCACATCTCCTTGAAGTCGTAATACTATTTATGGCAGCATGTTTGCTGTAGAACAATTTAGTGCCCTGGAAAACTTTGCATTAAAATGTTCAGATAAATGGGGGCAACTAGGTGGCTCAGTGGATTGAGATACAGGCCCATATGTGGGAGGACCTGGGTTCAAATTTCACTTTAGGTGCTTCCTAGCTGGGTGACCCTGGGCAAGTCACTTGACCCCCATTGCCTAGCCCTTACCACTCTTCTGCCTTGGAACCAATACACAAGATTGATTCTAATATGGAAGGTGATAAAGATTTTTTTTAAATGTCCAGATGGAAATGATAAGGTACCCCTGGTATTCTTCATCACCCTGAAGGAGTTCACATGAGTTCACTCCTCCACCCACCCCAGCAATCTCAGACTGGTCAATGAAAAGAGAAGTTGGCTTGAGCTTGAAAACTGATGGGGGGACAACAAGGTAGCACAATGGATAGGGTGCCAGGCCTGGAGACAGGAGGTCCCGAGTTCAAAACTGACCTCAGACACATGCTAGCTGTGTAACCCTAGGCAAGCCTCTTAACCCCCATTGTCCAGCCCTTGCCACTCTTCTATCTTAGAATTAATATTATCAGAACATATGGGATTAAGGGGGAAAAAAGAAAAGAAAAGAAAACTGATAGGGGAAACAATCCCTGGCTAGGGAAAAACTTTAGATGTAGCTTGCTGGTACAGTGGATGAAGCATTAGAGGTGAAATTTGGAAGACCTAAGTTCAAATCCTGCCACAGAACCTTAGCAACTGAGTGACTTCACCTCCATCTACCTAAGTTACCTTATATGTAAAAATGAAGCTAATAATCATACCTACCTCCCAGAGTTATGAGGATCAAAATGTACTTCAGGTGTTTTGCAAACTTTAGAGTATTCTATAAATGCTGGTTAGCATTAAGCAAGACTGCCTGGAGAAGCATTACAGATAGCACCTGTGAGATCATTCTCCCACATTGGGGTAAAAAAACATCCACGTGTGACAGAGAAATGGGAACACACATCTATACAGAACTTAATATTCTCAGAACATTTTCAATCCTTACAACAGTCTGGTGAGGTGGTGTGTTTACCAAAGAGAAAAAGAAGGGTAGAACTCAGCTTAATTAGAACCAGTCAGAATTCAAATCCAGATCCCTTCCTCATCCCAAGTCGGAAATTTTAACCCTACTGCCTCAGTGACCCGCTGAGAAAACATCCCCCCATCAAAGAACAACATAATCGAAGAAAAAAAAATCCATGTAAATCAAGATAATACACACTGCCCCCCCCAAATCCACATATCCCATAATAGCACCCCCTGCATAGCCTGAGGTGAGGGCACACCACGCCCGGTCCCCAGCGCCCAGGAAGATTTGGGAAAGAGATTCTCCCTTCTTCAGGTGCAGCGAGGGTCTCCCTTCAGCCAGCATCCAATGAGGAGAGCCCAGGTAAACTCGGCCGCGCCCAGGCTGCAAACGGATGGCACAAAAGACAGTCCAGCTTCTTCCTCAGACGTCCACAATGCCGTCTGATGATGGGGCTGACTCCGACGGAATCGTCAGAGCCCCGAGCTTCGTGCCTTCTTTGAATCTGTTTACACGGACTTTAATGTGCTTTTTAAATATCCCAGCCACACCGTGCTCTCTGTTCCTTCCTCAGGAAGTGCCCATGCTAGAGTTCAAAATGTCAGTGGAGGGTGAGGATCCCATTACAAGCTTCCAGGAGAATTGTTCTCCATTCTTGGGAGAGAAATTCTTCCTCAAATTGGGGGGGGGGGGGGGGGGCGGAGAGACAAAAACTTCCTGGTGATAGCCTCACGAGCGAGCTCCGAAAAGCTGAACAAACCAAGATCTAAAAATTGACCGCCTCCTTGAAAATTCGAAGCATGTTCTGAATAGCTTGCAGGAACCTGGCAGAGAGCCAGGGTTCATGGGGAAGGGAGGACAGGAAGCACAGGGTCAGGCTTCCTGGGTCCTTTGGTATGAGAAATGTACCGAGAGCTTCTTCAGAAAGAGTAGCAGGGCTCCTCATCGCTCATGATTTGAAGAGCTTGGAAAGTTACCCTCACACATAGGCTCCCAAAAATGTATTCATTGTGTCTGAAATTTCCACACCTTTGAGGTTAAAAGCCCTGAAGACTCTCTTATTGGTACAAAAATAGAATGGTATGGAGCTCTATCTTTCTTAAATGGCCAAAGGAAATCTCTTGACCCCTCTGGACATCAGTTCCTTCATCTGTAAAATGGAGTCAACTATCCAAGGCCCCAAGCTCTAATTTCTGTGATTTCACTTTAGCTTTCCTACTTCTTGGTTGTGAGTAAGTTAACATACAAGACAGCAGCTTTACAAACTATAAAGCACTACCCAACTAAAAGGGATTCTTTGCTAGCCTGGACTTTGAGAGTGTGGCTTATGGAAAGCGTGGGATTGCACAGAGCATATCTCCAGGAAAAAGGATAAGGAAGGTTCCCCAGGAAAAAGCTTGGGACTTGGCCATGCTTTGCATATGAGGGTTCCACACAGCAATGGTTCATCCATCGCTATGAATTTTATAAAATAATTCTTTAGACTTTTTAATGTTTTATTGAGGTGTAAGTTTATGATGACAGCAAACCTTTCAAACTACAGAGAAATAGCATGCCTCCCTGGCATATTAAAAAATAATGTTAGAGTAGGTTTTACGCATCATAGTTTGGATTGCTGATAAGAGCGCTTCCTTGACAAGATTCTTTTTGAGGTTTACAGAAAGCGTAATAAAATATGTAAGTTACATTTCCACAAACAAAAGCCATAACATAAGTTATTTATAAGCGTGAGATACAAACAGTATCACGATAAATAAACCATAAAGGATACCTGCAACATCCGTCTTAATGTAATTTGCCCAACAAAACTGTTGAAACTAAGTCAAATTTAGTAGAAGAATCTGTCAGGAGGAGAGGAAAGTTGTATAACACAAAATGGGGGAAATGGCAGATGGATCTGGGAAAGCAAATAGCATGGTTGTTATAGAAGGTTTAAAGGTGGCCCTTCCTACCCTGCTGTGCTTCCAGAGGCCCTGACAGCTGGAGGAGGTTCACTTTCCATGCTCCAGAGTGACCTTCACTGGTCATGCTTAACAGACCACTGACTCTTAGAACTGGAAAGAACCTTAGGGAGTATATTGTCCTGCTCTCCCATTTTACAGATGGATGAAACCAAAGCACTATATGCATAGTTATAGCTTGTGCTTCTATTCAGTGTAGCCCAGATTAGGAAAAAGAAAAGGAAGGGTGAACATGACCATAATCAAGAATGCTAGATACTAAAAGGAATCTAATTCTTTCTCCTTCAAGTGACTGCCTGAATGAATCCTTCTATGTCTCAGTTTCTCTGTCTATAAAATGGAAGTGATAACAACCATTTCCCCCATTTATTTGTTGAAGATAACATTTAAAAATGAGTAAAAAATGCTCTTCTTCCCCATGCAGGTCAAATGGACATAAAGGATCAGGCTTGAGTGACTCTGGGTTTTTTTTTTTTCGCCTAACCATCTACCAACCAATGTTACCCTTGAAGCTCTAAAAAGTCCAGCTACCAAATGTATCAATTAATGAGTATTGAAGTCCCTACTATGTGCCATACAATCTACTAGGCTCTGGGGAGTCAAGAACAAAGGAAAAAATCCATATTTACAAAGAGTTTACATTCAAATGGGAAAGACAACAAATACCTATAAAATCTATATGGCATAAACATAATAAATACATGAAACTAGAAGGCAGTGCTGATTGGGAAGGCATTCATTTGGGATCATCAGAAAGGACATCATGCCAAAGATGGCACTTAAGCTATACCTTCAAGGGAGAAAGTGATTCTATGGAGTGGAAGTTAAGCAGTAATAGCTCTATCACTTCTTAAAATATTCACATCATATTTTGTCTGGGCTAGAGGCATAGGCCTATAAATACAGGCTTTCTTCCTATGTCTGCACTCCCTTTTCCTCCACCCTTCCTACTCCTTTTTTCCCCATCTGTCTCTCTCCTGCCTGCTCTGATTGCTTCTCCCACCTTCCTGACCCACCTGTACTCTTAGCCCCCAAGCCCATCTGAAAATGCCACTTTCTTCCTTATTTCCTGCATCTGGTATTGCTATTTTGCAATTCTTTTTACTTCCCCTCTCCTTCCTTCTTTTTACTTCCCCTCTCCTGCTTTCAACTCTTGCTCCTTCCCCTCTGCTATCACTCCTCTTTTTCCCTCTCCTTAAGCCCTCAAAATCTAGAATCTCTCACTGATTTGTCATCCCCTCCCTGAAGTCCACCAGGTGTTTTAAGAGGAATTATTTCTCATTCCCCTCCCTTCTGTCAAAGGCCTCCCTCTAGCCTATACTACCTCTCTATTACAGGGTCCAAATATGGGGGATACTTTGGCCAGTCTTGTTTAACAGACTGAGAAGCTGAGTCAAGGAGGAAGCTCAAGGCTTGTTCATGGTCAGGAAAACTATTAGCAACAGTGAAAGGCAAAGACCAGACCCATCCCTAAAGCTGAGTGAGATCTGAGAACATGGACCTACAAGGACACTATCCTCTCAGTGTCTGACTTCCTCTTTAGCCACTGCCAGTGTGATCCTAAATATACCCTGCCCTCTTTCCCAGACAGCACAGGACATTTCCACTCAATCCCACAGAATTCCTCATGAGTCCTGAACTCCACCAGCTCTCTCTCTCTTTGTCCCTGCTTTTTCCTTTTTTTAATTTTTTTCCTCTCTCTTCCCTTGGTCGATAGCATGTGGGGAACAACAGGGAATGACAATCTTTGAGACACTTATATGTCACTCGCCTTTAATTACTCCACCGACTCCCACAGGTCTTCCCAGGAAGCCCCTGTGACAGTTTTATGTCAGCCTTTCCAAAGTGAAAAGCTAGTGGGGGAAAGGACAAACTTAGACTCTCAAGGCAAAAAGAGTGAGCAGGGGGCAGCTAGCTTGACACCCTCGTTAGAGGGATTGGTATGAGGGGAGAAAAATTACAAAGGAGCAAAGATATTCAGGCAGGAGAGGAATTCAGCCAAGACAGAAAAGTCAAAATAGGCACTTCCAAATGATCTGAATCCTTCTCTCTTGCAGTCTCTCCATCCATCACAGACGCTGACCTAAACAGGCTCCGGAGAAGAAAAGTCTGTCCCCTTATCCAACACACACAGCTCCTTTCCTCGGCATTCCTCAGTCACTATTGTGGCTGTACTAGACCTCTATTAAGGACAAGAAACAGGTATGACACTGAATGCCTTGTCCTCTGGCAACACTTAACCTTTCCAGGCCTCAGATTCCTCATCTGTAAAATGAAAGGTTGGAACGGATTAAGTCCCTTCTGGTTCCCGACTGCTAGGATTCTCCAAGATTCTAATACTCTAATTGGGGATGTCCTGACTTCTTTTGGAATGGCCAGTTACCAAGCAGAGTGAGGCCAGGAGGCCACCAGGCCTTCAAGGGAACCTGAAACTTGTTCCAACTTCTCTTATTGTACAAAGCATCTAAAACTGAGGAAGGAACTGGGATGGTTTTGTCGCTTTGATTTCTTCTTGCTTTCACTTTAAAATCAAACATCTTGGAAAGGAGATTTAAGAACCAAAGTTCAGAAAGGAAGGAGAAAAGTACAGTGGCAGCATCGTTCTCAGTCCCCCTAGGAATCTTGCCCCTACATATATATATATATACATATATATATATATATACACAGATGTATGTATAATACATGTGTGTATGTGATACACATGTGTATGACACATTGCTGTATTTGATACATGTGGTGTATTTTATGTGTTTATATGTGTATATATGCCTACATATACAGCTAGGTTCTCAATACCCTATATATACATACATACATACATGCATATGTGTACACGGAGGGTGCTGAGATGCTCATCTATGCTCAAGCCCTCTTATAGCTTTGAGGATATAGGGAAAGGAGGCTAGGAAGAGAAGCAGTCCATCCATCATAACCAGAACCCTGGGGGAAGTCTGGATGGCTCAGTGACTCTCCCTCCCCTTTGATGCTCACTCACCATCTCCATACAGCCCAATACACGAAAAGAGAAGTGTGCTCGCCTATCTCTCTGTGCATGTATATGCATATGTGTATTTATATGTGTGCATAGACACATACAGAAGGTATGTATACATAGATGCTTGCTTGTATATGTATACATACACTCCTTTCCTCACTTCCCAGGCTTCCCAGTGCTTAACCCTATAGAGGAGCATCAAAGGGTGAGGTGAGGGAAGATATCTGGTTGGCACAGTGACTCTGTTTGCCCTTTGAGCAGAAGGGCTTGCTTCTCTCCCCCTGCCCCCACTTCCCACAGCTAGAGAACCTGAACACAGATGGCATGCATTTCAGCCTCCCTTATAATTGTGCCTAAAAGAAGTCAGAGAAAGGAACAGAAATAATATTTTATAAATAAATATAAATGCCCTTCTCTCTGGCAATGGAGGGGTGGGGGCAGGCAAGAAGGGCAAAGGTTGACATTGGGCCTGTTTCCTGCAGACATCTGGGAATTGACACATTGTCTGTACTGGGACACCTGGGAGGGGGCAGGTGGAGGCAGGAAGGAAGGAAGGAAGGAAGGGGCCTGGGAAATGTGTAGAGCCCAAAACAAGAGATACAGAGACTTCCTATCTGGCCTCCCAAACTTGGGTTCTCCAAGAGCTGTGATTGAAAGGAAGACGGTTTATCCTTTGCATTAAAAGCCATTTTAACGCTGCTTTTAAGACCCTCTCAAAAGCTAGGACTCAGTCTTCCTCTTCAGTAAAGTGATTTGAACTCAAAGGTCCCTTCCCGTTTGAAATCCTTCATCTTGGGGTCTCCTTCATTGCCCTTGTAAACTGAGCCACTACTGTGCCTGGCACATAGTAGGCGCTTATTAAATCTCCCTGAATGAATTTTCAACCTTGACCCTTTGGGAAGCCGGAAGCAACTATCGGTGGGACCTTCAACTAGAGAGTTGGGGAGGAAGACCCAGTTGTCTCTCCTCACGCCTACCAGTTATACCTCCTGTTACTATGGTGACAGGTCTCCTCCCTACCACTGACCCGGGGCTCGCTGGAGGTAAAGCCTCCCATCCTCCTCCCAATCCCGCAGCCGATACGCTTTGGGAGAGCCTAACCGGGAGTGTGGGGCCTCGAGTCTCTCCATCCATCCGACCAAGCCCTCCCTTCCTCTGCCCTCATCACTTGGAGGCGGCCCCCAAGGTCAGGCAAAGACAGCAAAAGAGGAAAGTGAGGGGGATCATTCGCCCCCAGGATTGATCGCTAGGTCTGTCTGCAATAAAGAGATGGCCCGGGGCTCCCGGCCCATTATGCAGATCAACCTGCAATTTCCTCTAACAAAGCGGTGTCCCCGCCTCCCTCTACTCTCTGCGGAGGGGATGGGGCGGGAGGGGGTGGCTGGAGAGTGAATCTGGTCCGTCGGTCCTATCCTGGTCACAGCTATCCTGACTGTGCCCCAGTTCCTCTAGCTGGATCCCTCGGTGTCCCGTCCTGGCTGGAGCCTTCGGACTCTCAACTCTATTCCCCATCCCAGGTCCCAAAGCAGCCTTAAGTCTTCGCTCGAGACCCAGGAGGTCCTAGTCCTGGACTTGTGTCCCTGAAAGGGAAACTTAGGTCAGGCTTCCTGGTGACACACCCAGGCAAAGAAAAACTGGGATCCCGCCGCGGGAAATCTCCTCCCAAACCCCTAGGGGGAAAGGAGAAAGGCACAAAGTCGGGGACCCGGCCGGGGCCCCACAATGAACCCGTGGTAAACCGGGCTAGGGGCAACTTGGACACATAGGAAACCTCCTGACTTCCCGCCAGGAGCCCCAGGTCCCTATTTCTAATACGAACGCAGGACACCTGGGGCCCAGACCACGGATTTCGTTTCTTGACGGGACCATTCGGGGCCCCAGTGACTCCTACCCTTCCGAGGTACCACGCCTCCCAGGCCATGGGGTTCCCCTGCTCCCCTAGTCACTAGGCTCCGCCGCCCTCGGGTACTGATCAAACCCCATTACATCCCATTAAGAACAATTCGCTTCCCCGTTTTCATTTCCCTTTATAACCCTGGACTAAGTAAATGCGTCTGGACCTGATTGAATTGTTAGCGCCTTTGGTCCCGCTCCAACGCCAGGGAGCGTCTCCAAACTCACTGCGCGGTCTGCGGCCGAAACTCAGGACAGAATTCATCCCACGCGGGTCCTGGCACACTCACTGCTGCTCTGCGCTGCGCCGCGCCGCGCATCTCAGGGACAAGGTCTCTCTCTCCCTCTCTCTCTTCACTCCTTTTCCCCACTTACTCGTTCTCTCTCCTCCACGGTTCTTCTCGGCAGGGAAAGCGATATTGGATCACTCTGAGCCTGGGCGATCACATCGTGCGTGGAGTACGGGACCGTTCAGCTGGATGGGAGCAGTGGGTTGGAGGACAATGTCCTAGGGCTGCACGCAGGCTGAGGATTCCAGTATCCCCCCGAAAAGAAATAAAGATTTCCGCCGCACTCCCACACTTGTCCGTAGATCTAGCTGTCTGGGCCGGGATCCACGGGAAAAGCGTGGTATCTGGAAAGTCTCGGGGCCCTGTGCACCTGATTATTCCCTTCACCTCCAGAAAGAATCGCCTCCTGACTCGTGAAAATTCAGATTTTGTAGGCTTGCTTTTGAGGGGTTCTATTGGGGTTTTTTTGTTTGTTTGTTTTACGGGTTGATTTGTTGCTTTTTGAGCAAACGGGTAAAAATGGAAAACTCTGGGAGGGGGAGGAGAAGATTAAGAAGTCAGGCCTGGAGCTGAAAATATTTGTGGCCCCGGACCCGGGATAGAACGGGGAGCGCCTCCTAATTGCGGCTTCGTTAGATTTCGAGTTTCGGAGGCTGAGGCTCGAGCGCTAATATCCGCCGCCCATTATCCGGGCTAATAAATTTGACCTATTGTTCGTTTGTTAAAATGATGTCACCTTGGAACAGTCCCTAAGCTCCTATTTCCATGAATTAGCCCTTTATTGAAACCCAGGAGCCAATGAGAAGAGAGAGGCTTGTTGCTCACAGCCAATGGCAGTGGCGGGAGAGAAATTAGCAGCGGAAACTCCAGGTTCGGTTCAAGAAAGATGACACAGAGCCTGTCGGGCCCGCGCACTCTTGGCAAAGTTTCAGTGAGAGGAGAGGCGCCGGGCCCTTCATGGCTGCGCCGTAAAGGGGACCCAGCCGCCTCCCCGCCCAGCCCAGCCCAGCCCGCCCGCCCGCCCAGGATGGAGGCGCCCGCCAGCGCTCAGACCCCACATCCTCATGAACCCATCAGCTTCGGAATCGACCAGATCCTCAACAGTCCGGACCAGGACAGCGCTCCCGCCCCAAGGGGCCCCGACGGCGCCAGCTACCTGGGGGGACCTGGGAGCCGGCCGGGTGCCACGTACCCGTCCCTGCCGGCCTCATTCGCCGGCCTCGGCGCTCCTTTTGAGGACGCAGGATCTTACAGTGTCAACCTCAGCCTGGCACCCGCCGGGGTGATACGGGTTCCGGCACACAGGCCGCTCCCGGGGGCTGTGCCGCCGCCGCTACCCAGCGCGCTGCCCGCCATGCCTGCGGTGCCTGCTGTGCCAAGCCTGGGCGGACTCAACTTTCCTTGGATGGAAAGCAGCCGTCGCTTTGTGAAAGACCGCTTTACAGGTGAGCTATCAAACAAGCGCCGCCGACCGCCGCCGCGCCCCATCGCTCCCGGGGCCCTTCCACTGCTTCGATCCCCAGTCCAAGTGATGGGTGTGTTCCCAAGGTCAGGGCCTCTGGGTTTCTTGCCTTTCGTTCCCTTCAAACCGCTCACCTCTCAGCCCGCCAGGCCAGGTCATTTCCCTAGGGAGGGAAAAAATCTCAGATTAACGAGAATTGGAGAGGCCTCCATGCCCTAAATCTCTTGAGACCCCCGCGGCGTCGGGATGGGGTGGGGAATTGGGACTCCTAGAGGGATAGGAGGGGGCGGGGTTGCAGGAGGTGGTGGAGAGAAGGGTTGCCTCTGGCCCTAGCTGGGCCCCAGAGTTGTGGGAACAAACGAAACCAAATGAAATAACTAAGTGGTTTACATCTGGAAGAGAGCGTTGGGCCTGGCTAGGGGTCCCAGGGAGTCCCTTTACTCCAGTCCCTGGTTAGGGTAAGCCCAATCAGCGAAAAGTGGCATTAGCCTGAGCTCCAACAAGTCCCATCTATCTCCATAGCAGCGGCTGCACTCACTCCCTTCACCGTAACTCGGCGGATCGGACACCCCTATCAGAACCGGACGCCCCCGAAAAGGAAGAAACCACGAACATCTTTCTCACGGGTGCAGATCTGCGAACTCGAAAAACGTTTCCATCGCCAGAAGTACCTGGCCTCTGCCGAGAGGGCGGCGCTCGCCAAGTCCCTCAAGATGACCGACGCGCAGGTCAAGACCTGGTTCCAAAACAGGAGGACCAAGTGGCGGTGAGAGAAGCCAGTCAGGCCGGGAGCCGGTCCTAGATTCTGGCTTTATTCACTCCCTTCCGTCTCCCTCCTTACCTTCTCTCTGGCTCTTTATCTCCCCCTGCTCATTCCCTTCTCTTTCTGACAGTCGGACAGTGGCAAGCTTTTGCTCCCTCTAACCTCCAACAGCCATTATTCCCCTTTTCCACCCTCCCTTTCTTACCTCCCTATTCCTTCCTACCCCCCACCCCCATCATACTACATTTCTTATTTCCTCTCCTTCCAAATGTTTCTTCTCACCTCTTTCCTTCTCTCTATCTTGGTCCAGCTCTAGGATTCCTGCTCTCATTTTTGTCCAGGTCTTTCTCCTTGTTCCTTATTCTCTCTCTCTTCTCCAGGTTTTTCTTTTTCTTTTTCCCTATTTTTGTTTTCTTCTTTCTCCCTGTGCTGTTTCTAATTTTTTGATAGGGTTTTTGTTTTTGTTTTCGTTTTTCTTTTATTCATTCTCTCTTCTCTCTCTCAATCTCTCGTTTCTGATTCTGTATCGGTGTCTCTGTCACTATCTCTGTCTCTGTGTCTCTGTATCTTTGTCTGGCTCGCTCTCTCTCTCCCCCTCCTCACATTTCCTTCTCCCGGTCTGTTCTCCAGTCTCTTCCCCTTAGCTCGGTTATCTTTTACCCATCTCCGAAAGCATCTTACCTGCGAGTTGAGGGGGCTCTCTGATTTGGGTGGAAAGGGTTTCAGTGAAATGGACTAGCAGAGAAATCAGTTATGGGGAGAAGATTCTGAGAGGCACTGAGAGAGGGATATCTCACTTAAAACCGTGTTTTTAATGCCAACAGAACATTTTCTAGTCGTTGTCATTCGAATCCAAACTATCTTTGTTGTATAAATAACAATAGTAATAGAACCTCAGTCTGAGGGAGAATCCTCCCTCTGAAAAAGCAAAATCATTGAAAAACCGCCAACAAAACCAAAAATCGGGGAGTAGAAGTTGGGGGAGGATGTAGAGACTTTTCCAAGAGGCTTAATTCAAGAAGGCCCAGATGGGCCGAATTGGTTTTCCTGGGACGGATTTCTGCGGCTTTTTTCTCCGATTTTGCTTCCTGAGTCCAGGCAGGTTCTACTATCCAACCCCACCTCCTGTCCCCCATCCTATCCTGTCCCACCTTCCTCCTTCAATCCTGAGCCTCAGATGCCACTAGATTTTCTCCAAAGTTGGCCCCTAGGTCTTAGCCAGAACCAGTACTGGAGAAAATTTAAAAACCCTGACCTCGGGGTTAAGGCAAAGAACACTCTTAGGTGAGAGAGCTGAGGGATGGGGGCTGCGGAATGGCATTGGGTTTCTCCACGCCAAGGCCACGGAAAGGGAGTAAATCCTTGCGGGTGTGTCCATCCCTTTCCCCTACCCCGTGCAGGCGGCAGACGGCAGAGGAGCGAGAGGCCGAGAGGCAGCAGGCAAGCCGGCTGATGCTGCAACTCCAGCATGACGCCTTCCAAAAGAGCCTCAATGACTCCATCCAACCCGATCCGCTCTGTCTGCACAACTCGTCGCTGTTCGCGCTGCAGAACCTGCAGCCTTGGGAGGAGGAAGGCACCAAGGTCCCCGCCGTCACCTCGCTGGTCTGAGCCGCGGCCGGACCGCCAGACCCCGAGAGCGCTCCCCGCCTGGGCCCGGGGCCTCCGGGCTAGGGACCGGCCCGCAACCGCGGTCTCCCAGCGGGGCTGGGCCGGGCCGGGCCAGGCTGGGCCAGGGTGGGGGTAGAGCGGGCGGGGACGGGATAAGGGGCACGGGCTGCCGCCTTCCCAAAGAGGCCGGCAAGCCGCAGGGCAGCTGGGACCGCGCCACCCGCCCCAGTCCGCTCCGCCCGCGGCCGCGCTCGTTCCGCAGGGCCCGGGGCGAGCGAGGGCTCAGCGCAGCAGCACAATCTGGGCCTTCCTTCCCTTTCCTCTGCCGGCTCCTCGCCCTCGTCCATGCCCCAGGCCCGACAAAGCGCCTTAGGTTTCACCTGCCCCGCTCCCCCCGGGCGGGGCACCTGTATAATACTTTGTACTTTTGCCCAAACATGTAAATAAAAGTTTTCTTTAGGAATCGGCGCCCCGAGTCTGCTTCCCCCGAGAGACGGGAAGAACTGGGGTGGAGGAAAGACTGGGGATTGGGGAGGAAAAGCGACCCCAGATTTGAAGAAAGAAAAGGGGCAGAGCCCTTCGCTTTTTGTTATTTTATTGAATTTTCGACCGTTTTATTTAATTAATTTTATTTAATAAAATTTAGCTATTTAATTTTACTTCAGTTTATTTCATTCCATTTCCTTTTCTTTTCATGTTGTTCAGTTTCCTATAGTTTTATTCCCCTCCTGGTTCGGGGTCTGGGATTGGGGAGAAACCGCGGTAAAGGCAGAAGCACCTTGACTGCCCAAAGGCTTTTCCTCCAGTTTCTTACATTTCAGCAACCTTGGGGAATAGAATGCTCCCTTTAGAGCTCTCTCGAATCCTGGGAGGACTCGGGATGGACAAGAGCTCGCTTCTGGAGCTGCCACCGCAGCCCTCCCGGAGGATCGTGCCCCAGGTCAGTGAGTGCCCACTGTCGCCACCAACCCTCCCCCAGGCTCAGTTGGGGCCAGAGACTGGAGAATCCCTGGTGTCCTCAGAGGCTATTAGAAGGAAAAAGAGACCTGGGAAATTTTTTGGGAAAGATATTTGATACTGTAGATAGTGTAAGAACAGGCAGGCAGACCTGGACACTGGAGTCGACAACATAGGGTGGAAGAACTAGCACTAGGACAAGATAGGAGGGCATAGGGAGATTATTTTCCAGGTCAAGGAAGGTGCTGCTCTCGACCTTCCCTAGTTTAAAGGCAAGAAATTGGTAGTTGGGGTGTGGTATCTTGGGAAGAAGCAGCTTTGCTCATGGGGGTCTACACACTGACTTTTATATGATCAACCAAAGGGTGAGAGTCTCTGGATCATTTCTTTGGAGTAGTTTACCAGCCTAGCAATCATTGGCTATGCTTCCTCTTCCCTCAGCATCTATCTTGGAGTCTTGGGAGTACCTTGGCAGGCAGGGTGGGACTGCTGAATTGTATGGCTACAAAGGAGGGATTTTGGAAGATGCAATTCTGTGTTAAGGCTCAGCTGTGCCTTGGATTAGGGGCAGGAAGAATCCTCTGCCTAACCTCACAAACCTTCTTGTGCCATCTATCCCAGAGAAGTGACCAAATCTAGGGAAGGTTGGAAAGATAGGGGAATCAAAGAGTCTAGTGTCTTTTCTTTCTCCTTTACAAGTCTTGGGCTGGGAGTGGTCAGTTCCTCTCTGGCCTTTGTCCTCATTGCTTTCCAGGAGTAGACGGGGATGGCAGGAGAAAACATGCTCATTTCTCAACCTCTCCTCCTTTTATTCCTCTCCCCTGATCTGACTGATTTAGGGAGGATCAGGCCTCAGTCATTGACTAAAGAACAGAAGACAAGCAATTGGGACACCCTGATCTCAAGGACCTCTATCTTCGGCAGGATCTTCAAATTGGATGGATGTTAGGTGGTTGATTGCTGTTCTCCGTGTCCCAAACACTCCAGGCATGTAAAGAAGGCAAAGTAGAAGTGTGGAAAATCTTTAAACCCTCCAGAATGACATTTTCTTGCATTTGGAGCTTGTCACAATCTCTCCAAAAGAACCTTTGCAAAACAGGTGGGGGAGATTCAAGGCTTCCAGGAAAGGTCACTCTGCTCACCATAACTTGAGAATGCTGGGGGTTTTGTTTTTGTTTCTTTCCCCCTGAGAACCCAGAAGGCCAAATCTGTCTTTCAGAACCTGGATGCATGAGAATTAGCATGGGTTTACTAACAATTGCTATCTTGTATGGGATAGTTTCCGATGATTCACAGCAGGGTGCTGTGTCAGAGGCCTCCACCCCCTTTCCATTTGTTCCCGATTTCATGTTTGTTTCTTTACTGCTTCTCTTTTCCCTCAGATTCTCTTATATAATTTTTTTTCTCCTTCTGGTCTACCAGTGCTACTGTCCCCTTAAAGGTCTCTCCTGAAAACCCCAGTCAGTGGTCAGCCCCTCCTGGGCCCTCTGGTGGTACCTACTGGCTTCTCAATCCTTTTCCTTTCGAAAACTGGCTTTCCATTTCCCAAGTTCTCTGAGCTTGGCTTTGTCGGATGCATGACTTTCGTTAAACCCGGGACGTTCCTTCAACAACTTATAGGCCCTGGATCAGTCCCTGCAGCTCACTCTGAGTATCCAAGAGAGGACTGAATGAAATGTCATCAGCCCTTTCTCCTTGGCACACCCTCTCCAGGCCTAGTATCTAAGATCAAACAACAGTGCCTGATCCCAAAGAACCCAAATCCTAAAGCATTAGAAGAGGAGTGAGTAGACCAACACCCAACCCCAAGTAGTCGCCTGTTGCTTTACCCTCAGCCAATCTCTACCAACATTCTTGATCATCTCTGATTAAAGTCAAGATAAAAAAAATCATCACACTCTCAGTAGAAAACCACATGGCTTTGGGGATTGTCATTAACCTCTTAAGGGAAAAAAAATGATGGCTTTCCCCTGGAACACCTGCAGTCCCCTAAAAGGACTTCTCCCTTCTGCCTCTGAGAATGAAGGCAGCTCAGGCCTAGGTGTCTGGGGAAGGGTGTCTTATTTAGATTGTACTTAAGGTCCAGTTGAATTCAGTGCGGGAGGGGTGGGTTTGAGGGCTTCATATTTTTCCATCGTTTTGCTCGGGATTGATTTCTATATTCCAGTTTTCCTTCTGAGCTGGCCGAAGTTCATTCCTCATTAGTAGCAACCATTCTGGTTATTTCGGAAATCTTTTGGGAACGAAATAAATCTAATGCAACGTTAGACAGCTCTATTTTAGAGTTAGTCCAGAGGCTCACTCGAAGTTGGGATTCCACCAAGTCCATCGCTTCTTCTAGAAGTCAGATTCTAGGAGGTCTTCATCCTTTCCCTTTCGAACAGGGTTCTGCCTCAGGAAAGGAGGAACGGCTTTCTTTCTTTAAATCTCCCTCGTCCTGACTCTAACCTCTTGCTCCCCGCCGACTCCAAGTTAGCTGGGGCAAAAAACTCTAGGGGAGACGCGACATCAATTTGTAATAACTGAGAGACATCCCCCACCCCTACCCTAGTGTGGCGCTTCCCCAGGGGTCTCCCCTAAGTACGCCTAGAAAGTGGAGGCGGGGAGAGCTTTGAGAGTGTAGGTTTGTTGGCTAGGGAGGAAGAATTCTGGTGTGTGAGATGGAATGGGAGAGACAGGAAGAAAGATTTCCCGATTGCAATGATTCGAGGACCCAAGAACGATCTTCAGACTCAGTATTGTACCTTACGAACTGTAATTTCAGCGCGTGAAAAGGTGACGTTATTGGCCACTTGCTATCCGGGTGTCTGGCCCTTCACTGGACCGGATGGAACCGCTTCTCCGTCGCTTGTCAAGCCGTATTATCCCCCTGCCTCACAGCTCCTTACAATTATTCCAGGGGTGGTGACGCTTGGGGGTGGGGAGGGGGGAGAGTTGGACTGCGCGTACTCTCCCTGAATTTTCCCTCTTCCGGCTTCTGAGATCTGACAGCCCCCAATGGGATAGATAATAAATCTGAGACAACGCTGGGCAACTCCAACCGAGGCTTAGGGTAGGGACGGTTCTCAAAATTAGGCGGCGCTTCCCAGAGCGGAAAGGGAGCAGGCAAAAGCCCGGTCCTTGCTGAGAATTTCCGAGGCCTTAGTTTTGTTTTGTTTTGTTTTGTTTTGTTTTCTTCAGTGTTCGAAAGTGCTCCTAGGCGCCGCGAAAGAACTGAGGAGTGACTTGCGGAGGGAGAAGTATGGTACTTTTCCCGTAGGGCTCCATTTACCAGGGCCTTGAGTTTAGTTAAAGGCGGTCTCTTCCTCTCCTCTCAGGTCTTTCCTTCTATAACTAGACAACGTAGACAGAGTGTTGTATATATGTTTGGGGAGGGAGAAGGTGATGGCGATTCTGGAGGGGAGACGGTGAATGAATATTTTTAGAGTTGAGCCTGTTCTCCTCACCTCTCTGTCTCTCTCTGTCTCTGTCTCTCTGTCTCTCTCTGTCTCTGTCTCTGTCCTCTGTCTCTGTCTCTCCCTCTCTGTCCCTCCCTCCCTCCCTCTCTCTCTCTCTCTCTCTCTCTCTCTCTCTCTCTCTCTCTCTCTCTCTCTCTCTCTCTCTCTCTCTCTCTCTGTCTGTCTCCCCCCCCTCCCCTAGAATTTTCAGGGAACTAGATCCAGAATAACATGGGCATCTGGAGGAGATCTGTCCGAGATTAAGTGGAACCTACTTCACCGACTATTTCTCCAGGCTAGTTAATATAAACCGTGGTACCCCACGGCAGACTTACACACCTCTTCCCAGACCTTGAATTTGCAAGAAAGGGAACTAGACTCAGTTTAGCGAAGGTACTTGGATGAAATCTGCTTGAGATTAGGTGGACCGTGCCTAGGCAAATGGAAGAATGGCAAGCGGTCCTCAGCTGTCAGCCTCCTCCTCATTCTAAATCCCTATCTCATTAATCCTTCTAAGAAAATTCCACGGAATCTATAAAGCCCTCTTGTCTTGACAGTTAGTACTAAGGTTCTCAGAAGAAGGGATTGAGGTGGCGGATGTTCTCAAGGTCCCTTTTGAGAGTTCACCTGAGAATCCCCCTATGAAAGGAGTAGGGGCAATGCCAACAGTAGGCCAAATGCCTACTGGGTAGTCGTTGGGATAACGGGTCTCCGTAGCTAGATTAGCGCTTTTTGCGGCCATTCCACGCACAGTGCAAACTGTTGCGAACACAGTTTATAGCTTTAGTGGTGTTTATTAATGTGTTTGTTGTCGTTATTATGTGAGTGGTGGCAGAGGATGGGAGAAAGAATTCGAAATTCTGGGTGAGGAAAGGCAGCACAACTGATGAACCAACCCCCCTCCCTCGTCTATTCTCTTTCCTCCTACATCTTCTTCGCACTGGTTTTTTAAAATAAATTTTCTCCACTCCCCTAAGGCCACCCCCATTGTACCGAGGAAGAGAGTTGGGGCAAAGAGAAGCTCGGAGAGTTTTTCACAATCCACTTGTTTCTGGGTGCTGAGTAGCCTAAGTGCCCCGAGCTGCCACTTTGGACTCTACGCCGTCTGCGACCCCCAACCCAGGCGGGCAGGACAGGACAAAGCACTGGAAGCTGAATTCGACCCCGAGCTGGGGGCAAGAGTGCAAATGCTGCCCTGCGCCCACTTGCTTCATTCCAGTTGCCTCGTCAGCGAAGGAGCCACAAAAAAATTCGTGGAGACTCCTCGAATGCAGAGTTCGCGGCTGCATTTGCAGGAATGAAATTGGCTTTCGTCCTCGGCTTTTCTCCGAGCCCAAGCACGCAAAGGAGAGGAGGCTCCACTCCGTATGTCTGTCAAGTCCCTTTCCGTGGCTCCCGTCCCTTCAGCTTTCTGCTTTAACCGCTTGCACCCTGAAGGCCACTGTCAGTTCCTTAGTGGCACGTCGGGCCTCAATGTGCCAACGGCACGTGCTGAGTTAACCCTCTCTGACTCCTAGTTCCTTAGGGTCAGAGCTCTCGAACTCCCCACGCCCCATCCCCCACAGCCGGAGAGGGCCGAGCTTGCTAAATTTGGTGGGTTTTTTTTTTTGTTGTTTGTTTGTTTGTTTGTTTGTTTTAATTTCTCAGCAGCGAAATGTTCAGCTGACCTGCCTCGGAGTCATAGTTTAGAGCTGCTAGTGATTCGTTAGAACCAGTGGTTTTCGGGGCAGGGAAAAAAAAAAAAAGCTTCGTGGATGTTGCCTCTTTTTATAAAAGCAGTGGAACCCGAGGAGATCGGTGCTAGGGACGAGTTAATTCTGCCCCTACCCCCACCCCCACCCCCAGCCGCGCCACGTGATTCTAATTTAGGGCTTGTGGAGAAACCAAAGCCTTTCAGAAGACTTCGTAAGGAAGGACCAGGAGACCCGACTGCAATATTAGAGGCGCTTCGGGTAACTATTCAAATCCAAGGCGAAAGGGGTTCTCCCAGAGCCAGTTCGCTGACTGGCTCACTAAATGAAAATATGCTCCAGTGCTAATTGCTGGAAAAGCACAACGGAAGTCGTCATTACTAGGGAAACAAGCACCAAGGGTCTTCTGGTTTCAGGATCTTAAAAAAAAAAAATCAAGGTTCGCTTGAAAACTTTCCGCAAAGGCATCTGCAGGTGGCAATTTTAACCACAAACGAAGATTGTTAATGCCAGCCTGAACCCAGCCTCCCCCCTCCCGCCCGACAGGTAGCATGTCCGATGAATGCTTCTCCATGGCGAGAACATAGATATGGTTTCTAAACGGACCGTTTTGTTTTGGGAGAACTTGTAATGCTACATTCTGGCTTTTCTCCCTTTTAAATCTTTCGGACTTTGTTAACAGTAGCAGCCATCATTTAGTTTAGTATTTTTCTCCATTTAAAAAACATTATCAAAATAGGGGAAATTCTTGTTTCACTAAAATCCTGAGAAGTCTGAACTAGGGGCATCCCAGAATCTCAGCAGAAACAGAAAATAAAGAAATGATCGAGGTTCAATCCAGCAAATCCGTAGGGCGGGCTTGGACATTAGCATTGTGAAGTTATAGAGTAGGAAGGTCGGGACACATCCTGGAGTTCAGCAGCTCAAATTTCTCAGCTTCCCCACCTCACCTCACCCCACCCGCCTCCCAAGAGCAGCTTTTAATATCTATAGATAGCTGCATATCTAAGCCAAAGACAGAAGCATTTTCTCACTGGGACATTGGGCAAAAAGTATTAGCTGGGCAATAAAGGAACATACTGTATTTGTGTCTATATGTTTCTAGAAGGAGCTGACAAAGAACCCCGGACCTGGAGATCTGGGGTCTCCGCTAGCCCTCATCCACCGCTTATTAGATGTTTGATCTTACTTCGACCTGTTTCTTTCATTTCTGAGCTTTAATTCCATATTTTATAAAGGGTGAGACAAAATGACCTCTGAGACACAATGTGACTCTAATCCTGTAATTTTATAATGTCTACAGTCCTTTCCTACTCTGTGAAGTCACTGTTCTATAAATTTGTACTTTGAGATGTGCTGGATTGAGGACTTGAACAAAGTTTCTAATCTAGACTTTGTCGTGACCAGGCAAATCGCTTGAGCTTTCTGGATTCCAAATGTCTCACCTTTAAAAATTGGAGGTCGAGAGCAGGCGATCTCTAAGTTTCCTTCCAGCTGTAACATCCTTTCAATCTGTAAATTTATAATAGGTTGGGAGAGGGGAGAGAATATGTAAACCTGACTGCTTTCCTCTGACTTAAAACTCTGGGCCAAAGAGCTTTAATCTCAGATTCTCTGGGGAGAAGAGCCTTGAGAGATGCTTCCTCTGCTGTTTGGAGACTAGGGATTGTAATGGTTATGCTTAGCAGTTTTTGAAGGTAAATTTAAACGTGTTTTGCAAATACTGATAGGGTTTGTGGGAATGGGTGAAGAAGAATGTTTGGAGAAGCAGTAAATGGTGTCAATGCAAAGAGAAGAGATTGGGTGGATGGGTGTCTAAAAAATAAATTGTCTTGATCTACCCTTGAAGTTGTGAGGCTGGAGAAATTTCTCTGTACTAAATTATTGTCAGAGGTAACATCCTCAAGATTCCCACCTGAATTTAAAAACAATAACAACCCAAATTCTTCAAGGAAAGTGAGAACCTTGATTTCCATTAAAGGCCTTCAGACCTTTTGCAGTTAATAATACATAACGGGCTGTCAGAGTTTTGTTGCTTTTATTTTCATATTGAAGTGCTGAAATTATCAAACTAATTGTCTCATTGATTGATCTAGAACCCATTCAAACTCCCCCTCTCAATACTGCCCCCAGGCTCTAAAAGAGTTCTATGATTGTCTTCTCCCACAGCCCTCCTAGTAAAGGAACCATAACCCTTTCTTCAGAAGAGACATTCAAGGAAATGGAGGGGCTTTGGAGGCAGAATGTAATACAAAAGGCTGATCAAAGCCCTTTTCCTCTAAATTGGGGAATTGACCTAACACCAAAGTCTAGTGCTATGCAGGGGGGAAGAGGGAAACAGCTACCATGACAGATGCATGCAAGAAATTGGGGACTGGACAGTATTTTTTAAATTAAATTTTTTTTTCAGTTAACGAAGTTTTGTCTTTTTTCCCTTCCAACTCTTATCCTCAAAAAGAAGGGAAAAGAAAACTCTTAGAGTCAAGTAAAACATTTCCCCATTGGCCAGGACCAAAAAAAATTAAAAAAAAAAAAGCTCTCAATTTTCACTCTGAGATTATCATCTTTCTGACAGCAGGTGGTAGCATGTTTCATTATGAGTCCTCTGGAATCGTGACTAATCATTTCATTGATCAGAGTTTCAACTCTTTCAAAATTGTCTTTAAGATATTGTTGTTGCATATAAAATGTTCTAGTTCTACTCACTTCAGTCTGCATCAGTTTATACAAGTCTTCCTTGGTTTCTTTGGTACTAGCCCCTTTCATTATTTCTTACAGTACAGAGTATACCATCACTTCCATGTACCATAAATTGTTTAGCCATTCCCCAATTAATAGGCACTGCCTCAGATTTTATTTCTTTGCCTCTACAAAAAAGAGCTACTAGAAATAATATTTATATATGGGTTCTTTTCCTCTTTCTTTGATCTTGTTTGGTTATATCTAATAGTGGAGCCACTGAGTCAAAGGATGTGCACAGTTTAATAACTTTTGGAATCTAGTTCCAAATTTACTTTCTGAAGGGCTGAATCAGCTCATAGTTCCACCATTAATATGCCCATTCCCTACTCCTCTCCCTAGTTCCTTCAACATTTGTCATGGGGGGGGGGGGGTGATTGTTTTTGTCAACCTTAAAGCTGGTCAAATTGAAAACAAAGGAGCAGAGTTTGGGGATTTCGGTGCACTTTGACATTTGATAAATAGCAAGCTATTTGGGGGTGGTTCAGACCTAAGATTTCATTTGTGATGTGAATTTCTTTTAGGAATGCAGATTGGCAGCTGTTAAATCAACATAATAGTCTTAGAGTAGCCTAGGGTACAGAACAGAACAGAACTTGCTCAGGATCACACAGAGGTTACACTTGAAATCTGGACTAGCTGACTCCACTCTATCCACTTTACAACATACTGCCTCTACACAGACTTATCATCTTCTACATCAATAATAGAACTGGCACTAGATAATGCCACAAAGATTACTGGACGCATTTGAACCAATCCACAGTGACATCCAGAGGTGAAAAAGAGAGGTGACCAGCTTGAAAAGACATTCAACAAGCATAGTCTAATGCCTAAACCATTTCAATCTGCCTGTTTTGCCAAGAAAGTTCTTTAAGAACATTCTTGGAAGTTGTGATAGATAGGATCTATTCCCTGTGGTTGAAATTTCGTGAGTCTATTATTCTTTAACCTTTGACAGTCTTAGGGGAATTAGATCCTAGATATTCCAAGCAGAGAGGGAAAAGGGCAGGGTTGACTCAGCTCTCTATCCTACCTTCCCCAATCCCATCCCCCTATGTGATCATCATTCTAAGGCCTGGTGCTCTCTGGGTCAACTGCCTCATAACCATGACTAGTTGTTCTACTAACCCCATTTGGTCATGGGATGAGAGAGTTTCCCCAGAGGAATTTCTAGTCATTTAGCCAAGCAGTTTCTTGCATTCTCTATTTGTGTATCCTTCAGAAGAAATTTAAATGTAATGTCCAATGTAACTTGAAGCATAAACCATAGAACACTGTCCCTGGGCTGTTTTTTTTTATTATTGTTACAATACTTATTCATCCTTTATCTTTTTGACAACATTAAAATGAACCCTCATTAAATGGCCTTCATTCCTCTTTGAGACCAGAGGGATTGAGGGACTACTTCCTCATTAGGCATAAACTAAGGGGCAGAGTATTATCCCCTATGTACCTCATCTGTGCCCATATGATGTTCCATGGAATCAATGATTGGGACACAAATTACTTGAAAGGGGGTATTATAAAAAATATAGCAAATTGCCTTAAGCATTATAGGATATTTATAGGATTTATATAAATTCAACAAGGAATTTTATAAATTAAATACCCTTTCCTTCTGTCTTAGAATCAATACTATGCATTGATTCTAAGGCAGAAAAGCAGCAAGGGCTAGGCAATGGGGGTTAAGTGACTTGCCTAGGGTCACATAGCTAGGAAATATCTGAGACCAGATTTGAACCTATGACCTCCTGTCTCTAGGTCTAGTTCTCAAACCACTTAGCCACCCAGCTGCCCTAGGATTTTTAAAGTGCTCAGAAAAATAATTATTTTATATATCTGAAAACATCAATGCACACTGATTGCCTGAATAGAAGGTTATGTCCAGGGAATTCCATTCATCATGGCTATAAAGAAAATAGCATAAAGCCAGTAAAAGTTTAAGGAGAGTATCATTTTTGCCTCTCAGAAGAGAACAAATTATCTCTACTACAATGATGGCAACAGGCTGTTTTCAGACTTATGGGATCTCAGCAAAGAACATGGATGCCTTTTCTCACTCCAACTCAAAATCTTGGAGTTGGAAGGAATAATTAGGACAGGACAACTGGGACTTTGCCAAAAGACATTACTTTTAGATATACTGACGATAACTAACCCTAACACTTCAGCAACATTGAAAATAACAGCATTCAGTTAGCAAAAATAATTAATCAAAAAAGGAAACTATCACCTGGCTCTTCTTGATCCCTTACCCACCCCAAGTAAGTGAATGTTTTATGGACTTTTTTTTTCTTTTTTTCTCCTGGTGTAATTTGTTGTAGTCATTGAACAGGGTATTGAACAGAAACCCTACTGGAGGGTTTCTCCACAAAATGATTCCAGTTTAAGTCAACTTAGTTTCATGGACCAACAAAAAGGATAACTTTATATACCTAAGACTATTTTCAAAGATTATTTATTTTTAAATTTTGAGATGCGAGAAGATAGAATTTATACCTGCAAAAAACTCTGACTAGATTTTGCTGCAAATGTACCTCAAAATAAAACAGTACAAATGTATTTCAATCAAATAGCAATTAAAACCTGAGATCTTTAATCTTGGTTAATGAATTAATTAAATTCTGAACAATAGCTTTAAATTGACATTATGGACAAATATTTTTATGCATGAACTTTATCTCCCTAACCTCAACCCCTTAACTAAATGGAAGGCAAGGATCTTTTCTATTCTACTGTCTTTCTCCACCCCCAAATTCAGTGAATATTACAATGCCAGCACATAGTAGGTGTTGATTAGATAGTGAGGACAGATTGAGCAAAATATCTTTGATTTAGAGCCTAGAAAATTTTAGAAGATCATCCCTCCTAGTGATGAAAAAAACAGACCCAGAGAAATTCAATTATTGACACAAAGGCAATAAATAGCAGAACCAAGATTTGAAGTCAAGTCATCTGACAACAAATCCATCTGTCATTTCATTATAATAGTTTACCTTCCACCCCTACCCCCCATTTTAGCTGTGTGGTTCAAGAGAAGTTGACTACCTGCCCACAAACTTACTCAATTTTGTGGCAATTCCTCATGTTCATGGGTCTAGAGTCACTCAGGAATGGTTGCAGTGAGACTCTAAAGGACAACTTGATCATGTATTTCATATAGTTTAGAAATGATTTGTCAATGGTGGCAATTTGCAAAAAAAAAAAAACCCATATTCTTGTTGCAGCATCTCACAATCCTTAGAATTTACGGCCTCATACTACTGATTTGAAAGCACAGAGGCATTCTGGTGCAAATGGGAAAATGTATGAACAATTTGTTGAGGGTTTTTTTTATCAACTTTCCCCAAATATGTAAACTCTGAGAAAGCCTTATTCTCTTTAAATGATCATTCATTTGTCTCCAGGCAGCATCTTTTGGTACAATTTATTATTCTCTATTTCAAAAAACTTAAATGCATTTTGCATATTAGCACGTAACTCTTGTTCCTGTCTACTCAGTGGTGGAAATGGTTGGATTGCTTTTATAAAGAAAAAAATGGCTAATAAAATTGGCCTCAGCACCATTGCTTTGCAATTCTTATGAACAGTAAAGTGGTACTTACAGTCATTGATGTTAAAAGCTATTTCTAAATTATGGTGCCATTTATTATCTCTAGTGTCCAAAGTAAGTTTAAATGATGCTTATAATTCATGTTTTACCAAATTTCCTTTTCCCCCCGAGGATACCTCTGATTAACTTATGCACATTTAAGCGCTTTTTAAATTCTTCTTTTATTGCTATTATGCTCTGAAAATCTCAGCGATTCTCAAAAATGGGTAATAAACTTGAGATAAAATGCTGCAGTTTTAGATCAATGCTGACATATCACTGTGATGATTTCTGCAGAGCAAAAGTGATAATGCTTCATATTTACAGAATATATACTAGGTTATTACTACAGTATTACCATTTTGTTCTAAGATGAAATGAGTAATTTACCAATTTATTAAACCGTTACACTTAAGTATTGCTTAGGACATTACCACACCAATCTGTTTACTTAGCTTGAAGAGTTACCATTAAGATACCCTGTTTATTTAGGTAAAATTTGTAATCATCATGCCTTCCATTAACAGACTTATTTTTCTGCAAGCCTAATTGTCTGGAAATGAGTTTCTCCTTATTTACTGTGGTACATTCTGCTTAGCCAGCTAAAAACGTCACCCCAGCAAGAAGTGCTAGAGAAATTAATAATACATACAGAGAACAGTTTTAATTAGTATAATACCAAATGTTAATAAAAGATTTATGATACAGTTAGAAAGTTCTAACAAAAAAGATCTTAAAGGCTTCAGGCTCAGTTTTTCAGCCAAAAAAAAAACCATATATATATATATATATATATATATATATATCAGACAAAGCTAACTTGTTGTAGCCACTGTGTGCGTATGGGTGATTCTCAGAAATTGCTGTGTCTTTTACAACTGTGTTTGAGTTTGGGGACCTCCTTTTTAAAACTGTTTGTTTGGAGATTAAATGGAGAGAGTCTGCACTAGGAATGGGAAATCTGGAGAAAGCCTATGCAGAAGGGAGAGAGCTGGGTACATTAGACTAGAGTGCTACCTCTAGAGAGGATTTTGTTTTTGAACCCTGGCTGTCTCGTGTCCCATACTACCTGGAGTGACTCAATTTACCACTCCCAGCCTTTATTTCCTCATCTATAAAATGGATGGGCTGGGTCCAATGCACTCTAAGGTCCTTTCTGGTTCAGGATCTAAGATCCTATGAAAGCATGATCTGTCTTTAATGAGCCAATTATTTTTTCTCATTTTTGAAACTGAAGCATGTGACTATTAAAAACAAAAACATATGCATGTGACAAAAGCAAGTTGTTATTGGTTTTTTCCCCTCCATGGTCACACATAGCATGTTTGAAATGTCTCTCCTGTCCTGGACATCTTCCACAAAAAGTCTTTGGAAATTTGCCAATGTTAGAAACAGGGAATAGACAGAACTACTATATGTCTTTCTCTTAGGCAAAAAAGGTCTCTTTATTACACCGAAGGTCCATTTTCAGAACTCCTAAGGAAGCATGCTCCACAGTCTCCAAGGAAACGAAATTATCCAATAAATACTTGAGAGATTTAAGTGCCTTGTCTTTCTACATCTCAGAAAACATGCAACAAAAGGTAAAAAAAAACTTAATCAACAAGCAATTATTAAGTACCTACTATGAGTTATAGACTGAGCCACACATCACATAGAACTGTCTGAATGACTCCCTGAATTCAATTCAATTCAACTCAATCCAATCCAATCCAATCCAATTCAATTAATATTTATAAACACAAGCTATGTGCAGGAAGGCACTGTACTAGCCATGGAGGATACAAAGATAAGCATCCTTGCTCTCAAAGAACTTACATTTCTCCTGGGGAGATTAAAAAAATGTAAACAACTTAATGAGGAAGGCGACAGCAGTAGCAACTGAATGAAGAAGGAAGAGATGTCTAAGCCAAACTTTGGAAAAAAGAAAAGGATTCTGAAAAGTAGAGAACAGAAGGGAGAGAATTCCAGGCATGAGGAAAAGACTATCTGAATGCTCAATGGTTGGAGAAGAGGGAAAGGTCTGGGAGAGTGAACAGCTGCAGCAGGAGCCGCGTGGCAAAGAGGATGAGCACTAGACTTGAAATCTGGAAGATGGGAGTTCAAATTTGACCTCAAACATTACTTGTGGGATGCTGTGCAAGTTTTTTAACCTCTGCTTGCCTCAGTTTCCCCATGTGTAAAATGGGGATAATAATGGGCCCTACCTCCCAGGATTGTTGTGAGATTTAATTGAAATAATATTTGTTTAGTATCTGACACATAGCAGGTACTGTATAAATGTTAGTTATTAATAGAATCCTGTTTAACTGTAATGTAATGCTTGAAGAGAGTCAGGTTATAGAAAGCTTTAAATGCTAGGCTGAGGAATGTTCATTTTATTCTAGAAATAAAAGGAAGGCACTGAGAGTTTTTGAGTAAGGAAATGGCATAGACCTTTGGTAGAGAAAAATTCTTTTGACTGCTCTGCAAAAGGAAGGATTTAGCAAGAGTGAAACTACTAGTTTTCAACCTGATGTTTTGTATCTATTAAATGGTCTCAGTTCAGTATGTTCAGAGGAAAAGTAGGCCTGGAGTTATCTTTTCTCCATTTTTCAAGGGAAATGTTTTGAAATTCTCAGCTTAATAACACTGAATTAAAGAAAAGGTAGCATTATTACCTTCTCAGCTTTTTGTATATAGAATCTTGAGAACATTCTGTTTTTTGTGTGTGCAATGGAGCAGAATTCTCTCTTTTGCAACAAATATTACAGTTATAGTTTCAACTTTGTTTTCTAAGATCTCACTTTCCAAATCAACCAAAAACAGTTTCTTTTCTACTTTTGTTCCCAATTTCAAAGATTCCAAGTAATTTAAGAGTGAAGGATGCCTTTATTCCTTGTTTTTTTCTAAGAGAAAGGAAGAAAGGAAGGAAGGAAGGAAGGAAGGAAGGAAGGAAGGAAGGAAGGAAGGAAGGAAGGAAGGAAGGAAGGAAGGAAGGAAGGAAGGAAGGAGGGAGGGAGGAAAATTATTATAAATTACCATAAATTATATGGGTTGCTATATAGTGATATATAACCTTCAGAAAAATGGACATGAGTACTTAAACAGAGAATTTTGTGGGGGTAATGTACAGGAGGGAAGCTCCAGGAATTACAATACACAGTCTACTTCCTCCTTCTAGTTACTATAGAATATGACCTGAAATTCAGAAGTTCCTTCTAATTATTTAACTTATGTTCTATATCCCATACATCTAAATCTTTGGTAATTTCTATGAGGGAAAAATTAATAGAAGGATGTCACCACATCCAAAACTGATGAGACAGTTGAAGCTCTGTCTTGCTTTTAGATAGCTTTTATCCTCTGAAAACTTCTGATTTTTTCTAGAATTTTTCTACCTTGAGAAAATAATTGTTGCTTGTATAACCTGAAGTCTCCATAATGGGGCCTCTAGTTCAGTCATGCTCAATTTCATGGTATTTTTTATATTTGCGTTCTTTCAGAGTCATAGCTCTGAGCCCCCATCAATGTAATCCTGACCAAGTCAATCCAAATAGCATATGCATTCAAAGTAAAGATATTTAATTAATATTAAAGTAAACAACAAGCAAAACTACAAGAAATTAGATCAAGTACTAAATGCTCTTGACATCCGTTTGTTCACAAATGGTTGAGACTCTAATGTCTCTCTTGAATATTGGTTGACTCTCACTTAATTTCTATCTGTACAACATAGCAAAAATACACATTAGTTTATAAAGGTATTAGGGACTACTTAGAGCATCAAGCTTTACTTAGTTCTCCTTCCATCTCATAATTGTAACAGCATTTGTAGTAACATCTCAGCACAACATTTAAAAGGTATTATTTCTCTTCCTGCAGCAGTTTTGGGAACACTGTTAACTTACCTCAAGAACTAAAGAGAAATCCTCTTACATTGTTTCTTCATGTCTCTGATGTCTCCTTCATCTCTGCCATTCTGATTCCCCACTGAATCTTTGCTATGCAGTTTGGATTAGCTTGATCTAGATACATCTGCCTCTTTCTATATTTCCCCTGTTTATACTCAGACTTTTGGCGAAGAACCCCTAACCCACATCCCAACTATCCTGACACACCTTGTGAGACTATCATTCTCTTCTTAAATTGAAATTGCTCCTATCCAATTAAAGTACTTATGACTTAGTGATGCCCCCACACCATGAAATTTATGTACAGGCTTCCAGGAGATATAATCCAGAGAGAATTTTCTCTAATGAAGGAAGTTATCTCAGAATCAAGCTCTGTGGGATCCTGAGGTCTATAGATATATACCCCCTACACAGGAATTTTAAAAAACAGGAATACTATCAACATATTTTAAAAGTAAAGTGAATTTTTTGGGGGGGAAGGTGGACGCCCAGTGTAGATGTGGGTTTGAGGACTAAATCTACCACTTAGTAGCCAAGTGACTTTGGGCAAATCACTTAACATCTCCATTCAAAGTTACTTCACCTACTATGTAAGAAAACTGAAGTAGTTCACTTCTACCTCTAAATCCTATAAACTGAATTCTGGGTGATCCAAATGGAAACAATTTTACCTAAATCATCTGTCTATTTCAGGAGAATTATTGCTATTGGTTTTTAAACCTGATTTGGATTATTGCCTCAGCTTTCCACTTCATTTTATTTGGTTCTAGATACCAGACTGAATTTAGTTTTTAAAAAATGGGATTCACACTTTTTTTATACATAATATCAAATCAAATGTTTAAATAATTGTTGTTCAATTTTCAATTGTTGTGTTCACTCAGCCAATATATTTAGTTTTTTAAAAATTTCTCTTTCAAATTAAATATTACCATTAAACAATAAACATTTATTAAAGGTCTAGCTAGGTGCTGAAAGAGATATGAAGATAATTAAAATATCTCTCCTGCTCCTGTGTACTCCAGAGGAAGAGTATCAGTGTATACACACACACACACACACACACACACACACACACACACACACAGAGTATTTACACAAATTCTAAAAAATGAGTGTTAAAAATCTCTTTGCTATGGGAGTCTAGCTTTAGACAGATGAATTTGCAGAACAAGATAATTTTTTCTTTTTTATGTGTATGTTGTTTTCGTGTAGTTAATAAATAATTGATAAGAAAGCCTCTTTCCATAATTAAAATGGATGTCCCTTACTTGTCACAACTGATAGCTTTTCCAGTAATGAATGGATTTAGATACATATTAAGCACAGAATATATTTTCTCAGTATTTGAGTGGATTGCAATAAAGCTTAGTAAGTGCGGGTCAGTCCTGGGGGAGAGGAAGAAGATCCAGAGAGCACCTGGGTCTGGAATACTACTAAATATCCTGAGAGGGGCACTGCACTGGGGACTCTAGGACATCAGGGACCAGGATGAGAATGTTCTTCCAGGGATGAGATCACAATACTAAATCAAGGCTATTACAGGAGGTAGGGCTGGCCTTCAATAACATTTCAATAATCAACCACTATGTTCTGTGTTCTTTGTTTTCTGCAATGTCACCTTTACCTAAGACTTCCCACCCATTCACCCAAATGTCTTTTTGATTCCTTCCCTTCTAGCTCAGTTCTTAAAATCTGTTCTCTATCCTTCATTTCTCTGTGGGGCAAGTGACTGACAATAGCTTAAAATGGTATTTTTCCAGGAGTATTTGCAATTTAACAGGCATCAAAATCTGCGCCCAAACAGATGATGGAATTTCAGCTAGAGGGCAGGGAAAGATTTGGAATAATGTTGGAATCTTCCCTGAAATTGCACCATTAATCCACTTAGAAGTAATAATCGTTCAAGTACTTAATCACAACCCTGTAAGGTAGGTAATAAAATAATAATAATAGTTCACATTCTAAAGGGCTTTAGGGTTTGCAAGGTACTTTGTACACATTATTTCATTTGAGCCACACAATAACCCTAGGAGGTGGCTAATATTGACATTATTGTCCCCATTTGACAGATGAGGAAACTGAGACTTACAGAGGATGTGACTTGCTGAAGGTCACACAGCAATTGAGTGTCAAAGATGGGATAAGTACCCAGGTCAAACAGACCACAAGCCCAGTTCTAGATGTACTATTTCATGACGGACATATAAATATTATTGTTCCTATTTATAGATGAGAACTGAAATTCAGAGAGGAGAAATAATTTGCCTGTGGTTATAAACCCAATAAATGTCAGAGCTGGGACATAAATTTAGGGCTTAAAATCCAAGACTTTTTTTTTGGTTTGGTTTTTACTTTTATGATATCCTTTGGAGAGGTGGGGGAGCAGGGTTCTCAAAGACCGACTTTATGTCTTTCCCAGTTTTCAATGGGTCCGGTTAGCCCTGGTGATAGGAGTAAATGTGATTAAGAGAGAAATTCACAAGCCAACCTTTTCGGAAGATTAAAATTTGCCCTTGATTCTTAGGGTTTCTTCTCAAGTTTCCTTTAGGTAAAAACCCCATGACTGACATTCTAGATCCTAATGGAGAATGTGTGTCCCAACAACAGTGGCATATTCAGACCACATCTGTGTGGATCCTTTTTTAGTCGAATGAAGCTGCCTCCTATTTGCCAGCAGTACCAGCAGGAGCAGCCCTAGGTGGCATAGTGGATAGAGGCCAGACCTGGAGTCAGGAAGACCTGAGTTCAAATTTAGCCTCAGATACTTACTAGTTGTATCACTGGATAAATCACTTAACCATTATCTGTCTAATCCTATAAAATGGGGTTAATAATAGCACTTATCTCATAAGGTGTTGAGAGGATCAAATGAGATAATATTTATAAAGCATTTTGCAAACTTTAAAGTATATATAAATACTAGCTATTATATTGGGTCCCCACCAGAACAGATGTAGTCATAATGAAAGAGATGTTGCCTGTACTTTTGACAATTGATCAACTAATTAATCTGAAAATATTTATTAAGTATCTGCCATGAACAAAAATCTAACCATTCATGTTTCAATGAGCCCACTTGCCATCAAGGAAGGGAGCATGAATATTTCTAGCTACTATATGAAAAATAGCTAAAGTTGAGCTGGTTGAAAAAGAACATGCCTCCACATGTAATTGGGAAGAAGAACATAAATGGTCTAATCACCTTCCATTATAAACAGGTCACTTGACCTCAGTCTATGACTTGACTCATCGTTTTATATTTAATTGTAGCCTTCTGAGTTCAATATCAGTTTTATGGGTCATCATTTATGAGTCATTTCTCATCTCAGTCTACCAATCCTCTCCCAATACTAATTATATTAGTAATCTATATTCAATATTAAAGTTATAGAATATATAATTTAACAAAAATATTGATAATAAATATATACCCATTTATAATATTTTAGTTATGACACATGTCACAGCCAGTCACCCCAAGGCCTCCATATATCAGTAGATGGCTCCTTTTCACTAGCCTGAAAACACAGGCTCAATCAAATCATCCAACTCAAGCTAGGTAATGATTAAAGCATCTTTTCTATATTCTCCTCAGAATTCATTCTTTCTCTTGATTCTCTCTTCAATAATCACAGGAAACTGGTTTTGGCTTCTCACCTGGTTTTCATAGATTTCTTATGAGCTCCTGATAAGATTTCCTCATTTAAAAAAAAAAAAAGAACAATTCTCCCAGGAAAGAAGTCCATCCTCACCTTCTTTCTTCCCAGCAGATACTCCCTTGAGTCCTCATGGACTCATCTTTCCATGATTACATTAAAAAAATACTTCATAACATACCATAGGTGAAAGAGAAGTTATACCATGTCATTTTAAAAGAATGGAGTCCCTAAGCATGACAGGTAGGGCAGTGGGAGGGGAGAATTCAGGAAAGGTCTCACTAAGGAGGCAGCTGAGCAGAAGATATGAAAGAGACTAACATGGAATAAGTTTGCTACGATCATCTAAAACCCAATGGTAAAGAGTTTTAAACACTAAGCAGAAGCATCCATATTTTATCCTAGAGTCACAAGGAAGCCATTGTTGCTTTTCAAATCTGTGGAGCGAGGTGGATACTTCAGGAGTATCACTTGGAAGCCGTGAGGAGGATGAATTAGAGAAGGAGAGATTTGAGGGAAGAAGGGAGGCCAGGGAGAAAACTATAGCAATAGCCCAGGTGTGATGTGATGGGGGATGAGCTAGGGTAGTGGCCAGTGAGTGTAGACAAAGTGTTGGTGAGGGGAGGTGTTGAGTAGTTAGAATCTGAAAGATGTGGCAGCTGCTGTGTGGCAGCTATGACAGACACTGAATGTTATAGGAGAGGGTAGAAGAAGAATCTTTAAACTGGGATCCATTGTTGTAGAAAGAGGGCTGTTGTTGTCTGAACCCTTCTCTCTACTATTTCAGATTTAGCAAGTTGGTCAAGATCGTGCCTTCGCATCATGGTGAATGGGTAGGTAGGTTGCCCAGTGGATAGAGTGCTGGGCTTAGAGTCAGGGAGACGCCTCTTCTTAAGTTCAAATCTAGCCTCAGACACTTGCTAGCTGTGTGGCTAGTGGTCAAGTCACTTAACTCTGTTTGCCTCAGTTTCCTCATCTATAAAATGAGCTGGAGAAAGAAATGACAAACTATTCTATTTGCCAAGAAAATCCCATTGGGGTCACAAAAGGTTAGATGTGACTGAAACAACTGATCAGCAACAACAAAAAGTAGAAGACAGTGTGACGGAGAACAAAAGCTTGCCAGAATCAAATTCTACATACTAACCAGACGACCCTAGAGAAATCACTTGCCTTTTCACAGAATCAGTTTCCTCATCTGCAAAAGAGAGGTAATAATATAACATTATTATTAGATCACATATATAATATCTATGAGGATTATCCTATAGATATTATTTTATGGGTATTATTAATTCGTCCTTTACAAAAAAAATAGATAATAGTCTTAGCTCACAGGACTTCTGTGAAAATCATATGAGGTAATGAATGTAAAGTGCTTTGCAAATCTTGTCAGGGCCAACTATGAATATATCTTTAAAAATTTGGAAACAGTACAATTTCCCCTCATTGTTCATCGGTTGACAACATTAGCTGAGCACCCTCTTTGAGAGAAATGTAGTATTAGTTTTTTAGTGGGTGCCAGGGAGGGAGAAAATAATATAAAAAGAATTGTAAGATGGGACTCTTGTCTTCAAGGAACTTACTTATATTCTATAGATATAGGCATATATATGTAGACATACATATAGATATATTTTTATATGTAAACATGTCAATGGATATATAATTTCACTGGTATGGTTATCCCTCCTTCTGCAGGAACCCATTTCTGGTGCCCTCTAACCTCCCTCCCTCCCCTGGATGGATTCTAAAACTTTCTCCTTTAGGATCATCTCATATCTACTTTGTCACTTATACATACATACATACATACATACATACATACATATATACATAGTTGAGTACATCTTATCTCCCCCATTAGAATGTAAGCTCCGTGAGGGCAGGAATTGTTTTTTCCACTTTCCTAATCTTTAGTCTCTCTCATCTACTGACTTCTTCCTTTGCTGCCTACAAATACGCCTGACATGACCGTGCTTAAACCAAACCAAAACCCTCTCCCTTGAAACTAATCCTCTGTGCAAGCTATAATACTGAATCTCCCCTTCCTTTCATGGCTAAACTTCTTAAGAAAGTCATCTATCTACACTAGATACCTCTACTTCCTTTCCTCTCACTTGACTTTAAATCCTCTGCAATCTGACTTCCAATCTCATTATTCAACTGAAACTACCACTTCCAAATTACAGATACTCAGTTTGCCGCTATATCTAAAAGCCTTTTCTCAAATCTTTCTGACCTCTTCTGTTTTTACTTTGATCACCATCTCCTCCTGTATACTCTTTCTTCTCTAGATTTTTATGATGCTATTTTCTCCTAGCTTCCCTTCTATCTGTATGACCTCTTCTCAGTCTCCTTTGATACATCTCAATCCATGTTATACCCATTAATACTGAGTATTCTTAAAGTTCTATCCTATTATCTTTCTCTATAATATTGTTTTTTGCTTATCTTATCAGATCTCATGGGCTCAAAGATAATTGATAAAAACAGATAATTCCCAGATCTTTATATTAAACTCTTGTCTGTTTTCTGAGTCAACTTGCCTTTTAGGTAATTGAGACTAGATATCCTTCGGATATCCCAAATTCAATATATCCAAATAAGAAATCATTATCTTTCTTCCCTAACCCTCACTTCTTCCCTACTCTCTTAGGGTGCCATCTTTTTCCCAGAAGGCTTACAACCTCAAGGCTATCCTAGACTCTTACCCTCTTACTCATCCCATATGTTCAATCTGTTGTCAAATATTGTCATTTTGGTTGATCAAATAGTGGTACATCGGTAATAGAATGCTTTGTGCTATGAAAAATGATAAGCAGGATACTTTCAGAAAAAGCTGGAAAGATCTGCAAGAACTGATGCAGAGTGAAATAAGCAGAACTGGGAGAACATTGTGCACAGTAACAGCTATATTATATGATGATCAACTGTGAAAACTTGGCCACTCTCAGCAGTGGAATGATTTGGGACAATCCTGAAAGACTTATAATGGGGAATGTTATCCACCTTCAGAGAAACAACTGTTGGAGTCAGATGGATGTGGATCAAAGCATACTATCTTTCATATTAGTGTATTTACATTTCTATCTTGGGGTTCTGGTTATGTACGAATGTGCTCTAACAACAATAACCAATATGGAAGTGTGTTTTGCATGATAATAAAAATACAATTTTTAAAAATATATTGTTATTTTGATTTCACAAAAGCTCTTGTGTGCATGTTCTTCTCTCTACTCACACAAAGACTGCCCTGATATAGGTACTGATAATTTCTTGCCTGGACTATTGTAAGAGTTTTCTAATTGTTTTCTCTCATGTCTTTTCCCACTCCAATCTTTCCTCTATTCAGCTGCCAAAGTGATTTTTGTAAAGCACAGGTCTTATCATGTTCCTTCTGTTATTGTTGTTCAGCTGTGTCCAACATTTCCTGCCCTATTTGGGATTTTCTTGGCAAAGATACTAGAGTGGTCTACTATTTCCTTCTCCAGATCATTTTACAGATGAGGAAACTGAGGCAAACCTGTTAAGTGATTTACCCATGGTCAAATAGTAGGAAGTGTTTGAGGCCAGATTTGAATTTAGATCTTCCTGACTCTAGGTCTAGCATTTTATCCCCTGGCCCTCTGGTAGGTCTCAATAGTGTAGCATTTTGGTTCTCACCCTCACTACATGAGTAGGCCACCTGCTTTACCAGTTATATATTTCTTTGGCGATATCTCTTATGCTGCTTCCCATACCCCATTTATCATTGCTAATGTGATCCAACCTATTTATGTCCACCATGCATCTCTCCATTGCCCTTTGGATGACCTGCAATTTTGAATTACTCAAATATTGTGGTATTCCATGATTCATAGCTCTATAATATCTCTAGCAGAATATTGACGTTAGAAAAATGGGCTTTTGTTTTTGAAAGTACTTTGCAACTTCTCTAATGGAATCCAATTTGCACTCTTCCTCCTTTTCAATTATGGGCCCAGCTATATCTCACTGTCTATCTACAGGTCTGTCCAAGATATATGTACTGATGGATACGCTCAATGGACTAGTCATCCAGTTGGGTATCCTGATCTGAATAATAAGCATTCTTCATTTACTTGTTCTGTTTTGTTTCATTAGAATTTAAGTGATTGTGGAGCTCATTCAGGAGAGTACAGATCCTCTGCAATTGTCCAGGTGGACTGACCAGCCGACACAAAGTGATCTGTAAGGAGGAACATCATGAGAATCTCTGTAATTATAGGGAATCTCACTCTCTTTCGTTTGGATTTTGCTCCAGACATGTTCCATGACAGTGGCAAGAATCTTTGGCAACTTTAAAGGAGTAAGAGTAAAAATTAAAAGCAATTACAGAAAGCTGTCTATCTGTCTGTCCTATCTTTCTATAAGCTTATAAATTATCAGCATTCATGGATTAATTGGCAATGTGTGGAGTTAATCAAAGAAGACTTTCTAAGGAGATTAGTGTGGCTTAGAAGGCAAATGGAAGAGAAAGCATTCAAAATGAGATGAATGGAGCATACCTGCTATGTATATATTTCCTAGCACCTTGTATTTAAGGCTGCTTAAGTGCTTATGTGAGACCTGCTTGGTGTGGTAGGTTTGGCAAAAACAGTCAAGATCACAGATGCATTCTGAGACCAGTTAGTTCTAGTTGCCTCCCTCTAGGTCCACATACACTTGTTATTCTTGGTTTTGTTATTATTAAATCCCCAGGAAGAGGCAACAGATGATTCAGGTCTGTTGTATACCAATCAATGATCATGATGATCTTATTGAGAAAGGGCTCTTTCATGATCAAATTCTATCTGATCCTGAAATAAAAAAGCAAATGGATCAGATAGTAACCTAATCCACTGAAAACATTTTAAATAGAAAGTACCTTCTTGACTTATTTCAGGTACTAATCAGGTACTAATAATGTGTATACACACACATATATACATATATATTCATAGAAACAAAGGGGAGGAAAGAGTAAAAGAGAGAGAGAAAGAGAGTTAAATAATGCTTTGTAAGGTTTGCAAAATATTTTACATATTTGATTACTTAAAGTGATTGATAATTTGATTACTCATTTGATCCCCACAATAATCCTATGAAATAATGAGGTAAGTGCTATTATTATCTTCATTTTGCAGTTGTAAAAACTGATACAGACAGCAGTTAAGTGTCTTCCCCACGGTCATACTGTTAGAAAGTCTGAGGCCAAGTTTTGAATTCCAAATTTCTGACTTACAACCTAGTGTCATATCCACCTAATGTATATCCACCTAATGCTATATTTATTTGATTCATTTAAATATATTTGATATTAAAGACTTCTAAGGGCATATTTCCCATTTAAAAAAATAACATTTTAAATGAAATTCAGTATCTAGTGTTTCCTATAAAGGGAATCCCAGGAAATTTTGTATATCAGATCAGAATTTAGGTCATTGTGAAATTTCAGTTGCTATCCACAGACAGGTTCAGTTCCACTGAATGAGCCTGTTGATGCAATGGAAGAGCTGGAGAAGACATTAAGAGATTACCTTGAGAACTGAGATTATCCACCATGTGGCTGATGGGCTGGTCAGAACTAGGGTGTTCTGAAATTCAACTAGGCCCATTTCTTTCCTTGAGTAAATAGACTAAAATAGTCTAAAAATAGACTCTTTGGGCTAGGGGAAGCTGAGACATATTTTGCTACAACCTGAAATTAATAATTTCCAACAAAAATGAAATCCTCACAAGAACAACTCCCCTCCACCACCACCATATATAACTTTCTTGTAAGGCAATGCTAGAAAATTCTGGGAAAGTTCCCCTAGTTCTTATAAAATTCCAAGTTACTTCTCTTATACCTCAGAATTTACCTATTGTTTACCTATTCATACAAGCATGAACAAGCATGTTCAGTACTTCTTTGCTAATCTCCATGATAAAATCTGCAAGAAAAGCATGGGCATTCCCAATTATTTCAGGTCAAAAGATGGCTCCATTCATTTCTTTTCTTTCTTTCTTTTTTGAAAAGGAGTTTTGTGCATAGGTTGGTGGTCTCCATGTCTTTCTAAATCTTCACATACTTTTTTTTTGTCAGAAATGAACTGGATTAATGAAATATAGTGTGTATTTCCTCTCTAGATCTTAGCCATGGCAACAAAACCACATTCTTGATCCTCAAATAAATCTCAGACCAACAAAAACTAAATAATAGTTGTTCAAGTGACAGCTGACTAGTACAGTGGATAGAACATTGGATTTGTGCTATTTCTGTGTGAATGTGGATTCAGAGAAAGAACAGTGGGAGTAGTAACACAGAAGAAAAACAATTGCTTGATCACATGGGTTGATGGGGATATGATTGGGGATGTAGATTCTAAATGATCACCTAGTGCAAATATTAATAATATGAAAATAGATTTTGATCAATGATACATATAATACCCAGTGGAACTGCTATAGGAGGGGTTGGGAAGAGGGGAGAGAAAGAGCATGAATCGTGTAACCATGGAAAAATATTCTAAATACATTCATTCATTTAAAAAATTTAAGGAAAAAAAGAACATTGCATTTGGAATTGAGAAGTTGTTCAGTCATGTCTGACTCTGTGTGACCTTATTTGGAGTTTATTTGGTAGAAATACTGAAGTTGTTTACCATTTCCTTCTCCAGATCACTTTGCAGATAAGGAAATTGAGGCAGAGTTCAGTGAGTTACCCAGGGTCACACAGCCAGTAAATGTCTGAAATTAGATTTGAACTCAGCTGCCCCAGAATCAGGAAGAGCTAAGTTCACATACTGTCTTAGACACTTAATAGCTATGTGGTCCTGGGCAAGTTAACTTAGTCTCAGTTTCTTTATCTGTAAAATAGGATAATAATAGTCCCTATCTCCAGGATTATTGTAAGGATCAAATAAGGTAAAGTGCTTTATAAACTTTAAAGTACCAGATGAATTCTAATCATAACCAATGCCCTAGCCCTATCATACAGATAACAATTCTAGAGGGGAGTCCCAGGACTGCCTTTTTTTTTTAACCCTTATCTTCTGTCTTGGCTCCAAGGCAGAAGAGCAGTAAGGGGCTAGGCAATGGGGGTTAAGTAACTTGCCCAGGGTCACACAGCTGGGAAGTGTCTGAGGTCAGATTTGAACCTAGGACCTCCCATCTCTACACTGAGCCACCAAGCTGCCACCCAGCTGCCCTCCCACCCCCAGGACTAACTTTTGATTGGCCTCCTTTGGATTCCCTGAATATGACTCCTCTAAGTAGACCCAAATCTCTAGGACTTGGAAAGTTCCAGCAGAGCCTAGTATGTAAAATAAAATCAAAATATTTTCTGAGTCACTAGATTTCTCTCTGTGTCATCAGTATGTCCCAAAGAAACTATAAGATAGAGGGAATTTCCTTGGGCAAAGCTTCTAGGCACAGTGGGTTATGAAAAAGATTCCCTGAGGTGTGATTCTCAAGTTTCTGGGATGTCTCCGTGTTTCCTCTACAAAATGTAATGATCTCATAATTTTTACTGAGAAGCTCCATCTACATAGTTAACTTTATTAATCAATGTCATTTCTAAGTGTTACTTTGGCTAACAAAAAAAGGGATTCATTTCTAGTGATTAGAGGGATTGGATATTAGGGTTCATGGCTTTTATTATTATTATTATTATCATAATTTGACAAGATGACTTCTGAGGCTTCTTCCAGTTCTAAGACTTTAGGATGATTTTTTTCTTTGAAAGATTCTTTGAGCATGGCACAGTGGAAAGAAGTTGGTCTAGAGTCATAGGACTTTTGTTCAAATCCTACCTTTGATATTACCTGTGGGACCTTGGGCAAGTCACTTCAATCAATCCACAAGCATTCACTGTCTATGCTAGGCGGTGGGGATATGAAGACAAAATATAATCCAGTGTTTGGGGTGACAGTTTCCTCATCTCTACAATGAGTGGGGTTGGACTGTATAATCATTTTCCATTATGTTCAACTCTTCATGACCCTATTTAGGATTTTTGTGGTAAAGACTCTGTAGTGCTTTGCCATTTTCTTCTCCTGCTCCTTTTACAGATGAGGAAAAGGATGCAAATAGGGTGAAGTGACTACCTAGGGTCACAGTGTCTGAGGTTGGATCAAATCTTTTTCCTCTGGGCCCCCTAAGTGCCCCAAGGGGTTTGGACTAGATGACTTCTAAATTTCCTTCTACTTTTAAAGCTGTGATCCGTGTTTCAAGCCTAGTTCATTTACCATTGATTTTGTAATCTTTAGCAAATATTCTGATCATTTTGTGTATTAGTCTGCCCATCTGTAAAATGAATATAATCCGCACTTCCTCATAGGGTGTTGATATCTCACAGATGTTTATAAAGCCCCTTAGGATGATCAGGACAGCTGCTCTAGATGTTCTGAGATTATTATCATGTGATGATTTAGTCTCATTAGTCTTGTTTTAAAGTGATGCATGTGTAGACTTATGAGGATTATGGATTGATTTATCCATGAGTCCCAGATCCTAGAATATAAAGATGCTAGCTATATTCCTGAGTCACTATCAAAAAGAAAAGCACTCTCACCTAGCAAAAGGCAGTGGCTGAGACATTTTGTAAGTCTCTCAGGTTAGATGTTTGTACTAAGAGGTTAATTAGTCAAAATACAAGCTTGTCTGAAAAACACGACTTTCCCCATCTCGGAAGGCTCTCTGGCTTGGTGGTGACACAGTCTCTAGTGCCCTCTGCTGTCATTTGGAAAGCGAGAGCTTCTTGTGGGAGTGTCTTCCCACAAGGAAAGAAAGGAAAGGAAAACCGACTATTTCTATAGTCTTTCCGAAGTCATCCTCAGCAGACTCTCAGAAGTTTGGAGCCGGTTTCTTTCTCCTTTCTCTTTTCCCAGCTTGCTGTTTCAGCGTATCCTGTCGCATCCCTCTGTAGTACTCACCTGGGAGGATGAAAGCTTTGACCAAAGCGAATGTCCCCAACACGGGGAAAAGAACTGCCAAAGTCCAGGTTTATGTGAAATACAAGGAACCTACAGATTCTGGATTAAAGTTCGAATGAGACTTCCTGTCCCTGGACGGGAGCATCCTATCTGCTTTTTGACTCATCCGGAGAATGGTCTCATTCCTCCCCATTTGTCCTAGCCACTGGCTTTTCTTCAGAAGGTTTGAAGGCTGCTGTTTGATGCTTATTGTGTGTGTGTGTTTGGGGGGCTCTCTTAATGAGAGTCATTAAGAAGTGAGAACCTTTGAGCAAACAATGCAAGCTTTAATTCTGGATCTTCCTTCTTTGTCCCTCACTCTCACATCCATAGCTTTCTCCTCTACCTCACCATAGCCCAAAGATCAGCTGTTCGCTTACCCACAAGTGAAAAGGAGATTTGCACATTAATTTCAACTCAAGCTCTCAAAGTCTCATATAAGACACAGTTAATATAATCTCACTTCAGACGACACTCAGAGGAGCGTGAAGACAATTTGTGGGGAGAAAGGAATAAGAGTCAGTGCACATTTAACGGGAATGTTAATATTTACTGTTTGTAGCAATTGATATCTGTGAGGCTGCAAAGTCACTAAGTAGGGATTACATCTTCAATTAAGTAATGGTAATGGGGGAGTTAGTGATGTTTCACAGAGGGAAATTGCTGAAATCATAGTTTAAAGAGAATATTTTTTTTAAAAAACCTCCCCAAAAATTGAAATAAAAGCCCTGGGGAAAAAATAGAGGGAACATTTCTGTTTAGGGAATCTTAATATTTTGGCTGAACACATTATGTAAAATTAAATACTATTTTAAACCAAGGAGATATAATATCTAATTAAGTTTTTGTGGTTGATGGGTTTAGAGAGGATTGTGAGTGTTACAGCCATTGAACTGAAAGCAGAAAAATTAAATAACACTGTTCAGTAGTGTCTTTCACCCAGAGATCATAATGCAAGCACTCCTCCAGATTCTTCGTTTACTCTGCCCCCTACCTGGAATGTACTTTGAAGACAATCAGGGAGAAAATGAGAATCTGGCCCATTATCTCATTAAGTCTCATAACAACCCTGAAGAGGAGGTTGTGAGAGTTGCTATTCTCATTTCTGAGCTATGAAAATAGGCCCAAAGAGGTTAAGGGACATTGTGAGGGTCATCTGGCAAGTCACAGGAACAGCACTGAGAAGGGAACAGAACCTACCTTCCCTGATTGCCAGCCATTGTTCTAACCATTCTATCCTACTTGGGGCTTTCTAACAGATGAATATATAAAAAAAAAAGAATCAAGAAGTAGATGTGATTGTCAAAAACCACGTTCACTTGGATAACCCCAAGATGTCTTCCGTAGGTTCTGAATCATGCTTTTTAGTTAAGCAGAATATTAATGGAAAAGTTGTGGAAGAAGATAAAAAAACCACCATACTGTAAAAGGATGTTGAGTCTTAAAATAATTTTAAATGACCTCATAAAGAATTAAAACAAACATACCAGGAGATAAGTGGGTAAATACAACTACTGCCCTCTTTTGGTTTTAAAATTTTACTTGAGGTAAATTTTTGAGGTATAAAATTTTCCAAAGTAAGTAAAATTTTATCAACAGATATAAAACTGAAGTATCATCAAAGGCAGATGACAAAAACAATAAGAATAGCCTCCATTTAAATTCATACCTTTCCTTTTAAACTCTTATTTATATTTCTTCATATTTCTCAATTATTTATCCTTGAATAAGTTTACTTCTGGCATAGAAAGACAGAAGTTTAGAAATGAATCAATGTTTTTAAAAAGTTTAAAATTCAGAAAAATATATCTGATATCTATGTAACACACATAGAAAGAGCTTTGGCTCATTTAATATGGGGGGGGGACCCTACAATCCTTATGCTTTTTTGACAGAGATAAAGTATATATTTCTTCAGGTATGGGCAGGTTCTTGTTTCATACACACAAAAGGAATGTTAAGCCCAGAATACTCACAAGTTAAGTTTACACTGGATAAAAACTAAACTAAAATAGGAATAACAAATTATAACTACTGTGACTGAGAGGATCTGAGAGGAGACTGTCATTGAAACCACCTGATAAAGATGATTATCCTATATGATAAGAGTTTGTTATTATAGCCTTATTTAAGCAAACTCTTTTTAAACTTAAAGTTGAATTGAATGGCTTTACAGGAAGAGTACTGAAGCTCCTGTCAGGAAGATCAGAGTTCCAAAGAGATAAAGTATGTTGACTGTTGACATTTATGTAGCACTTTAAAGTTTGCAAAGCACTTTAATGCACACAACAAACTCTGTGAAATGGGCACTATTATTTTCATGAACATCTTATTCATGAAGAAGCTGAGGCTCAGAGAGCCACCCAGCTAGTAAGTTGTTGAGTCATATGACTCTTCATGACTCCATTTGGGTTTTTTTTTTGGCAGAGAAAATGGAGTGGTTTGTCATTTCCTTCTCCAACTCATTTTACAGACCAGGAAATGATGGCAAAGAGGGTTAAGTGAGTTGCCCAAGACTACATAGCTAGTAAGTATTTGAGGCTAGATTTGAACTCATGAAGAGGAATCTTCCTGACTCCAGGCTGGGAGCGTTATCCACAGCGCCACCTAGCTGCCCATCTAGTAAGTACCCGAAGCAGTATTTGAGCCCACTTTCCCTAACTTCCAGTTTATTTATTTATTTTTTTGAGAATTGTATTTAGTCAATTTAGAACATTATTCCTTGGTTACAAGAATCATATTCTTTTCCTTCCCTCCCCTCATCCCTTCCCATAACCAACCTCCAATTCCACTGGGTATTACTTGTGTCCTTGATCAGAACCTATTTCCATGTTGTTGATGTTTGCACTAGGGTGATTGCTTAGAGTCTACATCCCCAGCCATATCCCCTCCACCCATGTATTGAAGCAGTTGTTTTTCTTTGGTGTTTTTACTCCCACATTTTTCCTCTGGATGTGGATAGTGTTCTTTCTCGTAAATCCCTCTAAGCCTAACCTCCAGTTTAGCATGCATTAGCCCATGTTCCCTGTCCCTAATAACCTAGTTAGAAGAATATTAAATTTAATCAATATTTGATGGTTAGACCATGGTTTTAAGCAATTGAAAATGAGAAACGAACTGTGAAAAGTTATTCTTCATCGAGAGTTTTTCTCTTAATTTCCATAAACCAGGAAAAGATTTGAAAAATAGACCACTAGGGCAGAATGCAAATCCCTGTCAGATATACATGTAGTCAGGATTCTAAAAATTCCAATCTTTTAACAAATTGCACCATTAAAAGTCATAATAAGCTTAAAAGCCATTTTTAAAAGAACTTACTAAGTAATTTGACCTACATAATCATCTTGTTAAATTCATTTGATATCCTAAGACAGTTAGTGAAATATGCATAGTACATTATATTAAAGAGAAATGTAGCCTTCAATTGGTATCTGATGTGCACTTTGCAATTGCTGCTATTAGTTGTCTATAAAACTCCTAGACATGATTTGATTTGGTTTTATTATGGTTATATTATTTTACTTCATAACATATGGGGTGGAGATTATAGATCTCCTATTGCTTACTAGGAAATATTTAACACAGGATGTTTTATTTATTAGTATAAAGAGACACAGTGGATTGTTGGTGATTAAAGTGATGATACAGCTGCCATACTTGTCAAAAATATAGCTCTAACTCAATAGAAAGGCGACAGTCAGTCTCTAGGTTGATCTATGCCTAAGCAAACTGCCTCTGAAAACAGGACAATGCACTCTTAATTTTATACCCTTGGGCATTCCTATAAAAGGAACTTTAAAGTTCTTATAATTATATGGTTACCAGAAACAAAATAGAAGGCATACACTGAATTCTAAATATTGTCTACTGTATGCTCCCTCCCTAATAGTACCTGCATTTTTACATCCCCCAGATCTCAGATCAATGATTTTACTATTTCAGATTGAAAATTCATATACAAAGCAAACTATTTTTCAAAAGAAGGCGATTGAAACGATAATCATGGAAAGAAGAAACGTTAATACAAATAAATCGTCTAAGGAGTTTGAAATGTACATGTGTTTACATTTTGGCCAAGATTTTCAGCCTTTATTTATTTATTTATTTGATTCCTGCGAGTCAGACCCTGAAAATAACTAGTTTCAGACAGATAAAGTTTTTTCTAAACTACTTGGTTTCACAGTATTTATGGACTTTTTCTTGTTGCAGTTTTGATGCCCAGAGTCCATCTATCCACAGGCAATGATGAGAACCTCAAAGAGGGCCAACAAGAATTCTAAATGAGAATTCTGGCAGGATACAGTGAGGTTTATTTCATGATAGTTTAACTATTGGTCGATCATAAAACACATCTAAATCAAGGTTCACTCTGTTCTCTAATATTTTCTTATTTGCACATAAAATCTGGTTATGCTTCACATTAAAATACTTTACAAGACATATACCATTGCCAATGATTTTAATATGTAATGTATATTGTAATCATATCCAGTAACTTAATAAACTTGAGTACTATATTTTACTGAGGCCCACTTAATTTTACAGTGCCCTCTGGTGTTAGTATGTGAATATAATATTATTTTAACCCTTGAATTTTTCCATTTAAAAATTACACATTTTCATATAAGGACTTTCAGCTGACTCTAATGATCAAATTAAACAGAAGTAAAAATTATTTAATAGAAAGTTATAAAGCTTTGACTAATTAAAGTAGAACTTTGGTTTAGTGCAAAACATATGCAAGTTCAAGTGGCCCTCAAATCCTTGGTGCTCGAATTCTTCTTGTCTAATTAGCAATTCCTAAAAGATCTGAATTTTCAAGTACGGATTCTATGTTTTGATCCTTCCTGTCCTGTGTATATACAAACATCACTTCTCAAGAAAAGAATATAGTGAAAAATACAGGTAAAATGCGGGGGGAGATCATCCTAAATACAGTTCTCTCTTTCCTTCTGCTTCTATCTTTTTAAAAAAATCAGTTAATGTTCTCAGTCAACAAAAATATGTATTCCCTCTCTTCTACCTCCTACCACTTGCACTGCTCTCTCCTCCACACCACTGAAAAAGAAAGAAAACCAAAAGCTCTGTTACAAACATGTGATAGTCAAGAAAAACAAATCTTGGCATTGGCCATGTTACCAAAAATGTTTCTCAGTCTTCACTCTGAGTTCATCGCTTCTCCACTGACAGGTAGACAGCATATTTCAACAAGAGTTTCTCTGGAATCTTGGCTGGTCTTTGTTTTCTAGTCTATGAAAGTTGTTATTCTATACAAACAGTACTGTTATTATATACAGTGTTTTCCAGGTTCTGCTCATTTCGCATGGCATCAATTTACACAAGCCTTCTCAGGTTTCTCTGAAACTCTTCTCTTCATCATTTTTTTGATACAATAGAACTACTCCCCTATTAATGGACCCCCTCCCTCATTATATCTAATTCTTTGCTACCAGAAAAAGAGCTGTTATGAATATTGTTGGATAAATATGAGTTCTTTTGCACTTTCTCTTGTGATTTTGTGTTATAGATCTAATACTGGAAATGCAAGGTTGAAAGAGTGTCTTTATCTTAGATATTACGGCTCAAGGTAACCTATGGGAAGAGAGCTAATGTTAAATAAAAATTCATTTTGGAAGAACAAAGAAAAACTGATTTTTTAAAAAATAGAGCATAGAGAAATGATTCCTTTCTAGCAGAGATGTGCAGATAATAATTTAATAACCAGTTCAATAACCATCTCTCAGAGGAAAACATAAATAATGGACACACTTTTTAGTTAAATCTGCATTTTCAAAATTTTAAATTTCATATTCTTAAGTATAGACAATCAACAAATCAATAAATCAAGACTAGATTGGTAGAATTTCTAATTTCTGGAGTAAATATAAACACTGAAAATAGGTGAGGCTATGAGATGGTGCCAGTTTACCACTGGTATTCATTCATTCTCTTAATAAACAATTAGTCTGCTTCTAATGTGTAAAAAACATAAAGCTATGTATTGAGAGAAATGCAAAGTTTAGGAAAGGATCATATGATCCTTGTTCTCATTCAGTTTGCAGTCTAGTAGGAGAATAAGTTATAGAATAAGAAATGGCATGAAGAAAGGAAAACACATGGTGATATAAAAAAAGAGCAGACTGGAGTTTAGTAATATGAAATATTAGAAAGGGAAGCAGACACAAGATTGTAGAGTACCCTGGAGTCCAGGAAAGATGAGGATTTTGCCTAAGAGGCCACAAGGAAAGAAAATTCATTTTTAATGTCAATGATGTGACCAAACCTACAAATAAGAAAGGTCATTTTGGTCATGGTGTAAGGGTTGGATTAGAGAGATAAAGGGCCCAGATAGGAAGGTTTGTTACAAGACTAGTTCAATAGTCCAGGTGGATAGGAACATGGACCTGTACTAGGGGGGTGAGAATAAAAGAAGGGCTGATGAGGAGAGATGTTGGAACGTAAGTGCTCACACTGAAATAATTGTGACTATGAGATGGTTCCAGTATATCACTGGTATTCATTCTCTTAATAAACATGTAGGCTGCTCCTAATGTATAATAAGCATTAAGCTGTGTATGGAGAGAAATGACAAGTGAAGATAAGATATGATACTTGTCCTCATACAACCTGTTCCCCATACATAACATTCCACCTTCTGCCTCTGGAATTTTGTCTATGTTGGCCTCGATGCCTTCCCAGTTCTCTTTAACTCATAGCTCAGAAACCACCTCCTATGTGGGGTTGTCTCTGGTTGCCCACAGTTGTTGGCACCCTCTTCTTCTTGAGATGATTGCATATTAGTATACTTGTACTTACTTGTGTATTTCTGATGAGGGGGGGGTGGTGGTGGTAAATGTAAAGGTTTACACTGAAAGTTGATATGGCTATGAGATGGTTCCAGTACATCATTTGGTATTCATTTGTTCATTCTCTTAACAAACATTTAGTCCGCTTCTAATGTATAATAAGCAGAAACACAAAGTTAATAAGACATGATCCTTGTCCTCAGGTAGTCTGGAGTCTGGTAGGGGAATAAAGTATAAGATAACATAGATAGGGGTAGCTCAGTGGATTGAAGAGTCAGGCCTAGAGATGTGAGGTCCTAGATTCAAATTTGACCTCAGACACTTCCTAGCTGTGTGACCCTGGGCAAGTCACTTAATCCCGGTTGCCTAGTCCTTACTGCTCTTCTGCCTTGGAACAAACTGTACGAAAATACTCTGAGGACAGATATTATACCAGGAGTGAAAGGGAGGAGAGGCACAGACAGCACTTCAAGATTTGGGTACTTGAGGATACAGAGAACCTTCTCTCCTAAAAATCCTTATTCTCTTCAGGGTTCCCTCACCCTTACAAAGATATCTGTGTTTTATTAATTATAGATGAATTTAATAACAACTTTGGATTGGGAAGGTATCAGGGTCGAGTGAATAGAGCTTTGCCCTATATTCTGCAACAGACTGGGTTTGAGTCTCTCTTAGCTTTTGAGCTGAGGCCAGGCCTCGCAGGCTTGTGTATGGTTTCTTATTCCTTTCTATGCCTAATCTATGCTAGATATCTTAAATTCAAAGTCTTTAGCAGTAGACAGCAAGAAGAAGAAAAGATAGCATCCAAATTTCTAAAGGAGAAACTTGTGGAGCTCAAGGATGAAATAGATAGAAAAACTATAATAGTGGGCGACCTGAACCTTCCTCTATCTGAACTAGATAAATCAAACTAAAAAATAAATAAGAAAGAGGTAAGGGAATTGAATGAAATCTTAGAAAAATTAGAATTAGTAGATATGTAGAGAAAAATAAATAGGGATAAAAAAGAAATATACCTTCTTTTCAGCAACACATGGTACATTCACAAAGATTGACCATGTATTATGGCATAAAAACATTGCAAACAAGTGCAAAAGAGCAGAAATAATAAATGCAACATTCTCAGATCACAATGCAATGAAAATAATAATTAGTAAGGGTACATGGAGAGGCAAATCAAAAATTAATTAGAAATTAAACAATATGATTCTCCAAAATCAGTTAAAGAACCAATCTAGAAACAATTAATAACTTCATTGAAGAAAATTACAATGATGAGACATCCCTTCAAAATCTGTGGGATGCAGCCAAAGCAATACTCAGGGGAAATTCATATCCTTGAGTTCATATATTAATAAATTAGAGAAGGTAGAGGTCAATAAATTGGGCATGCAAATTAAAAACCTAGAAAGTGAACAAATTAAAAATCCTCAGATGAAAACTAAATTAGAGATCCTAAAAATCAAAGGAGAAATTAATAAAATTGAAAGTCAAAGAAATATTGATTTAATAAATAAGACTAGAATCTGGTACTTTGAAAAAACAAATAAAATAGACAAAGTACTGGTCAGTCTAATTAAAAAAAGGAAAAAAATAAACCAAATTGATAGTATCCAAGATGAAAAGGGAAGCCTTACCTCTAATGAAGAGGAAATTAACGCAATTATTAAAAACTATTATGCCCAATTATATGATAACAAATATGGCAATCTAGGTGATATGGATGATTACTTACAAAAATATAAATTGCCTAAACTAACCGAGGAAGAAATAGATTACCTAAACAGCCCTATATCAGAAAAAGAAATTGAAGAAGCCATCAAAGAACTCCCTAAGAAAAAATCCTCAGGGAAAGATGGATTCACAAATGAATTCTATCAAACATTCAAAGAACAACTAACCACAATATTATGCAAACTATTTGACAGAATAAGCAAAGAAGGAGTTCTACCAGATTCCTTTTATGACTCAAATATGGTACTGATTTCAAAGCCAGGCAAGTCAAAATCAGAGAAAGAAAACTATAGACCAATCTTCTTAATGAATATAGATGCAAAAATCTTAAATAGGATACTAGCAAAAAGACTCCAGCAAGTGATCACAAGGGTTATTCACTATGACCAGATAGGATTCATACCAGGAATGCAAGAATGGTTCAGTATTAGGAAAACCATCCATATAATTGACCACATTAATAAGCAAACCGACAAAAATCACATGATTATCTCATTAGATGCAGAAAAAACCTTTGACAAAATACAACACTCATTCCTATTGAAAACACTAGAAAGTATAGGAGTAGAAGGGCCTTTCCTGGAGGCAGCTGGGTGGCTCAGTGGATTGAGAGTTCGGCCTAGAGACAGGAGGTCCAAGGTTCAAATCTGGCCTCAGACACTTCCCAGCTGTGTGACCCTGGGCAAGTCACTTGACCCCCATTGCCTAGCCCTTACCACTCTTCTGCCTTGGAGCCAATACACAATATTGACTCCAAGACAGAAGGTAAGGGTTTATTAAAAAAAAAAAACAAGGGCCTTTCCTAAAAATAATAAACAGTAGATATCTAAAACCATCAGCAAACATCATCTGCAACGGGGACAAACCAGAAGCCTTCCCCATAAGATCAGTAGTGAAACAAGGATGCCCATTATCACCTCTATTATTTAACATTGTACTAGAAACACTAGCTGTAGCAATTAGAGAAGAAAAAGAAATTGAAGGTATTAAAATAGGCAATGAGAAGACCAAGTTATCACTCTTTACAGATGATATGATGGTCTACTTAAAGAATCCTAGAGAATCAACCAAAAAGCTAGTCGAAATAATCAACAACTTTAGCAAAGTTGCAGAATATAAAATAAACCACATAAGTCGTCAGCATTTCTATATATCTCCAACACATCTCAACAGCAAGAATTAGAAAGAGAAATTCCATTTAAAATCACCTTAGACAATATAAAATACTTAGGAATCTATCTGCTGAGACAAACACAGGAACTATATGAACACAACTACAAAACACTCTCCACACAATTAAAACTAGATCTAAACAATTAGAAAAACATCAACTGTTCATGTGTAGGATGAGCTAACATAATAAAAAATGACAATCCTGCCCAAATTAATTTACTTATTTAGTGCTATACCCATTGAACTACCAAAAAACTTTTTTACTGAATGAGAAAAAAACATAACAAAGTTCATTTGGAAGAACAAAAGATCAAGGATATCCAGGGAAATCATGAAAAAAAACGTGAAGGAAGGAGGTCTTGCAGTCCCAGATCTCAAACTATACTATAAAGCAGTGGTCATCAAAACAATTTGGTACTGGCTAAGAGACAGAAAGGAGTATCAATGGAATAGACTTGGGGTAAGTGACCTCAGCAAGACAGTCTATGATAAGCCCCAAAATCCCAACTTTTGGGACCAAAACCTAGTATTTGATAAAAACTGCTGGGAAAATTGGAAGACAGTATGACAGAGATTAGGTTTGGATCAACATCTCACTCCTTACACCAAGATAAATTTAGAATGAGTGAATGACTTGAATATAAAGAAGGAAACTATAAGTGAATTAGATGAACACAGAATAATATACATGTCAGATCTTTGGGAAAGGAAAGACTTTAAAACCAAGCAAGAGCTAGGAAAAAAAATCACAAAATGTAAAATCAATAATTTTGATTACATCAAATTAAACAGGTTTTGTACAAACAAAACCAATGCAACCAAAATTAGAAGGGAAGCAACAAATTGGGAAACAATCTTCATAACAAAAACCTCTGACAAAGGTCTAATTACTCAAATCTATAAAGAGCTAAACCAATCATACAAAAAAATCAAGCCATTCTCCAACTGATAAATGGGCAAGGGACACGAATAAGCAATTTTCAGTTAAAGAAATCAAAACTATTAATAAGCACATGAAAAAGTGTTCTAAATCTCTTATAATCAGAGAAATGCAAATCCAAACAACTCTGAGGTATCACCTCACACCTAGCAGATTGGATAACATGACAGCAAAGGAAAGTGATGAATGCTGGAGGGGATATGGCAAAGTGGGGACATTAATGCGTTACTGGTGGAGTTGTGAATTGATCCATCCATTCTGGAGGGCAATTTGGAACTATGCCCAAAGGGCACTAAAAGACTATCTGCCCTTGGATCCAGCCATAGCACTGGATCATAACCTAACATAGCACAAACCCTTGGGGTTTGTACCCCAAAGAGATGATAAGGAAGAAGACTTGTACAAGAATATTCATAGCTGTGCTCTTTGTGGTGGCAAAAAATTGGAGGATGCCCTTCAATTGGAGAATGACTGAACAAATTGTGGTATATGTTGATGATGGAATACTATTGTGCTAAAAGGAATAAAAAAAGTGGAGGAATCACATGGGAACTGGAATGACCTCCAGGAATTGATGCAGTGCAAAAGGAGCAGAACCAGGACAACATTGTGCACAGAGACTGATACACTGTGGTACAATCGAATGTAATGGACTTCTCCATTAGTGGCAATGCAGTGATCCTGAACAACTTGGAGGGATCTACGAGAAAAAAACACTATCCACATTCAAAGGATAAAACTGTGAGAGTAGAAACAGAAGAAAAACAACTGCTTGAATACATAGGTCAAGGGGATATGATTGGGGATGTAGACTGCAAATGAACATCCTAATGCAAACACCAACAACATGGAAATAGGTTCTGATCAAGGACACGAGTAATACCCAATGAAATTGCACATTGGCTATGGGAAGGGGGGAAGGAGGGGAGGGAGGGAAATAATATGATTCTGTAACCAAAAATAAAAGAAGAAAATATTCTGACCTTAAGAGCTGGTTGGGCCTGTCCCTTCAGGGGCTAATGCCCCTAAAGACCAGCTTTAAGTTTAAGCAGCTCCCATTAAATCCCTTTGTTTGATGACACAATCCACAGGACTCCAGGTAGAGTACACAGTTGGGAAAAATACAAGACTAGAGGTACTTTTAGACAGGGAGAGAGCGCTCCTTCCATTCTGAGGGCCAGGAAAGAGTAACCACTCAAGAGCCACTGTCACTCTCCAAGTCTCCCCTCTCCCCTCCAACTGCCTTTGCTGTCAATATCTTCACTCCAACATTTCAACTGCTGTCTCCTCCACTTCAGTGACAGAAATGCCAAAGCTTGATTCAGTTTTCCTTTCCACACAATACACGGTATTGATTTTAATATAGAGGGTAAGGATTTATATAAAAAAGTATGTAACATAGATAGTCATAATACAAATTATATGCTAAATGCATTCCAAGGTTGAAAAATAGTTAGTGGACTAGAGAAGGCACCTGAGTTGAGATTTAAAGGTTATACAGAATATACAAAAATTTAATAGACTAAGAAGAGAGAGTCATTCTTAGAATAAAAACATGAAGAATGTAGAATGTAAGCTTTTCACTTTTTCTGTGTTTGTAGTCTCAAGATCTAGCATAGGACCTTATATATGGTAAATTCTTTTTTTTTAAGTTTATTTATTTAATTAATTAGTTTAGAAGATTTTTCCATGGTTACATGATTCATGTTCTTTCCTTCCCCTCTTCCTACCCCCTCCAGTAGCCAATGAGCAATGCCAATGGGTTTTACATGTGTCATTGATCAAGATCTATTTCCACATTATTGATAATTGCAATAGAATGATCTCCAATCATATTCCCATTGAACCTATATGGCAAATTCTTATATTTATTCTACTATGAATTATGAAAGTGGAATAAGCAGGATTAGAAAATTCTTTGGAAACAAGAGATAAGGGATAAGGAAAAGTCAGATAGCTAATATGAAAATGGTGGTGTAACAACCAGAACTGGTTCGTAGGGGCTCTGGGCTGGTGCTGGGTCTAGCTTTGCCCATGTACATTATGTCTCTCCACCTGCATCTGTTTAGATGTTGCTCAAAGAGAGGCAAATATAAATATATATGGATTTCCTTCCCTCACTCTTCGCCAAGGGAGACTGTTTCCTGCAAGGAAGAGGAATGGGAGGTTGGAACCAGAGGATGGCCATTCTGTTCTCTATCAAGAGATTATCAGGCTAAACTAATATTCATCTGCTTCCTTAAATGTTAGTCTAGGGGAATTCATTTCTAGGTTCAAGCCACAATCCTGATCACAATCCCTTGGCAAGGAAGGAGTCCCCCAAGCTATGTATCAAAGGTTTGATTCTCTGCCTACCAAATATCAATTCCACAGTGAAGACATGGAACAAAAGGTGACTAAGTCCATTTATCCAAATCTATAGCAAAACAGAGAAGGTATACATCTGAGAATACACCAGACAATATAGAATGAATGAGTTCTCCCACTGGAAGTAAGGTAACTCAACCCAGACAGAAAGTCAAGAGAAAATTCCTCAAAGTCTATAGTAAGCTGGGGATAGGAATATGATTGAGGTTATTGTCTGCCCTACATGTTGATTCCTTCCAAGAGGTTCTCTCAAACTTCAGGGACCTGGATAATCTGGATAGTCTTCTACCTCAAAACTGGAAGCCAAAAAACCAGGATCTGTCTTCTCTCAAGCTTTCACTGGCTCTTCCCTCTCACACAGGTGCAAAGCATTGAGTAATCAATCTACACCAATGAAGAAAATCTTATGCAGAAAGGTTGCATTTCTTGCCTGGGCCTAAACTCCTTGTAGTACCTTGCAAAGATCATCTGGGGCAAGCTTAAACCCTATATTTATTTATACAGTATAAATGTAAATATCAATGCTTTAAAATAAAAAGATGATTTTCCAGACTTCCTAGGTATGGGATTGTTGAGACTAAAATAAAAGAAATGCACATTAACAGTAGATGTAATAGGGGCAATTAGGTGACTCAGAGGATTGAGAGCCAGGCCTAGAGCCTAGAGATGAGAGATCCTGGGTTCAAATCTGACCTCAGATACTCCCTAGCTGTGTAACCCTAGGTGAGTCACTCAATACACATTGTGTAGCCCTTAATGTTCTTCTGCCTTGGAATCAATAAATAGTATCAGAATTAAGGCAGAAGGTGAGGGTCTTCACATTTAGCTGTGTCATCATGACTTAGCCTAGTGCCTACTTAGATCAAGCTCTCTCATCACTAACTGATCTCTCTGTATCTCTCCCAAACTAGCAGTTTGTTTTATAGACTTGTCAGTCCCCACCTGGGCTGGTAGCTGTACCAGATTGGCCAATGGTATGTTCATGCTCTGCGGGTTGAATCTGTACTCTGTAAACCTCAAAATTTCTCAGACTTATAAATGTTAGGGGTTTCCCCCATTGGAGAATCTTCTACTTAAAAAAAATTCCCTAGCAGATGGTGAGAACTCTACTTGAGTGTGGGGGTTCCTTGCCTTGGGAATATCCCTACTCCACCCTACTTAGGACTGCTTTAGGACAGAGAGCTCCTTGAGAACAATGAAAAGTACTTTGATGCATGCTTATGGAAGGGACAGGAAGTTCTTTGAGTCATGACTGTTTTAGAATTGATACAATGGGATACTAAGTACCTATAAAGGTGGGGCAACTTGTAAACTACTTAAACCTAAAAGGGTGATAACTTATTCAGAGGTTTTTTCTAATGAAATTTGTCGACACAGCAGCATTTTTTTCCTGACTTACTAAAGAGATTAAAACTACTCAGCTGTGAATTCAAAATGGGCGGTCCTTTAGAAACATTTACAGTGATTAGTAGATGTAAGGACTTAGGGGAGGTGACAGAGAAGATTTTTCCCTTAAAAATAAGAGCTCAGGGAAGAGCTGGGAAGTCATTCTGAAACATTCAGATTGGAGAGACTCATTCTGAGGAGAATGATTCTGAAACATTCAGATGAAGGAGGGAGCTGGTGAAAGCAGCTGAGATGCTGCTGGCCTGGTGTCATTAGAAATCCTTACTTAGACAGATCTTATGGTGAGTTATAAAAAACTGACTGATTTCTCTTTTAAGACTCAGGTCTAGGCCATATTGGCTTGAGGCCCTTCATACTTTTTCCTTTCTTACTCTCTCTCTCTTTCTTTGATTACTCATTGTATTGTTAATTAAAATCTCTACAAAACACAATTGACTTGGGTATTTGAATAATTGGGAATATTTCCCTGGCGACCACCTTATATTTGATTTTAAACCCAAGACACTATAGTGAAACATATTTCTGCAGTCAAATTTACTCACCCTCTCTTATATCTATCACAATTTATATCTTCCACTATTTTTATCACTACAGTTTAAGACCTCAACCATTTTAAATCTCACAACTCTAGGAGTCTCTGGAGCAGTTTTAGGCAGGAAAGGAGTTGCTACTAGGTTCAGGTCCCTTACCCTTATAGTTTTCTTCCCTAGATGCATCACTTTTAGCATCCATTTCTGGAGTTGAAGGGAAAGAGGGAATATGGATGCTAGTCAGGTAAAAGGAGAGAGATGCCCCCTGCCAAGAGACTATCTTTGAAAAATGGGGTTCCTGAGAAATGGGCCACCTATGAAAGCCTCAGGAGACATCTTCTCTATTGATTGATGTTGAAGATACCCCAGAGCAGGTAAGCCTGGACCCCACTGAGGGACAAGCCTCCACCCAGACCAAGGTTGCCCAGCAGGGGTCCAATAAGAACAGTTTATGGTTTGTCTGCACCCATACTCAAGGATTAAGTATTTAGGAGGATGGCCTTCAACAGACATGTGCAGAAACAGCTGACAGACCCTGGACTGTCCTAAGTCAAGCTAAGCTACCATTGGTACAGATGAGACGCAGGAAAGTGCTGTAAAATCATCTATATAGGACACATCACTTCCTCTCTTTGGTGTCTTTCCCCGGAAAGGTGGATCTGGCTGATCACTTCCTGTGAGCAGCCTGGGCACCAGTTCAATCCTGGAACTTGAGCCTGTGAATTTTAAAACTATTCCACCCTAATCAGACCATTCTTTAGAAGATGTGATTTAGCTATTTCCTGACCAGTAACAATGGAGATACTTGGAATAACAGAATCAGGTCTTGGAAACTCTACATTCTCCACCCTACTCAGTTTAACAAGATTTTTAAGGTCTACATCAAACTCAAGATTTAATTATCTGAGGAGATGGCCTTCCACAGACATATGCAAAAAAAGGCAGACCTCTGGGCTGTCCTAAGTCAAGCTAAGTCCTCATTGGCACAGATGAGATGCAGAAAAGTGGTGTAAAAACATCCCATTAAGGCACGTCAGTTCCTGCTTCTTGCTCTTTCCCTGGAGAGACGACTCTGGCTGGCAGCATGCTAAGCGTTCTGACATCTTGGAGAGTTGGGTGGTGAATTTTTCCCTGGAGCTGATTTCAGGTTCGGGCATCTTAGCTGAGCCCCTTTGGAGGTCAGGCTGATTCCTTCCTCCTTCATACTCCAAACTCTTATTCCCTTATCTCCTGATCTCCCTGCCCAATATTAATCAGGCGGGGGGAGAGGGACAGAAAAAACCTATTCTTTCTTCTTCTTCCTTCTTCTTAATCTTCTCTACTATATAAATTAAATCACCATAAAATCTGGTAGCTGACTTGTGTATTTTATTATTTGAGTTTTTCATTAGGATTTTTATAAATAAAACCCTTAGCTACCTAAATTAATTATACATTCAGTCTCAGCCATAATTTCACCCTTTACAAGCCTGAAGGAGCTCCCTCTGACAGCTTCCGTAAGATGGTCTCATGGTGAGTGATAAGACTGAATTCCTTTTCCCTTGAGCTCAGGGGAGGTCCTTTGGCCAAGGCCTTTAACTCCTTCCTGGCTCAGCCTGAGCCAGAGCAGTTTAAATTAACTCTTTCCCTCTCTCTTCTCCTTAATTCCTTCTCTCTATATTAATTAAAATCACCATGATTTCCAGTTGACTTGGGTATTTTATTATTTGGGGTATCCCATGGCAACCAATAATTAATTTAGATATTAAGTCACAACTATAAAATTATCTTTAAAGTTTTGGCTGACCATGTTGGTTGTGACAAAATATGCTCAATCTTCTTAACTTTCCTAAACTTTTTCTTTACTGTGACTATCCCTAAGTACAGCTTTTAATAGCTTATTTCGATCATCTGTAGAGGTAAGTAAATTTTAATTTTTTCCCTTCTCTCCTTAAATTAGATAGAACACAGCTGTTTTAAATCTTAGCAATAGGGCCCTAAGGTCCTGGCTAGGAGAGCTGTTTCTAAATCTCCTTTCCCTTAGGAAACAACTGCCTAGCTTAGGAGTGAAAGAAACCTGTAGAAAGTTTTGGACTTGTCCTGCTCCCCACGTATTTTGTGAAGTCCCTAGGAAATTTACAACAAAATAAGACCCTTGTCCTTCAAACTCTGACTCAAGTGAAGAAAGTATTCAGATGTGTAGTTCCACTTAAGGTAGAAAAGATTATTACTGTTGAGACCAACCTAGAAGGAATGATTAGGCTGTTTGAAGAATTGATTAAGGAAAAAGGACTAGATCAGGTTATGGGCAAGGACAATGGTCAAACAGAGACTGTACTTGAGGAAACTGAAGGTGGCAAAGACACTGTGGCTGATTGTGATCCTGAGAAAATATGTCCTTTGAAAGAGGTCACCAAGCTAACTATTAATGCTGGTGTGATACACTCTAAAGCCCATAGACAATTCTCCACTCAGGAACTGGAATCCATAAAGTACCTTTTCCCTAAATTTGTAGAAAATCCCTTCAAATCACAGAAGGAGATTAAACTGGCTTTCAGGATCTTTGCTCCTGATTTTGAGGTTGTAGAGTTCCTATTGTCAGAACAGTTCAGCCCCCATGAACAGAGGCAATTCTTGGAGAAGACTAGATCTGACAGCAATTTGACTAGCTGACCAACTGTAGAGCAAAGTGTGGACATGGTCTTTGCTAATCCCACCTGCATGTCTTATCTAAAAAGGTGCAAGGAGGATTTGCTACAGGCCATTAAGCAATGCTGTTCAAAACTGAATGCATGGGTCAAGTTTGACAAGATCAGGCAGGATAAAGGGAAACATCCTGCCACATACATAGACTATCTGTCAGAGATGGCAATTTTCAAACAAATAACTCGCTGTGTCCTGCAATTCGATCAAATAAACTGAGTCATACTTAGGAAAATAGTTTTTGAAAAAGGTTCTCAAATTAGGTGTGCAACCCCTTAGAAATTGCCTACAAACATGTGTGAATCTTAAAAATTCTCAGACCCTATTTCAGAACACTTTGTTAAGACCATTCCCCCATTTTATACAATGAAGGGACTTAGTCAGGAATGTGAGAACTCTACTCCACCCATACTTAAGCATAGTTTAGGGGAAGATAAAGTTGTAAACTCTTTACTGAACAATGAAAAAGTACTTAACTCATACTTATAGTGAAGCAAAAACCTTAAGCTAAGTCTATTTTTAGGAAGGTGCTAAGTACCTATGAAGGTCAAATTAATCACTGAAAGGTTCAAGCAAGCTTAGCAAGAGGTGTGAGGTTATAGTCTACTCAAGTGTGAATTACTCAAAAGTTTAGTCTTCTCACATTTGAATTAAAAATGGTCTGTCCTTTGGAAAATGTCTACTGTGATGGTAGATGTGAGAACTTAGGGGAGGTGACATAGGAGAAAATTCTCTTTAAAAGGAGGTCAGAAGCTGAGAGAAAGGGGCTCTCTGAGATAACTCTCTCTGAGAGGACTTGCTCTGAGACCTCTCTCTCAGGGAGATTAAGCCTTGGAAGCTGAAGTGGAGCTCAGGAACTGAACTGGTGGGTCTCTGAACACTAGAATCTTGCTTGGGACAAATCTTGTGGTGAGTGGATTAAAGACTGACTGATCTCTCTCTTAGGGCTTGGACCTAGGCTGGCCTTGGCTGGCCTGGGCTGGCCTAGCCCTTTTCTCATTGTTTCCTCTTACTCTCTCTCTCTTTCATTAATTCCTTATTTGTATTAATTAAAATCTCCATAAAAACCCAGCTGACTTGGGTATATTTCATATTTGGTAATTTTTCCCTGGCGACCACTTTATATTTGATTTAACCATATTTCCGCGGTCACAGTTTAAGGCCAAACACTCTTTTAACTGTTACAGTTTATACAAAACACTACTTTTAAATGTTACACATGGCTCGTTGTCTCTTCAGTATCCACTTCTAGACCTAAGATTGACTCTGCCATCTCTGAGAGACAGTCTATGTATGTGGCAAGATGTTTCCCTTTATCCTTCATGAACTTGTCAAACTTAGTCCATGCATTAGGTTTAGAACAGGATATTTTAATGGCTTGTAACAAGTCCTCCCTACACCTTCTCAGGAAGAACATGCAAGTGGGATTGGCAAAGTCCATTTCCACCCTTTGCTTTGCAGTTGGCCAGCTAGTCAAATCGCTATCAGATCTAGTCTTCTCCAGGAATTGCCTCTGTTCATTGGGGCTGAACAGTTCTGACAATAGAAACTCTACATCCTCAAAATCAGGATCAAAGATCCTGAAAGCCAGTTTAAGCTCCTTCTGTGATTTGAAAGGATTGCCCACAAATTTTGGGAGATGGCGCTTTTTAGATTCCAATTCCTGGGAGGAGAATTGTCTATGGGCTTTGGAGTGTATCACACCAGCATTAGTAGTCAGCTTGGTGACCTCTTTCAAAGGACAGATTTTCTCAGGTTCAATAGCAGCCTTATTTTCATTGTCACTTTCATTTTCATGAGATATACACTCTCTGATTGCCCATTGTCCTTGCCTAAAACTAGATATAGTCCTTTTTCCATAAGCAATTGTTCAAACACAGCCTTAACCATGCCTTCTAGGTTGGTATCAACAGCCATAATCTTTTCTGCCTTAAGGGGAACCATAAATCTGAATACTTTCTTCACTTGAGTCAGAGTCTGCAACACAGCCATAAAAATCACATATACTTGTGTTAAGGCTTGCCAGAGTACCAGTTCATATTGGAATGGCAACTATAAAATAGACATTGTAACGTTGCCTACATAATCAATTGTTTCCACTACCATATGAGTAAGTTTGCTATATAGTAAGTGGTATACCCCAAAACAGGCAATCATAGCAATGACCATCACTCCAAAAACAACTTGTTTGAACATTTTGTCTTTGTTCCTTAACTACCCTGGTTGTAAAAGGATCATGGGGTTCAGCCAAACATGAGGTGCCAATTGTAATAGAAAGGGTAATCTATGCGACACTATTTCTGGTTGCTGTAACTAGATACTTTGACTAACTAGAGAGCTGCAACTAGGGGATGCACCTGAGGACTGCCTAGTTATAATGGGGATAGATGAGAGATGCTGCTTGAGATAGAGGGATGCTGCCACAGGGGAATGCCCTGGGGTTTGCCTACTGATCTCTACTGATGACTAGTAGATCACTATATTTCCTAACCTCCTCCTCCCTTCATTCCCTCCCTTCTTCCACCCTCTCTCCCTCCCAGTTTCTTCTGAAGCTTGTAGCTTTGCCCCTCCCCCTGAGTGGACTATGATATTTATGAGGAAAAACTTTTCCTTTCTTTTCTCAGGTAAGGGGTTGATTGGGATAACAGGACAAGGAAACTGAGGTGAGAGGGATGAGGGTTTCCCTAATATAAAATGAAAATTATGAGGGTTTGGGAAGTCACAGCTATGACAGGGGGACAGTCAGAGAGATGGAGGATAACTGTTCAGTCTTCTTTTCTTCTTTTAATTCACAAAACCACCAAGGTCTCTCAGCCTAATTGTAGAAGCTACCCCTCAAGGGTCCTTCAGCCTGGAACAGAAGCTACAAGGATCAGTTCAGCTTCTTCCCCTACAGCCAGGCTTGCTCCCTTGGTCAGAAAAACCCAGAGACAAAAGGTTTCTCTCTCCTTTCTTGGTCTGTCACCCCCAGAGAGAGACAGAATCAATTCCTCTCCCCCTGGTCAGCTTCAACAGCCCCCTCCTGGGAACATTCCATTTGGAATCTTCACCTTGATTTTACAGATCAGGTCCTTCACCTTGGTCTGTATGCCTGGACTGTCCTGCAAATCCTCTCTCTCTTCATTTCTCTTCCACAGCAGTAGAGCCATCTACTGACAACAGGCAAAATTACAGGCAACTTAATGTTTGACTTTAGAAATATGGGGTTACAGCCAGTTCACAACTTAGTTAACAACAGACTTCATTAAATACATTATTCTTTTTACAGTACAAATATTGTTCTTTGTCTATTTCATAATCCCAGACTATGTATGGCAATGGCTATACTTCACACTGTTTCTGTACATTTTGGAGCTGTAATGTATCTAATTCTCTCTAAGAGAGTCCTGAAAAATACCATGCATAAGATGTGGAATCAAATAAGAGATTCAGGTCAGTCTCCCCTTGAAAAACCCATTTCCCAGTCGAACCAACCAATTTCTCCTTCTAATATTCAACAAAATGCAGAACTAAATACTTGGCTTGAGTTTATAGAGGAAAGTTTGGGGGAACTCATAGTTTTTATGAAAAGCATTAAAAGGGACTCAATAACATCCCATAAGAGGGGTGATTTATCTCTCCATAGTCCATTATTATCAGAATTCCTGTCCCACCCTGCTCTACACAATTTGGCTCCTACTTCTCAAACCACCCCCTCCCATACCCAACCTACTCCTTCCCCTGCCCATTCTCCCTGCCCTGCCCCCTTGGCCCTAGCCCCCCCTACTACTAATCAACCCACTCCTCCCCCTGCCCATGCCCCCTGCCCAATCTGCTCAGCCCCAGTTCCCCCCCCCACACTCATGCCTCCTACCCTAACCCCTCTGCATCCTTTTCCCCAGCTACTGACCCTTCTTCCTTTGCCCCTCCTTCCCACCCTGTCCAATTCAATTCCCATACCCTTCCTACCTCTGATCCTTCTGGCACTATGAGACAACAACAACACCCCCCCCCAGCATGCCCAGCCCTTCCCTTTCTCACACCTACCCCATTGAGAATGGAGCAAGGAGCCTAGAAACAGAAACAGGAGTACCAAATAATTAAGATAGGTTATTTCCTTTAAGGGAAGTACCCACTTTTAATAAAAATGGGAACTTGGTATCTATAAGACACTATACATCTTTTAACCCTGAAGATTTAAATAAATTCAAGTAAGATCTTCCATCATTTGAAGAAGAACCAATATTAATTATAAAAAGATTGGAGAACATATTCAGAACTTTTAACCCCACTTGGATGGATGTTGAAAATTTATTAGAAAAATTTCTGACAAAGAGAGAAAAATAATGTCATCTCTCTGGCTAATCTGAAGCGAGGTAGAAGGGCAAATTAATGGCCAACTGAAGATCCACACTGGAACCCCAATGTTGAACTAGATCACACAAATCTAAAACAGGCCAGAGAAGCATTATTGACAGCCATGAGAGCTTGCTCTGATAGACCTGGAAAATGGTCAAAATTTGAAAAAACCAAACAAGAAATTTATGAGACCCCCTCCCAGTTTATGGACAGACTTATTGATGTGGGAAATACATATATGGACCTTGATTTATCCAGAGAAAGGAACATTAGGCAAATATGTAGGCAATTCATTGAGAATGGTTGTTCAGTGGTAAGAGACTACTTTAAAACTAGCTGTACTAATTGGGACTCTATGGACCTTGAAGAATTTAGGAGAGTAGCAGCCTATGTTTATAAGGGTCATGTAAAAAGACCCGAGGAACACAATATGTCAAGACTTAAAGAAGAAGACTTAAAGAAAGAAATTGAAATGTTAAAGTGACAATTGAAAAATAAGGGAGAGACCTTAGCCCCTTTGCAGGAATCCACAGATAAATCATTAACATGCCTTTTCTGTGGGAAGAGAGGCCATGCAACGATGGTCTATAGGAGCTGGCTATGGGAAAAAAGGAATAATAACAGCTTTAGAAATAATAACTATAGAAATGACTGATAATGATAGTAGAAATCACAACTTTAGAACTGATAGAAATAACTATAATAACTATAGGAACCATAATGCCAATCAAAATAATGACAGTGCTACAAATGAGGAAAATGATAATACCCAACACAATGCCCAACAACAATATGTAAAAAAAATGGACCTCATTCTTGCTATACTCCAGGTGAAAATCCCCATCAGTGTGGAGGATCCCAGAAAACTGCCCAAGCACCTTGATGAAGGTGTGAAGGAGGGGTGAGGGCCTTGGAATCAAAGAGTGAAACCTTTGATTTTCCAGACCCTGATATTTTCATGCCAGTAATCCCTATACATGCCACTACCCTCCCCCACATAGTAAGGAACCTCATGTCACTTTAAAGGTGGGAAATTCATACTATGATTGTCTTTTGGACACTGGAGTGACTAGGTCAGTTTTGGTAAGCAAACCAGATGCAAAATGTGACTCTATTGGCTCTCTAAATGTAGTAGGTGTATCAGGAAAACCTTTAAAAGTCCCAAAACTTTCTCCTTACATGGTATGCGTGGGACCCCTAACTGTTGAACATTCTTTTCTTTTAATATCCCTCCCCACAAACTTGCTGGGGAGCGATTTACTATGCAAAATATAAGCTACAATAATTTGCACCCCAGATGGCTCCTTATCATTGGAAGTACCTGAGGAATCTTTAAAATTACTCCCTGTACTTCTCTCAGAGATCCAGGAGACAAAAGAGCCTTCTACCTTTGAAATACCTATGGAAATACTGGAGTCTCTTTGGGCCATATCTTCTTCTGATGTAGGCATACTTAAATCAGCTATTCCTGTGCAGATTAAAACTAAATCTAGCCCACCTCCTTCCAGTCCTCAGTATCCCCTCTCAAAAGAGGCAATTGAGGGTATTACCCTAGTAATAAACTCATTACAGGGAATAATGATCCCTTGTAAATCTGAATACAACACACCCATCCTGCCCATTAAAAAACCAAAAAGAGATTGGAAAAAGAACTCGAAGCACCCAATAGAAGGGCAGACAAGGCTGAAAAGCAAAACCAGTCCCTAACGACCAGAATTAAGCACCTCGAAGAAAGCAAGATGATGAAACAGCAAGAATCAATAAAGCAAACCCCAAAAATTAATGAATTAGAAGAAATATCTCACTGAGAAGGTCACAGATCTGGAAAACAGAGGGAGAAGAGAAAATCTCCGAATTATTGGTCTCCCAGAAAAACCAGAGATAAACAATAAACTCGATATTATTCTACAGGAGATTATAAAAGAAAATTGCCCTCACGTTCTGGAGCAAGGGGGCAAAATAGAAATAGAAAGGATTCATAGAACACCTTCTATACTAAATCCCCAAAAGACAACCCCTAGGAATGTAATTGCCAAATTCAAGAGGTTCCAAGTAAAGGAGAAAATCTTACAAGAAGCCAAGAAGAGGAGCTTCAGATATAAGGGGGCTCCCATAAGGATCACACACGACTTAGCGGCTAACACACTAAGAGACCGCAAAGCATGGAACACGATATTTAGAAAGGCAAGAGAGCTGGGTCTCCAACCAAGAATCAACTACCCAACAAAACTGACTATATACTTCCAGGGGAAAGTATGGGCATTCAACAAAATAGAAGATTTCCGAGCATTTGCTAAGAAAACACCAGAGCTCTGTGGAAAGTTCGATATCCAAGCACAGAAAGCAAGAGAAACATGAAAAGGTAAATATGAAAGAAAGGGAAAAGGAGATAAATCTTATCTTTTTCTTTAAGTCAAACTCTCTTTTATAAGGACTACATTTACATCAAATTATATATACTAATATGTGGGGGAAATGTTTTGTGTAACTCTCATAAATTGTATCATCATAAGAGTAGTTAGAAGAAACATGCATAGGGAAAGATTGGGGCATTAAGAAGATTTGGGGAAAGTGGGGGCAAAGAAAGGAAAAGGGAGGGGGGAACCGTGATAATACTAAGATTAACTTCACAAAATAGGGGGGGAATCAATAGAATAATCTTTCCCATATAAAGATACACATGGGAAGGGGAGGGGAAGAACTCTCATATGAGAAGGAGAGGAAGAGAGTGTGAAGTGGAATTACTTAAACCTTACTCTCAGTGAAATCAAATCTGAGAGGGAAGAACATCTAGATCCAGTGGGATCCTGAATTCTGTCTTATCCATTAGGGCAAGAAAGAAAGGAAAATTAAGGAGGGGGAGGGGGAAGAGAGCATAAAAAGGGAGGGAAGGAGAGGGGGGGGAAGGGAGCATAAAAAGGGAGGGGCTAGAAAGGGAAGCATCTCAAGGGAGGGGACTAGGGGGACTGACCTAAAGTAAATCACTGGTTCAAAAGGAGAAAGCTAAAGAAGAAAGTTCAGAACTAGGGGAAGATATCAAAATGCCAGCGAATCCACAAATAACAATCATAACTTTGAATGTGAATGGGATGAACTCACCCATAAAACGTAGACAAATAGCAGATTGGATTAGAACCCAAAACCCTACCGTATGTTGTCTTCAAGAAACACATATGAGACGGGTTGACACTCACAAGGTTAGAATTAAAGGTTGGAGTAAGACCTTTTGGGCCTCAACTGATAGAAAGAAGGCAGGAGTTGCAATCATGATATCTGACAAAGCCAAAGCACAAATAGACCTGATCAAAAGGAATAGGGAAGGTAAATATATTCTGCTAAAAGGGAGTATAGACAATGAGGAAATATCACTAATTAACATGTATGCACCAAATGGTATAGCATCCAAATTTTTAATGGAGAAACTAGGAGAATTGAAGGAGGAAATAGACAGTAAAAGCATATTAGTGTGAGACTTGAACCAACCACTATCAAATTTAGATTAATCAAACCAAAAAATAAACAAGAAAGAGGTAAAAGAGGTGAATGAAATCTTAGAAAAATTAGAGTTAATAGACATATGGAGAAAAATAAATAGAGACAAAAAAGAATACACCTTCTTTTCAGCACCACATGGCACATTCACAAAAATAGATCATACACTAAGTCATAGAAACATGGCACTCAAATGCAGAAAAGCAGAAATATTAACTGCAGCCTTTTCAGATCACAAGGCAATTAAAATATTGATCGGCAAGGGTACATGGAGACCCAAATCAAAAATTAATTGGAAATTAAATAACATGATACTCCAAAATCGGATAGTTAGAGAAGAAATCATAGAAACAATTAACAATTTCGTTGAAGAAAATGACAACGGCGAAACATCCTTTCAAACCTTATGGGATGCAGCCAAGGCAGTACTTAGAGGAAAATTCATATCCCTGAGTGCATATATTAACAAATTAGGGAGGACAGAGACCAAGGAATTGGAAATGCAAATCAAAAAACTTGAGAATGAACAAATTAAAAACCCCCAGAAGAAAACCATACTAGAGATCCTAAAAATTAAGGGAGAAATTAAAAAAATAGAAAGTGACAGAACTATTAAGCTAATAAACAAGACTAGAAGCTGGTACTTTGAAAAAACAGACAAAATAGACAAAGTACTGGTTAATCTAATTAAAAAAAAGGAAAGAAGAAAGGCAAATTAACAGCATCAAGGATGAAAAGGGGGATCTCACCTCCAATGAAGAGGAAATTAAGGCAATCATTAAAAACTACTTTGTCCAACTATATGGCAATAAATATACCAACCTAGGTGATATGGATGAATATTTACAAAAATATAAATTGCCTAGACTAACAGAAGAAGAAATAGTTTTCTTAAATAATCCAATATCAGAAAAAGAAATCCAACAGGCCATCAAAGAACTTCCTAAGAAAAAATCCCCAGGGCCTAATGGATTCACCAGTGAATTCTATCAAACATTCAGAGAACAGTTAATCCCAATACTATACAAACTATTTGACATAATAAGCAAAGAGGGAGTTCTACCAAACTCCTTTTATGACACAAGCATGCTACTGATTCCAAAACCAGGCAGGCCAAAAACAGAGAAAGAAAATTATAGACCAATCTCCCTAATGAATATAGATGCAAAAATCTTAAATAGGATACTAGCAAAAAGACTCCAGCAAGTGATTAGAAGGGTCATCCACCATGATCAAGTAGGATTTATACCAGGGATGCAGGGCTGGTTCAACATTAGGAAAACTATCCACATAATTGACCACATCAACAAGCAAACGAACAAGAACCACATGATTATCTCAATAGATGCAGAAAAAGCCTTTGATAAAATATAACACCCATTCCTACTAAAAACACTAGAAAGCATAGGAATAGAAGGGTCATTCCTAAAAATAATAAACAGTATATATCTAAAACCATCAGCTAATATCATCTGCAATGGGGATAAACTAAATCCATTCCCATTAAGATCAGGAGTGAAACAAGGATGCCCATTATCACCTCTATTATTTGACATTGTATTAGAAACACTAGCAGTAGCAATTAGAGAAGAAAAAGAAATTGAAGGCATCAAAATAGGCAAGGAGGAGACCAAATTATCGCTCTTTGCAGATGACATGATGGTCTACTTAAAGAATCCTAGAGATTCAACCAAAAAACTAATCGAAATAATCAACAACTTTAGCAAAGTTGCAGGATACAAAATAAACCCACATAAGTCATCAGCATTTCTATATAATTCCAACACAGCTCAGCAGCAAGAACTAGAAAGAGAAATCCCATTCAAAATTACCCTAGACAAAATAAAATACTTAGGAATCTATCTCCCGAGACAAACACAGGATCTATATGAACACAACTACAAAACACTTTCCACACAACTAAAACTAGACTTGAACAATTGGAAGAACATTAACTGCTCATGGGTAGGATGAGCCAACATAATAAAAATGACCATCCTACCCAAACTCATCTATCTATTTAGTGCCATACCTATGGAACTTCCAAAATTTTTTTTTACTGATTTAGAAAAAACCATAACAAAGTTCATTTGGAAGAACAAAAGATCAAGGATATTCAGGGAAATAATGAAAAAAAATACAAAGGAAGGGGGTCTTGCAGTCCCAGATCTCAGACTATATTACAAAGCAGCAGTCATCAAAACAATTTGGTACTGGCTAAGAGACAGAAAGGAGGATCAGTGGAATAGTCTGGGGGCAAGCAACCTCAGCAAGACAGTATATGACAAACCCAAAGATCCCAGCTTTTGGGACAAAAATCCACTATTCCATAAAAACTGCTGGGAAAATTGAAGGACAGTGTGGGAAAGATTAGGCTTAGATCAACACCTCACACCCTACACCAAGATAAATTCAAAATGGGTGAATGACTTGAACATAAAGAAGGAAACTATAAGAAAATTAGGTGAACACAGAATAGTATACATGTCAGACCTTTGGGAAGGGAAATACTTCAAAACCAAGCAAGAATTAGAAAGAGTTACAAAATGCAAAATAAATAATCTGGATTACATCAAATTAAAAAGTTTTTGTACAAACAAAATCAATGTAACCAAAATCAGAAGGGTAGCAACAAATTGGGAAACAATCTTCATAAAAACCTCTGACAAAGGTTTAATTACTCAAATTTATAAAGAACTAAATCAATTGTACAAAAACTCAAGCCATTCTCCAATTGACAAATGGGCAAGGGACATGAACAGGCAGTTCTCAGCCAAAGAAATCAAAACTATTAATAAGCACATGAAAAAGTGCTCTACATCTCTTATAATCAGAGAGATGCAAATCCAAACAACTCTGAGGTATCACCTTACACCTAGCAGATTGGTCAACATGACAGCAAAGGAAAGTAATGAATGCTGGAGGGGATGTGGCAAAGTGGGGACATTAATTCATTGCTGGTGGAGTTGTGAATTGATCCAACCATTCTGGAGGGCAATTTGGAACTATGCCCAAAGGGCGATAAAAGAATGTCTGCCCTTTGATCCAGCCATAGCACTGCTGGGCTTGTACCCCAAAGAGATAATGGACAAAAAGACTTGTACAAGAATATTCATAGCTGCGCTCTTTGTGGTGGCCAAAAATTGGAAAATGAGGGGATGCCCTTCAATTGGAGAATGGCTGAACAAATTGTGGTATATGTTGGTGATGGAATACTATTGTGCTAAAAGGAATAATAAAGTGGAGGAATTCCATGGAGACTGGAACAACCTCCAGGAACTGATGCAGAGCAAAAGGAGCAGAACCAGGAGAACATTGTACACAGAGACTGATACATTGTGGTACAATCGAAGGTGATGCACTTCTCCATTAGTATCAATGCAATTTCCCTGAACAATCTGCAGGGATCTAAAAAAAAAATACTACCCACAAGCAGAGGATAAACTGTAGGAGTAAAAACATGGATGAAAAGCAACTGCTTGACTACAGGGTTGGAGGAGATAAGACTGAGGAGAGACTCTAAATGAACACTATAATGCAAATTCCAACAACAGGGAAATGGGTTCCAGTCAAGAACACATGTGATAACCAGTGGAATCATGCGTCGGCTATGGGAGAGGGAAAGGCGGGGGGGGGGGGGGGCAGGGGGGGAGGGGGGGGGAAGAAAATGATCTTTGTTTCCAGTGAATAATGTATGAAAACGACCAAATAAAATAATGTTTAAAAAAATTAAAAAAAAACAAACAAAAAGAGGGCCCAATGGCAAGCACCTCTATAGATTCATACAGGATCTGAGGGCTGTGAACAATCACGTTATAGACACTCTGTAGTTTCCAATATAAATACTATTATTTCCTCTATTCTTAGCACAGCTACATACTTTACAGTAGGGGACTTGTGCTCAGCTTTCTTTTCCATACCGATACATGAAAACTCCAGGCATATCTTTGCTTTCACCTGGAAGGGCTCCAAATATGCATGGAGTTGTCTGCCACAGGGTTATGTGGAAAGCCCGAGTTTATTTGCACACATTTTGAGCCAAGACACAGATAATATAACATTTAAAAATAGCAAATTAATCAAATATGTAGATAATCTACTCTTCGCTTCAACAGATACAGAAGCATGTCAGGAAGATAATAAACACCTTCTTTTGGAACTACACAAAAGAGGGTATAAGATCTCAAAAGATAAGGTTCAGTGGTGTCTCCCTAAAGTAGAATATTTGGGGTTCATCCTGACTGTGGGTACCTGTTCTATTGCTCCCAAACAAATTGAAAATATCCAAAATTTAAGAGCTCCTACCACTAAGAAACAGTTGAGAGCAATTTTAGGAGCAACAGGATTTTGTAGACAATGGATTCCTTGCTATGGGAAAATTACTAAACCCTTTATAGCACTAACAAAGGATTTGGTCCCTGAACCATTCAAATTAGAACCAGAACACCTGTCAACTCTATCAGATCTAAAACAGGCTATCCTGTCTGCCCCTGCTCTAGGCATCCCAGATTACAACAAGCCATTTACTTTGTATGTACATGAGTGAAGAGGAGTAGCTTCAGGTGTTTTAACTCAGACTTTGGGGCCTTCTCAGAACCCAATTGCTTATTATTCTGCCCAACTGGACCCAGTAGCATCAGGAGCACCACCATGTCTTAGAGGACTAGCTGCTACAGCCTTACTAGTGACAAAAACTGTTGATCTAGTATTAGGATGCCCATTAACAATTATGTGCCTAAATGAGGTAGAAGCATTGTTGCTAAGGCATAGAACACAGGCATTCTCAGATCAGCAAATTACAAGGTGAAATAACTTTGTTAAGTAGTGAAAACATTACCTTGAAACACTGTACAACCATTAACCCTGCAACCTTGCTTCCAGATTTACCAACTTCAGGAGAACCTTTACACAGTTGTGAAACACTAGTGTCCATGGCAGAAAAGCCTCAAGATAATCTCTTGGACACTCCCTTAGACAATCCATATCTGGTTTTATTTACTGATTTACTTTTTATTTACTCTTTTATGAGGGATGGCATATGCTACCCTGAGCTGCTGTAGTCACAGAATTTGCCACTGAGTGGTCAGCTTCACTGCCCTCTAATATTAGTGCTCAAGGGGCAGAACTCATAGCTCTGAAACACACCTGTATAATTGCCATGGATAAAAAGGCAACAATGTATATGGATTTTAAATATGCTTTTGGCATTTGTCACTCAGTTGGGATGCTATGGCTCCAGAGAGGATTTTTAACCTCAAATGAGAAATCTTTAGCTAATGCAGAAATTATTAATGAAGTTCTTTCTGCTCTCCAGCTGCCTGAAGCCCTAGATGTAGTTCATTGCTCTGCCCATACAGGTGGCACTGACCTTGTCTCTAGGGGAAATGATTGAGCAGATGCCATTGCAAAGCTAGCAGCCATAGAAGGGCCTGAATTAATTTTAACATTAATAACCACTGATGGCTTAAATTTATCACTTTCCTATAATGAAAAGGAAGTGGAAAAATGGAAGCAAAAATTCAAAGTAAAACAGATTAATGGAGTATGGGTGTCATCTGAAGGAAAACTCTGCTTCTTAGAAGTTTCTATCACCAGATTTGCCAATCTATTAATATAAATGGTCATTTTGGTACCCAGGGCATTGTGGAATCTGTTAAGAGAGTATGGATAGCCCCTGGTATAACTACTATAGCCTCTAAAGTGTGTATAGCCTGCTCTACCTGCCAAGCCTATAATCAACATGCCTTTCATGGCAAAGCCTTTGGTGGGTGTCCTCTGGCTTACATACCTTTTGAACATCTACAGATAGATTTCATAATAATGCCAAAGGCTGGACATTATAAATTTTGTCTAGTCATAGTAGATCAATTGACCAGATGGCCGGAAACATTTCCTGTGACCCAAGCCACAGCAGCTTTTATTGCTAAGGAACTTTAAAAAAAATTATTCCTCATTTTAGCCATCAGCATGTATTGATTCATATAGAGGAAGTCATTTTACTGATTCTGTCCTAAGTCAGATATATTCTTGCTTGGGGATAACTCCCAAATTCTATGTTCCATATCATCCCCAGAGCTCAGGCCAAGTTGAAAGAATGAACAGAGAACTTAAAACTATGATTGGCAAATTATGCATTGAGACACATTTAAAAATGGCCTGAAATTCTTCCTCTGGCCCTATTTTATCTTAGAAGCAGGCCTAGAGGAGACCTACACATCTCACCATTTGAGATGCTTTTTGGATATCCACCTATACAGGCTAAACCTTTCTCCCCTGCATATACATCACTATTAGTAGGAGTTACTACTATTGCTTCCTATATATAGGAATTATAGCAAAAACTGCATGAACTTCATGAATTTGGATCTGCAGTACAAGCCAGACCATTAGACTTTTCTCTTCATGACCTGAACCCAGGAGACAAGGTGTATATTAAGAATTTCCATGGAGGGGATATGATTGAGGAAAGATGCTAAATGCAAATACCAACAACATGGAAATGGGTTCAGAGCAAGAACACAGGTGATACCCAGTGGAATCTTGCATCGGCTATGGGAGGGGTGGCAGGAGCGGGGGAGGAAAAGAAAATGATCTCTGTTTCCAATGAATAATGTTTGAAAATGACCAAATAAAATAATGTTTAAAAGTAATAATAATAAAAAAAGAATTTCCAGCATACTGGAGCAACTCAGCTTTCTTGGGAAGGGCCATTCCAAATATTGGTAACTATTCCAACATCCATAAAGATTGGAGAGAAGGACTCTTGGATTCATTGCTCACATGCAAAGAGGGCATCTTCTGTTGAGACTTATTGACTGTATCCTATCACATGCATTGGAGATAATAATCCATTGAAAAGAGGATATTGTTTTTTCAAGAATACATTGAATTCATGATTTTTTTTCTTTTCCCCCTTATTTTTATTATTGCTTTTCTTTTTTTATTAGAATATTTGATTTTTTCCTCTTTTTTCTCATTTCTTGTACTAAAGGTACATATAATTAATATCATTTTTCTGCAGTAATATAAGTTTAATATACATATAGATAGATAGATAGATTTGCTATAATATAAATGCAAAGCTTTAAACTGTGGGAACCTGCCATTTATTGATAAAATGTTATAGGACTGTGATTAATGTTTGTGTATGATTCTAGGAAATGTAATAAAATGTAATAAAAACAAGGAGCACAGACATAACCTGAATAGTTCCAAAAAGAGCACACAGGAAAAACTAGAGTGAGTCTCGAGGTTGCGACTCTTGACATATGTTGTCGTAGGACTTCCGTGTAGCTACACTCTTTGTGAAGTACTCAGATAAGTACCAAAGTTTGACTATCATTCTGGCTCCCCATATCCCTGAGAATGACAAAAAATCAGACCAGGGAATGACACTTCCCTATCAAAATAAAATTCTAGTTCTTTTCTTCTTATAGTATGGCAACTTCCTGTAGTCTTGGCTTCAAATGGGTAAGTGAAATATCACTGCATTCTGTCCTACAGACTTGTGGGATAGAAATTACTTTAAATTGACCTGTACAAGGGTCTATTATGAATTTATTCTTCCTTACTCAACATTCTATATACATAGATTTTGGTATTTTGATTCTGATTTTGAATTTTTTCTTCATCCCAAAAGTTTAACTTTCTTCCATTTTTTCCTTATGCTTTTTCTTTGTTTTTCTCTTCTTTTGATGATTGACTCATACACCTCCATAACTCAACATTGCATCCTCAGCTGAACTGGATGTTATTTAACACCCACTTCATGGGGGGGGGGGTGTATTTTAATAAAAATCCAAGATTTTGAATTTTTGTTCAAGAAAAGATCTTCAAGGAAGAATCTTGCTAACTCCTAAATCCAGTGAATGAACTGTTGCAGAAAGATGCCAGAAAACCTACACTACATCAAGAAGATCAAGAATGAACTTTGGGTGTGGTTGATTGAACTGAAGTTTGATTGAACACTTATTGTAAATGTACACTTTTATGCCAATGGGAACTGCCCTTAATTTGGCTTTTTGTCAATGTGCCTAGTAAAACATTGGTTTTGCTTTCTCTCTATTCCTCCCTAACTATTGTAATTTCCTCTTAGAAATTGAATATTGTATACATCTGTAGTTAGAAGTGCTTTAAGACTACAAGATGATTAAGTTAAATGATCAATGGGGAGACTAGTCTCCCAATGATGATCAGAGGGGATTGTGAACTTTAAAACTATTCCACCCTAATCAGACCATACTTTAGGGGAAGATAAAGTTGTAATCTCCTGATTGTAACTATGGAGATATTTGGTTTAACACAGTGGTTCTCAACCTTTCTAATGTTGTGACCCCACAATACAGTTCCTCATGTTGCAGTGACCCCAAACCAAAAAAATTATTTTGGTGGCTACTTCAAAACTGTAATTTTGCTACAGTTATGATTCAGAATGTCAATACCTGATATGAATCATGTATTCTCATTGCTACAAATTGAGAAGTTGAGAACCACTGGTCTAACAGAATCAGGAATGTCTTGGGAACTTTACATTGCTCCACCCTTCTTAGTCTAACAAGGTCAGGAATGTCTACACCCATACTCAAGGATTAAGTATCTAGGAGGATGGCCTTCAACAGACATGTGCAGATATAGCTGACAGACCCTGGGCTGTCCTAAGTCAAGCTAAGCTACCATTGGTACAGATGAGACACAGGAAAGTGATGTAAAACCATCTATATAGGACACGTCACTTCTTCTCTTCAGTGTCTTTCCCCAGAGAGGTAGATCTGCCTGATCACTTCCTGTGAGCAGCCTGGGCACCAGTTTGATCCTGGAACTTGAGCCTGGAGGAGCTCCCTCAGAAAGCTTCCTTGAGATGGTCTCATGGTGAGTGATAGGACTGACTTCCTTTTCCCTTGGGCTCAGGGAGGCCCCTTTGGCCAAGGCCTTTAACTCCTGCCTCGCTCATCCTGAAACAGAGCAGTTTAAATTAACTCTTTCCTCTCCCTCTCTCTTCTCCTTAATTCCTTCTCTCTATGTTGGTTGTCTCTTGAACCAAGGATGACGATTGTCTTTGTGTGTTTTTATGCACAAAGACACCTGTGCATGAAGATTTAAGTGGGAAAGTCGATGCACAGAGACAGTCCCACTCTCTCGGCGTTGGAAGCCTGGGTCCATTGGCACGAAAGGTCGTTACACCTGGAGACTTCCTTAGCTGCATTGGATGGCCATGTTGTCTTTTGTGCTCCATCACACCCTAAGCACTCCACAGTGCCTTGCTGCATCGCCTTCTCAGCCGTTGAACCTTCTTGTTGGTTTCTTCTGCCTGTTCCGCCGAAGCAGTCTTCACATGCTGGGTGAGCAAAGCCCTAGTTCACCAGGGGTCAACGTCAACCCGATGGCTACCCTCACAAGGTTTAGCCGGCCTGTCGAAGCCGTTGCCCGGGGTGTGGCCGCTGCGGCATGCTAGCAGCTACTAGGAGCCACAAGTGAGAGCTGGGTGTCAGGTGAGGGTCAGTGGCTGGAGAGCTGCCCTAGATTGGGTTTGAGTCTCTCTCAGTTTTTGAGCTGAAGCCAGGCCTTGCAGGCTGGTGGAGGGTTTCTTTTATTCCTGTCTATGCTAATCTATGCTAGTTTTATTAAGTTCAAAGTCTTTAGCAGTAGACAGCAAGAGGAAGAAAAGGTTCTGATCTTCAGAGCTGGTTGGGTCTGTCTCTTCAGGCTGACACCCCTAAACACCCACCTTACAGTTCAAACCACTCCCCTTAAATCCTCTTTTTTGATGACACAATCACGGGAATCCAGGTAGAGCACACAGTTGGGAAAGATCCAGGAATAGAGGTACTGCTATCCCAAGCAGGGAGAGAGGTTCCTTCCAGTCTGAGGGCCAGGAGAGAGAGTCCTCAAAACCAACTGTCACTCCCCAAAGCCCCTCCCCCCCCACCAACTGTCATTCTTGTCAATATCTTCTCTCAAACATTCCAACTGCTGTTTGTTCCACCTGAGTGGCAAAAAACCCAAAACTTGCTTCAGTTTTCCTTTCCACAATAATTACCTTTTTTATTTCTTTCCTTCAAGTTATTATTAATAAATCTTATAAAATATAATACTTGGAGTTATTGGTTATTAATTTTTTATATTATAATTGCATATATTTCACTTAAATATAATTTAATTAATATCTATTTAACATATGATCTTTAATCATTTATAATATAATCTTTACATTTTCATATAATTTTATGAAATATATACTTTGTATAATTATATTTATATATCTGTATAACTTTATATTTAGCATTCTATTTGCTAACTACTTTTTGAGGGCCTTGAATGACAAAGTTTGTCAGTAGGACTCCCTTTGTGGAAGGTCTTGAAGCTATATTCTGTGTGACAATGTCTTTTACTCCTTTCACAGATCTTCTGAACTGAAGCCATGGCTAGTTAGCATGTATCTTTCAACTTCTCCTTCAACTGAGAGATGAACTGAATGTAAGTGCATCAGCTCCTTCATCTGAAATATCCAAGCACAAGTCATCAGGTAGGCATGGTTCTCACTCAAACAGAGACAAGGATGGTCTGAAACCTATAACATCACTCGTGGTGGAATTGTATATAAACCATAGAAATACATACAAAAAATCCCACTGAAGTTTTTGTTCTGGTCTCAAAGTTCCCAGGGTGTTCAACAGTGCATGGGTAAAATGTTCAGGTTGTAGGTCTCCTTGATGGTGGTTAAGGTGTGGTCCTAGATTTTGTGATAACTGCCAAGGCCAACAATTCCCTGAGTAGTTTGCTCTTGAAATTTCTACCTTAGTGGTAGTGAATCCTGGCAGGGAATTCATATGCTAAAAAATACTTTTATCCACAACACTTAAACAATAGTAGATGCTTTGGGTCATACTATTATAAGAAAAACAAGTAGAGAATGAGAGCAGATACCTTTCAGAACTATTACTAGGAAGAAAATTCTTAACCAAATGAGGGGTAGAAGATATGTAAAATATAGTGTCAATGTGTAATCTAGAGGTCCCTGGACCTGCAGCTTGGAGGGATTTGGTGATCCCCAGTTTATTTAGCTTGGAGGCAGAAACCCCAGGTTTTGACCTTGTCACGGGAGAGTTTTCTCTCTGAGGGAAAGTCCTACTTCCCTGGTTTTAGGCTAACAATAGATCTCCTGATAGTTTGGGTAGGGAAAAGCTAATCCCATCAGATGTTGAGTATCTCTTTTGTCCCAATGGTTTCTCCCCCTAGGCTAAAATCCTTTATCAAGGTGGCCCAGCCCTGGGCTGGGTCTTTCCCTTTTGTATCCATTATAAAGCATCAGCCCCTCACTGTTAATTCCTGTTGGGAACTCAACTGTCCATCTCATCCTAATCCCCAGGTTTCACCTAGAAAGGTGTTTAAACTCCCTGACTTTAATGGCTCCTCTGAGTTGTCATCTAGCATGGTGGCACTCCCCGGGGTCGTGTCCAGAGTGGCCAGAGTTTAGTCTTCAGACTCTATGCAGTTGTGTGTGGTGTGCAGCTTTGTGTCAAGGCCTACTATTGCACTGAACCCCTTTTCCATTGATTAAAGAGTGATTTTGACTATTTAATAGTTCTGTGTTTTTTCCCAGTCAACAATAGATATCTATAATTACAATAAATATAAAAGCTTTAGTGAAAAAATCAGCAAAGACAAAAAAAAGAAAATGACCTCCATAAAGAGTCTGATATCAAAAAGGGGAAATGGCACAATTCCTGTAAATAATATTGTTGATCTCCAATACTTAAGATAATCAGTTAATATTTATCAAGTACCTAGTATATTCTAGTCACTGTGCTGTGATACCAACAACAACAACGAAAAAAAGGCAAAAATAGTTCCTGCCCTCAAAGAAGATACAGTTATAAAAGAGACAAGATGCAAACAAACACTTACAAAACAAGTTATATACAGGATAAAAAGGACATAGTTGAAAGGATGAAAGTTCTAGAATTTTTAAAAAGAGTTGGTGAAGGTTTCCAGAAGGCTTCAAGACAAAGGATAGTAATAAAGGTGTTTTTTTCCTGAAAAAAGTTTTTATTGATGCTTTTCATTTTTCGCAATTCAGTTATTTCTAGATATAGTCTCCCCCATTTAACCTTCTCTTCTAACAAAGAAAAATAGTTGAGCAAAATAAACCAACAAAATAACTATTTGACAGTGCACACAATATTTTGTTTCCATTGTCTTCTATCTCTCTACCAAGAGAAGTATGTTTCATTATTCATTTTTCTAGAACTATTTTTCTTCCCACTTCTGATTATTCTGAGTTGAGCTGCCTGTTAGTAGTTTTTTCCATTTACATTTTTTGTGGGGTCATGGTGATTACTGTTCTCCTGCTTCTGCTTATTTCATTCTGTATTTATTTGTACATTCTATAATCTTTAGTTCCTTTAAAAAATTTATATATCATTTTCATTTCTAAATATATGACCAATTCATAGTCATTGGCTTTATTTCTAGTCCTTTGTTACCACACAAAGCAATGCTATCAATATTTTGGTGTATACTAAATCTACCTTTTTGTCTTTAAACTCCTTAGAAAATATGTCTAGCAATGAATCTCTATGTCAAAAGGTATGGATATTTTAGTCTTCTTTGTCTTCTTTTTTCATAATTCTGAACTGATTTCCAGAATGATCAAACCAATTCATAGCTCCACCAATGGCATGTTAGTGTGCCTATTTTTCTATAGCCCCTCAAAACAGGGATCATCTCCATTTTTTTGTCATTCTTACTAATTTGTGAAGGAATGTGAAGTGAGTTATTTTTACTTGTATTTTTATTATTATAAGTGATTTGAACAATCTATGGATATTAATAGTTCAAAATTAACCTTTTGAGAACTGCTTATTCATATCCTTTAGCAAATTACTCATTTGGATGTGGCTCCTAGTTATATTAAATATGTGTTCACCTTTGCAATATTTCCCAATATATCCCCTTATCTCCTTCACTGCTGCAAGACCACATCACTTCATTCCTGGATTACTAAAAGTGCCTTCTGGTTCGTTTGCCTGCCCTACGTCTCTCATGACTCCCAATCATCTTTCATTCAGTCATGATTCTTATTGGTATGCCTAAAGAATAGATCCAATTGTGTAAGTTCCCTCACTGCACACATATACTCAAATTCTGGTGGCTCCCTATCACCTCCAAGATAAAATACAAAATCCTCTGTTAGGTGTCTGAAACCATTCATAACTAGTCCCCTTCCTCTTTCATCTGCCAAGTCTTCTTACACTTATTATTCTATACACTTTACACCATCAACTCTTTAATCCAATGACACTGGCCTCCTGGCTATTAAAAAGAGTCACTTCATTTCTCAGCTATAGGCATTTTTTTGACTGAACCTCGAGCCTGGAATGCTTTCCCTTCTCATGTCCAACTCTTTGCTTCCTTCAAATGCCAACTTGAATCCCATCTTCCATGGGAAGCCTCTCAACCCTCTGGTTAGAGAGAGATTATTAGGGACCCCTGTGTCAGCAGTGGGTACAGCAGCGGGAACTGTTGGGAATTCTATTGCCCATACCCAGTTGAAGGTCACAATTCTAGGGTGGAGAGGAAAACTTGTGATAATAAGAGAGACAAGATTCTGGTTGAAATACCAGAGTGGAGCAGCAGGAGCACTAGTGCTGGTGGCTACAAGGAAATAGGGGCACTTTCTAGGAAAGGACCAAAATGCAGATTAGGATAGCAGGGATCACATCTCTCCCTAGATTATATTAACTTGGAAGTGCCAAAAATTTACCACTACCACTACACCCCCCAGGATTAACTCTGAAATTAGCAGCAAAAAAGCCTGAAGCTTTTTTTTTTTTTGCAGAGTGCAACTTTAACATAAAGTTCATTGTCAAGAAATAGTCAGGAAAACTGAGCAAACAACCATAATAAAAAAGAATCTGACCATAAAAATTTGCTACATTGATAGAAAGTATAGAAACAAAGTAAAAAAAAAAGACAATGATATGATACAAGGGGCTATAGGTGGCTCAGTGGATAGAAAACCAGGCTTGAAGTTAGGAGAAACTGGGTCCAAATCTGGCCTCAGACACGTCCTACCTATGTGATTCTGGGAAAGTCACTTAACCTCATTTGCTGAGCTCTTGTCTTTCTGTCTTAGAGTTGTTACTAAGACAAAAAGTGAGGTTAAAAAAACAACAGCTACAAAGACTCAAAAAATATGTATTGGATAAGAAAAGCTCAATAAGAATTTCTGGAAGAGCTAAAGGAAGACAAAAATGATTTTAAATCAATTAAGGGGACAGCTGGGTGGTTCAGTGGACTGAGAGCCAGGCCTAGAAATGAGAGGTCCTAGGTTCAAATCTGGCCTCAGACACTTCCCAGTTGTGTGACCCTGGGTAAGTCACTTGACCCCCATTGCCTAGCCCTTACCGCTCTTCTGCCTTGGAACCAATACACAGTATTGATTCCAAGATGGAAGGTAAGGGTTTTTTAAAAAAAATCAATTAAGAATGATAGAGGAAAATTGGGAAAAGAAACTAAAGTAATGCAAGAAATTATGAAAAAGGATTAACAGATTGGTAGAAGAGCCATAAAAAATACTGAAGAACAAAAACAACTTAAAATATAGAATGATAAAAAAAAAATACAAAACCACTGAAGTACTCCTTAAAAAGCACCAAATGGAAAAAGAAGTACAAAGGCTTATTGAAAAAAATAATTTCTTAAAAATTAGAATTGGGCAAGTGGAGGCTGACAATAAAACAAAGTCAAAAGAATGAGAAAAAAATAAAATGTCTCATTGGAAAGACAATTGACTTGGAAAATAGAGAGAAGAAATATGATGTAAGAATTACTGGAATACCTAAAAGCCATGATTAAAAAAAGGGGGGGGGGGGGGGCTACACATTACATTTTACGAAATTGTAAAAGAAAACTGCCACAATATCTTAGAACCACACAGTAAAATAGAAACCAAAAGAATACAGTAGGGGGCAGATAGGTGGCTCAGTGGATTGAAAACCAGAGTTTAGAGATGGGAGGTTCTAGGTTTAAATCTGTCTTCAGATGCTTCCTACCTGTGTAACTCTAGGCAAGTCACTTAATCCCCATTGCCTCATCCTAACCATTCTTCTGCCTTAGTACCAATATATAATATTGATTCTAAGATGGAGGATAAGGATTCTATTTTTTTAAAGAGTATATACTGTGAATTTTAAAATTACTCCACCCTACTTAGACAGTATTTTAGGGGAAGATAAAGTTGTAATCTCCTGATGGAACAATGAAGGTTCTTAGTTCTCACCTTATAGTGAAACTAGAACTTTAAGCTAAGTCTATTTTTAGTATCTTAATACAAAAAAATGTTAAGTACCTATAAAGGTTAAATTAATCACAAAAAGGTCAAGTAACTAACAAAAGGTGAACTTAACAAAGAAGTGTGAAGTAGCTCAAAGTATGGGCAGTCCTGGAGAAAGCCTTTGATGTGATTGGTAGATGTGAAAATTTAGAGGAGGAGCCATAAGGGTGAAAAGATATGTATGAGCAGCCTGGAGTTCAGTTCAGGTGTGGAACTCAGCCTGGAGGAGCTCCCTCAGACAGCTTCCTTGAGATGGTCTCATGGTGACTTAGGTAAGACTGATTTCTTTTCCCTTGGGCTTAGGGAGGCCCCTTTGGTCAAGGCCTTTAACTCCTGCCTGGCTCAGCCCGAGTCAAAGCAGTATAAGTTAACTCTTTCCTCTCCCTCTCTCTTCTCCTTAATTCCTTCTCTCTATATTAATTAAAATCACCATAATTTCCAGCTGACTTGGGTATTTTATTATTTGAGATTTTCCCTGGTGACCAATTAATTTAGATTTTTGAGTCAAAATTCTAAAATTATCCTTACAATACTCATCATCTCCTTTAAAGGATCCCCAAATGAAAACTCCTGGGAATAATATAACCAGATTCCAGGGCTCCCAAGCCAAGGAGAAAATATTGAAAGTGACCAGAAAGAAACCATTCAATTACCAGGAATTAAAAGTGAAGATCACATAAGATTTAGCAACCATTACATTAAAGGAGTGGAAGACTTAGAAAGCACAGGAGCTAAAATCACAACCAAGAATAACATACTCAGAAAAACTGAATATAGTCCTTCAGGGGAAAAATGGGTATTTAATGAAACAGAGAATTTTCAAATTTTCCTGATGAAAAGATCAGTCTTGAATACAAATGTTTAAATTCAAATACAAGATTCAAGCAAAGCATAAAAATGTAAACATTAAAGGGAAATTATAACATTTTATTATGGTTTAACTATTTATATTCCTATGTTTTTAATGTAATTCCTAAAAACTTTATCATTATTAGGACACTTAAGAGGAGTTTGCATAGAGGGCATGGGCATGAGTTTTAAGTTGATATAATCTTAAAAAAGAGAGGAGTGAGAAAGAGGGATGCATTGAGAGAAAGGGGAAGAGGAAAAATGGGGAAAGTATCTCACATAAAAGAGGAGAGCAAAGAAGAGCTTTTATATTGGAGGGGAAATGGGGGAGGGACAGGCAGTGCTTGAACCTCACTCTCATCTGAATGGGTTCAAAGAGGGAAGAACATGTATGTGTACACCCTCCCCCCACACAAACATTCAGTTGGGAATAGGCATCTACTTTATTCAAAGGAGTAGGAGGGACTGGGATAAGAGAAAATGAAAGGCTGATAAGAGAAAGGGTGAATTAAGGGAAACAATGGTAAGAAGCTAAATGGGCTAATCAAGAGGGATGGAGTAAAAAGAGAGAGAGAAATATAAATAGAAAAAAGACCAAAGGAAATGCACAGTTAAGAATCAGTATTGTGTCTACAAATGGGATGGACTCTCCAATAAAACAAAAGCAGATATCAGAATGAATGAGTACACAAAATCTAACAATTTGTTGTTTACAAGATACAGACTTAAAATGAAACACACACATAGAGTTAAAATAAGCTTTAACTGAAGTGAAAAAGGGAAGGTAAGCAATCATAAACTCAAACAAATCAAAAGCAAAAATAAACCTAATGAGGGGCAGCTGAGTGGCTCAATAGATTGAGAGCCAGGCCTAGAGATAGGTTCAAATCTGGCCTCAGACACTTCCTAGCTGTGTGACCATGGGCAAATCACTTGACCCCCATTGCCTAGCCCTTATCAGTATTCTGCCTTGGAACCAAAACACAATATGGATTCTAAGATGGAAGGTAAGGGGTTTAAATAAATTAATTAATTAAATAAAAATAATAAATCTAATCAAAAGAGACTATCAGGGAAACTACATTTGGCTAAAAGGTACTATAGACAATAAAGTAATGTGAATACTAAATAAATATGTACCAAATGGCACAACATCTAAATTTTTAAAGAAAAAGTTAAATGAGTTACAGGAAGAAATAAACAGTAAAACTATACTAATGGGAGACATCAACTTTCCCCTCTCAGAATTAGAAAAAAACCTAATAAATAAGATATTAAAGAGATTAATAGAATTTTAGATGATACACTTCTGGAGAAAACTGAATGAGAATAAAAAAGAGGATACCTTTTCTCTGTCAGTGTGGAATCTAGCAGTCCCCAAACTTGTAGCCTAAAAAGATTTAGTGATTCCCCAGTTTTATTTAGCTCAGAGGTGAAAGCCTCAGGTTTGAGATTGTTCCTGTGAGAATCCACCCTGAGGGGCATCTCAGGTTTAACAATCCACTTCAGATGGGGGCTAAAGTCCAAGCTGAGTGACTCTACTCATCTCCAGAAGCCTCTACCAGTATATCACAGCCTCCTTGAAGTCAGGATCACAGCCTCCTCTGGGGATCGAACTCAGAAGCTTTTCAGCTTGCGAGACTGACACACTGCCTATAGCACCAAAGAGTCACTCAACTTTAGCTTGGGTTTAGCCCCCATCTGAAGTGGATTGTGGATTCTCATAGGAACAGGCTCAAACCTGAGACTTTAACCTCTGAGCTAAATAAAACTGGGGAATCACTAAATCTTTCTAGGCTACAAGTTTGGGGACTTCTAGATTCCACATTGACATCTCAGACATTTTCACAAAAATTGACCATGCATTAGGACTTAAAAACCTTGCAGATAAATGCAGAAAAGCAGAACTATTAAATGCATCCTTTTCAGACCATGATGTAATAAAAACTTCTTTTCATAAAGGATCTTGGAAGCAGAGATTAAAAATTAATTGGAAACCAAATGATCTAATCTTAAAGAGTGAGTGACTCAAAGAAAAGATTATAGAAACAAATAATTTCACTAAAGAACATGACAAAGAATGTAGACAAAACATTACTTAAGGGGAAATGTATATCTCTAAATGCTTATATCAATAAAAGAGAGAAAGAACAGATCAATAAATTGGGCACACAACTAAAAAATCTAGAAAAAAAGGAAATTAAAAATCCACTACAAATGTTTAAATGGAAATCCTGAAAATCAAAGAAGAGATCAATAAAGTTGAAAGTAAAAAATATCATTGAACTAATAAATACAACTGGGAGGAAGTTTTATGAAAAACAAAACAAAACAAAACAGCAAAATAAGTTAAAACATTGGTTGATTTGATTAAAAAAAAGAAGTAAGAAAAGCAAATCACCAGTATCAAAAATAAAAAGGATGAATTCACCATCAATGAGGATGAAATTAAAGCAATTGTTAGGAACTATTCTTCCCAATTATATGCCAATAAACCTGACAGTTTAAGTGAAATGAATGAATATTTATGAAAATATAAATTGCCTAGATTAACAGAAGTGGAAATAGAATACAGATTAAGTCTATTTTAGAAAAAGAAATTTAACAAGCCATAAGAGAGCTGCTTGAAAAACAATACCCAGAATCAGATGTATTTACAAGTGAATTCTATCAAACATCAAGAGAATAATTAATTCCAATGCTATATTAACCATTTGGAGGAAAAGGTAGAAAAAATGTCACCAAATTCCTCTTATAACACAAATATGATTTTGATATCTAAACCAGGGAGAGCAAAACCAGAGAAAGAAATCTATAAACCAATTTCCCTAATAAATATTGACATGAAAAGTTTAAATAAAATACTAGCAAAGAGAGTATGGCAATATATCAAAAGATCATACATTATGGTTAGCTTAGATTTATGCTAGGTGGTTCAAAATTGGGAAAACTATAAACATGATCAACCATATCAAAAACAAAACAAAAAAATCATATGATTATAGCAATTGATGTGGGAAAACTTTCGATAACATACAATAACTATTACTATTAAAAATCCTAGAAAGCTTAGGAATAAAAGGAGTTTTTCCTAAAATAATAAGTAGTATCTATTTAAAATAAAGAACAACATTATTTATAATGGGGATAAGCTAGAACCTTCCCAACAAGATCAGAGGTGAAACAAGGATGCCAATCATCACTACTATAGTTCAATATTGTACTAGAAATTTGAGTAGGGGGGAGGGAAAAAACATGAAACATGTAACCATGGAAAAATACAAAGTTGAAGGTTATAAAATAAACCCACATAAATCAACAGCATTTCTATGTATTATTACCAACAAAGTCCAGCAGGAAGAGATAGAAAGAGAAATGTATCTAAAATAACTGTAAATAATATGAAGTATTTGGGAATCTATCTGCCAAGCTATATATAGGAACTATAGAAATTCAATTATAGAATACTTCTCACATAAAGACCAATTTAAACAACTGAGGAAATATTAATTACTCCTGAGTAAGTTGAGCCAGCATAATAAAAATGACAATTCTATATAAGTTAATTTACTTATTCAGTGCCATACCAATCAAACTACCAAAGGATTATTAGTTAGGGAAAATACTAGCAAAATGTATGTGAAAGAACAAGAAGTCAAGAGTATCAAGGGAATGAATAAAAAAAATTGAAGGCAGTCCCCCAGGTAGTATCAGATTTCAAGTTATATTACCAAGCAGTAATTATCAAAATAATCTGGTACTGGCTAAGAAATAGGGTGGTGGATCATTATAATAGATTATGTACGTTATATATAGTAGTACATGACCATATTAATTTATTATTTGATAAAGCTAAATATCCAAGCATTTTGGGGCAAGAATTCACTTGATAAAAAAAACTGCTGGGAAAACTGGAAAGCAATTTTGCACAAACTAGGCACAGGTCAACAGCTCACACTGTATGTACCAAGATAAGGTCAAAATGGGTACATGAGTTAGACATAAAAAATGATATAATAAACCAATTAGGGGACCATGGAAAAATTTACCTACAGCATCTATGAATAAGGGAAGAGTATATGATCAAACAAGAGATAGAGAAGAGCAAGGGAAGTAAAATGGATAATTTTGATTATATAACATTTTAAATATTTTTGCACAACAAAACCAGTGTAGCCAAAATTAGAAGGAAAGCAGGAAACAGGGGTGGGTGGGATTGCTGGGAGCCATCAGGCCACAACGCCTTGACAGAGTCACGTGTGGTAGCTAAGGAGGCCACAGAGTGGCCCTTGGCAAGATGTGACTGCCCATTCTATTCCCCTTGCATGACCTCTATCATCAATGCCCCTTACTTATGGAATTGGCATAATTATTATTCCCCCTAGTCTCAAAAGGAATAATGCAAGAGCAAAATACCTGTACCCTAATCCTCTAAAACATCACCAAAAGATCAGACCCTCAAACCCTATCCCAAAAGATTATCATAAGTTAACTTTTACTTCGACACATAATCCTCAGTAAAACCACAGCTACAGGCCAAGCCCAAAACTTTACCACTCACAGAAACCTATTCTCATGAAGCCAATACACAAATCAATCATAAAGGCCCATACAATATGTACAGGTACACTATAGGTACACCAAGCTTCAATATGCCTCAGTGACTCAACTTCACAAACCAGGAACTCCAAAACTCCCTAGTAAACCACCAGTCTAATATTAAATTTGAATTGTGTTCCTAGTACCCCTCAACCTCAATGGTATGACTGATGAATTGTCTTTTAAGAACTGTTGATTAATTATTCCATTTTATTAAAAGCAATAAGTAATTTTCCTTGATTGTTTGTAAGCTCAAAAATTCTCACAGGGTAATGAGAAAATTAAGCCACCTGTGACAAAATCATTTATCTTGTGTGCAACCTTTTATTCTGTCTGTAATCTCAATTTAAGAATATAGAATGTTAGTCAAGTGATTTGTTAAAAGTTAATGTATCATTTTTCCAATTATCTCTATTTAGACATGTATGTTAGGTAATGTATCTGTGTGCCAAGAAAATGGGTATAAAAATAAACCCCAGGCCTGGGAATGACGGAGCAGCTATCAGATGCAAAGCAATCCCATGGCTGTAATGATTAAGCTGTCTTCTGTTTGATATTTGTTTGACTCATCATTCACCACATGTTGGGAACCCCTGGAGTCTTGAGTAAGTCTGGACCTTGCCTGTGGCACCTGTTTCTATCTTTTGTTAAATTTACTTGATTGACACTGAAATATATTATTTTGTGGTTTCCAGTGATTTAATTTCTAAATCCCAAAATGAATTACTAAAGTAAATGGAATTTATGGTAGTTTATTTACCATATTTACAATAGAAGGAAGATGAGAGAGAGAAAGAGAGAACGAACTCTGGCTTCTTCTTATACCAATTTGAATTTCTAAGTCACAGCCAGGGGAAGAGAGTCTCAAGAAGATGGACATTACCTGGAGGCTTCACACCTCCAGAAAGGAGGGGTCACTTTATCAATTAAAATTTCTAAGCCCCAGTCAGGGGAAGAGAAAAGCAAGTCCACTAAGTCAGCCTTTCACTCACCAATGGTGACAGTCTAAAAAGAAGTCTGGGTGTTTGTCTTCCAGTTGCTCCTCCGAGTCAGTGCCCAAATATATGAATGACCGAAATGTCCAAATTTCTGAATCTCTGAATGGCTGGATGTCCCCTTCTGGCCTTTATATCTTCTTTTTAAAGATCTTTTCTCTTATTTTCCCTCCCCTAAATTTTCACGTCTACCAATCACAGCAGATGCTTTTCTCCAGGACTGCCCATTCTTTAGTTCTCATCTTCTTTGGTTAGATTTTCTCCAGGAGACAGTGTGGGAGAGATTAGGTTTGGATCAACACCTCACACCCTGCACCAAGATAAACTCAGAATGGGTGAATGACTTGAATATAAAGAAGGAAACTATAAGTAAATTAGGTGAACACAGAATAGTATACATGTCAGACCTTTGGGAAGGGAAAGATTTTAAAACCAAGCAAGACTTAGAAAGAGTCACAAAATGCAAAATAAATAATTTTGACTACATCAAATTTAAAAGTTTTTGTACAAATAAAACCAATGTAACTAAAATTAGAAGGAAAGCAACAAATTGGGAAACAATGTTCATAACAAAAACCTCTGACAAAGGTCTAATTACTCAAATCTATGAAGAGCTAAACCAGTTGTACAAAAAATCAAGCCATTCTCCAATTGAAAAATGGGCAAGGGACATGAACAGGCAGTTCTCAGCCAAAGAAATCAAAACTATTAATAAGCACATGAAAAAGTGTTCTAAATCTCTTATAATCAGAGAGATGCAAATCCAAACAACTCTGAGGTATCACCTCACACCTAGCAGATTGGTCAACATGACAGCAAAGGAAAGTAATGAATGCTGGAGGGGATGTGGCAAAGTAGGGGCATTAATGCAATCCTGGTGGAGTTGTGAATTGATCCAACCATTCTGGAGGGCAATTTGGAACTATGCCCAAAGGGCACTAAAAGACTGTCTGTCTTTTGATCCAGCCATAGCACTGCTGGGTTTGTACCCCAAAGAGAGGAGCAGAACCAGGAGAACATTGTACACAGAGACTGACACATTGTGGTACAAGAGAACGTAATGGACTTCTCCAGTAATGGCTTTACAATGTCCCTGAACAATCTGCATCAATCTACAAGAAAAAAAAACTATCCTCAAGCAGAGGACAAACTGAGGGAGTAAAAACACTGAGGAAAAGCAACTGCTTGACTACAGAGGTTGAAGGGACATGATCAGGGAGCGACGCTAAATGAGCACCCTAATGAAAATACCAACAACAAGGAAATAGGTTCAGAGCAAGGACACATGTGATACCTAGACGAATTGTGCGTTGGCTAGGGAAGGGGTGGTGGGGGAGGGGGGAGGAAAAGAAAATGATCTGTTTCCAATGAATAATGTATGAAAATGACCAAATAAAATAATGTTTAAAAAAATAAATAAAATCATAAAAAAATATTTTCTCCAGGACTGTCCACTCTTTAGTTCTCACATTCTCTGGTTAGATTATGTCTTTTTGGGTTACTTAACATCTCTTTTTATGGTTAAAATGGGCAGATCTACTTAAATACTAAGTTATCATCTTTTTGTGAATTACAATTCTAGCTTCACTATAAAGGAAGAGCTAAGTATCTTCATTGTTACAATCAGGAGATAGCTAAATCCAATCTTCACACTTTTGACCATTTTTGTTTGTCCAAATGCTTTTTAATTTCAAGCAATCCATTTACTCCTGTGCTTTCTAGTGCTTTTTTAAAAAATAGGAATGAATTTTGCATTTTGCCAAAAGCTTTTTATGTATCTAGTGAGATAATCATGAATGTTAATAAATTATTTTCTTAAGTGAGCTTTTGTATCTTTTCCTATTTGACCAATTCTGCTTTGTAAAGAGTTCTTTTCAGTGCATTTTTGTGCCTCTTTTTACCATTTGGTGAACTGTTTTTTAAGATGTTATTTTCTTTAAGTGTATGTGTGTGGCTCTTTTACCAAGGAGTTGACTTTGTTTTCATAATTTTCTTGCATGGTTCTCATTTCTTTTCCCAATTTTTCCTTTATCTCTCTTATTTTATTTTTAAGCCCTCCTCCCCTTTTGTAGGCAGTGGGGGTTAAGTGACTTGCCCAGGGTCACACAGCTAGGAAGTGTCTGAAGCCAGATTTGAACCTAGGACCTCCCATCTCTAGGCCTGGCTCTCAATCCACTGAAGCACCTAGCTTCCCCCTTTAAGGCCCTTTTTTTTGGGGGGGGGGGGTAGAGCCAAGATGACAGAGAAAGTACAGAGAGACCCAACTGATCTCTATTAAGTTATCCTCCAAACAACTTTAATATAACACTTCAAAACTAATTCTGGAATGGCAGAACCCATAAAAGGATGAAGTAAAACACATTTTCAGCCCAAGATAACTTAAAAGGTCAGTACAAAAAGTTTATTACACTGAGATAGGAATGGAATGTAGATCAGTGCACCAAGGCCAGTCCCACCTTGACAAACCCATGCAGGTCTTGGAGGTGGATGAATCAGCAGCATTGGCTCTAGGAACTCAGCCACAGATGGTAAGGGTGTCAGACAATTGATCAGAAGGAAATCATAGGAGTCCCTTTGCTGGCTCTGAGTGTCAGATTCTGTTGCATTGCCCATAAGCAGAAGCAGGTCACAATCCTGGGTCACAATTTCAGGTCAAGGAGGAGCATTAGCATATATACCAGCACTTGGGGTCACAGAGGAGCAGGGGATCTTGGTCATAGTTTCAGGGCAGAAATGTGTGCTTGTGGTCACTCAAAGACCAGAGCACAAACCTGGAGAGTATTAATCACATCTTTCCTTAGATCATATTACCTTGGAACAATTGAAAACTTATAGATCTCCTGAGCTAGCTCTGAAAGTAGCTATGCAAAGGACCTAAAGTTTGTGCCCTCTTCACTACAGGAACTGTAATTGTAAAACTGTAACAGTTTAATTTTAAAGTTAAAAGACAAGAAAAAGGCTGGAAAATGAACAAACAAAAAACAAACAAAAAAGAAACTCATCATAGAAAGTTATTTTGGTCACAGAGAAGACCAAAACACAAACTCAGAAGATATCAAAGTCACCATTGCTACATCCAAAACATAAAGTCCTTTGTGAGCCACCCTCCCCACCCCAAGAATTTCTTATTTATGCTTCTATCCAATTCACATTTTTCTTTTAGGCTTTGCTTATATCTGCTTTGACATCATTGCTTTCTTCTGAGTTTGTGACTTGATTTTCCCTGTCACTAAAGTAACTTTTAATAGTCAGGGTTTGTTGTTGTTGTTGTTGTTGTTGTTGTTGCTGTTGTTGTTTGCTCATTTCCTCCACATATTCCTTGACTTTTAACTTTATATTAAAGTTGACACCTCCCAGGGTAGAGGATGCATTGTTCCAAGCTTCAGGCATTATCATGCTGCTGTTTTCAAAGTTAGTTCTAGAGGCCTATAAGTTTTTAGTGCTTCCTAGGTGGAAGCATCTAAGGACAGGTATGGTCACTTCTCTCCTGTCATGTGCTCTGGTCTTTACCCAGGAAGGGACCTTGTCCCTCTGTAGTTCAGTGTTTATTATATAAAAAATAGTTTATTATACCCCTTAATGGGACCTCTCTCCTTCTGGTTTTCTTAAATATTCTCTTTGTTCTCCAGAGAAGGCAAATTGACTTCCATAATCAAATAGAGCCTTCTTAATCTTCATTGTTTTTCTACTTTTCATGCAGTGTTGTATTCCTGTTGTATCAAAGCTTGTTCAAATTTGACTTCTAAGAAACTTATTTCAGCTTGATACCTTGGTCCAGAACATAACTATGTAGAATTGACTTTTAGAAGAAAATTCAATTTACTTTAACCTTGTTATTTTGTTTTTATAAGCAATACTTTTAGACTTATAATGAAATAATCCATAAAAGATAAGTCTTTTAAGTATCAAAAGGGGGAATTATAGAATTGTAATTATAATTGAACTCCATCTTATGAACCAAATCAAATATTGTCCTCCATTTTGTGCTAATTCTTTTTTCTTTTTCAATGTTAGTAAAAGTAAAAGATAGGAGGGGGCAGAGTCAAGACGGCAGCTTAGAAGCAGCAGAAGTTCAGACCTCTGAAAACCCTTCCTTACTGATCACAAAATGACTGCTCCTAGGAGACTGAAAATCAAACCTAACAACAAGACAGACCCAAGGAACCCTCCTGCTAGACTCAATCCAAAAGGTACCCCCAAAAGCCAGAATCTGAGAACACTCAGGATTAAGGGGAAGGCAGAAGGAAGGTCCCAGGACCCCTCTCCCCCATATAGAGCGCTGAGCCTCCAGTGGCAGCAGGAACCTCTGGGTGGGCAAAGGCACTGGTCTGGAGGGTGTACCTTGCAGGCAGGGCTGTGCCAGGCTCAGAGCGTTGAGCACAGGTGGCGGGGAGGGAGCTGGGGAGGGAGTGTGGAGCTGGCAGCCTGGACAGAGCTACGAAGACCCTCCATATTGCTCTAGCTTTCCAGGAGGTTTTGGCCTCAGGGCATATCCAGCCCAACCCAGCTGAACTTAATCCAATCAAAAGCCTCCAGAGGACAAGGAAACTCAAACTACAACACCCCTCCCCTACAGAATGCAGGGAGAGACCATCTGTCAAAGCTTCAAGAGGGGAGACTGACAGAAATCTCCAAAACCAACAACATGAAAGGAGCAAGAGCACAAATACAGGGAACAAAGAAGGGGTAAATATGTGCAAATAACAGAAAAAGATGAAAGAAATTATAATAGAGAGCTTCTGTACAGGTAATGAGCAAAGAGCGAACTAAACAGAGGGGGAGGGATCAGCAAAGGAAAAATCAGAAATCCTAGCGAATTGGATACAGGCTTTGGAAGAATTCAAAATGCAATACAAAACACAATTAAGAGAGGCTGAAGACAATTGTGAAAATAACTTAAAAACTAAGATAAGTCATCTGGAAACAGAAAATAGTGTCTTGAAAGCCAAAATCAATCAGCTTGAAAATGAGGCAAAGGAGATGAAAGATGAAGCAAAGAGGATGAAAGATGACCTCCAAAGAAAATCAGACCAGAAGGAGAAGGATGACCAAAAAGCCAGGGACAAAATCCAGTCTTTAAGAAACAGAATACAACAACTAGAATTAAGTGACCTCACAAGGCAGCAGGACACTGTAAAACAAAACCAAAAGAATGAAAAAAATTGAGGAAAATATGAAACATCTCATTCACAAAACAGAAGATTTAGAAAATTATTCGAGGAGAGACAGTTTAAGAATCATTGGTCTACCAGAAGATCATGCCTAAAGAAAAAGCCTGGACATAATACTACAGGAAATTATTCAAGAAAACTGCCCTGATATTCTAGAACAAAAGGGAAAAGTGGAGATTAAAAGAATCCACAGATCACCTCCTGTACTTAATCCCCAACTGATTACACCCAGGAATATTATAGCCAAATTCAAGAACTATCAGACCAAAGAAAAAATATTACAGGCTGCCAAGAAAAAGTCATTCAGATACCATGGAACCACAGTGAGGATAACACAGGATCTCGCTGCATCTACACTGAAGGACCAAAAGGCATGCGTTATGATATTCCAGAAAGCAAGGGAACTAGGTCTACAACCAAGAATCACCTACCCAGCAAAACTGACTATATTCTTACAGGGGAAATATGGTCATTCAACAAAATAGAAGAATTCCAAGAATTTATAGAGAAAAGACCAGACCTGAACAGAAAATTTGATGTCCAAGCACAGAACAAGAGAACCATCAAAAGGTAATTAAAAAAGAGGGGGAAAAATAAAAACAAAACAAGACAAAAAACTTTTCTTTTAACAGACTCAATAGGTTAAAATGATATGTATCCCTATAAGAAAAGAATTCATTGGTAACTCTTAAAAACTGTTGTTATCAACTGGGCAGCTAGAAGAATTACACTTAGAGGGAATTGTCAATGAGGAGACCAAGCTATCACTCTTTTCAGATGGTATGATGGTCTACTTAAAGAATCCTAGAGAATCAACCAAAAAGCTAGTCGAAATAATCAACTTTAGCAAAATCATAGGATACAAAATAAATCCACATAAGTCATCAGCATTTCTATATATCTCCAACACATCTCAGCAGCAAGAATTAGAAAGAGAAATTCCATTTAAAATCACCCTAGACAATATAAAATACTTAGGAATCTATCTGCTGAGACAAACACAGGAACTATATGAACACAACTACAAAACACTCTCCACACAATTAAAATGAGATCTAAACAATTGGAAAAACATCAACTGTTCATGCGTCGGATGAGCTAACATAATAAAAATGACAATCCTGCCCAAATTAATTTACTTATTTAGTGCCATATGCATTGAACTACCAAAAAACTTTTTTACTGAATTAGAAAAAACCGTAACAAAGTTTATTTGGAAGAACAAAAGATCAAGGATATCCAGGAAAATAATGAAAAAAAATGCAAAGGAAGGAGGACTTGCAGTCCCAGATCTCAAACTATACTATAAAGCAGTGGTCATCAAAACAATTTGGTACTGGCTAAGAGATAGAAATAGACTAGGGGTAAATGACCTCAGCAAGACAATCTATAATAAGCCCCAAAATCCCAACTTTTGGGACCAAAACCTAGTATTTGATAAAAAACTGCTGGGAAAATTAGAAGACAGTATGGCAGAGATTAGTTTTGGAACAACATCTCACACCCTACACCAAGATAAACTCAGAATGGGTGAATGACCTGAATATAAAGAAGAAAACTATAAGCAAATTAGGCGAACACAGAATAGTATACTTGTCAGATCTTTGGGAAAGGAAAGACTTTAAAACCAAGCAAGAGCTAGAAAAAATCACAAAATGTAAAATCAATAATTTTGATTACATCAAATTAAACAGGTTTTGTACAAACAGAACTAATGTATCCAAAATTAGAAGCGAAGCAACAAATTGGGAAACAATCTTCATTACATAAACCTCTGACAAAGGTCTAATTACTCAAATTTATAAAGAGCTAAACCAACTGTACAAAAAATCAAGCCATTTTCCAACTGATAAATGGGCAAGGGACATGAATAGGTAGTTTTCAGTTAAAGAAATCAAAACTATTAATAAGCACATGAAAAAGTGCTCTAAATCTCTAATAATCAGAGAAATGTAAATCCAAACAACTCTGAGGTATCACCTCACACCTAGCAAATTGGCTAACATGACAGCAAAGGAAAGTAATGAATACTGGAGGGGATGTGCCTAAGTTACCACATTAATACATTGCTGGTGGAGTTGTGAATTGATTCAACCATTCTGGAGGGCAATTTGTGCCAAAGGGCACTAAAAGACTGTCTGCCCTTTGATCCAGCCATAGCACTGCTAGGCTTGTACCCCAAAGAGATAAAAAGGAAAAAGACTTATACAAAAATATTCATAAAAAGGAAAAAGACTTATACAAAAATATTCATAGCTGCGCTCTTTGTGGTGTCAAAAAATTGGAAAAAGCTGGGATGCCCTTCAATTGGGGAATGGCTGAACAAATTATGGTATATGCTGGTGATGGAATACTATTGTGCTCAAAGGAATGATGTACTGGAGGAATTCCATGGAGACTGGAACAACGTCCAGGAATTGATACAGAATGAGAGGAGCAAGACCAGGAAAACATTGTACACAGAGACTGATACACTGTGGTACAATGGAATGTAATGGAGTTCTCCATTAGTGGCAATGCAGTCATCCTGAACAACTTGGAGGGATCTAAGAGAAAAACACTATCCACATTCAGAGGAAACATTGTGGGAGTAAAAACACAGAAGAAAAACAACTGCTTGAATACATGGGAAGAAGGAATATGGTTGGGGATGTAGACTCTAAATTAACATCCTAGTGCAAACAACAACATGGAAATAGGTTCTGATAAGGACACAAGTAATAATGAAATTGCGCATCGGCTGCAGGAAGGGAGGGAGGGAAATAAAGTGAGTATTGTAACCAAAAAAAATTTTTTTTTTTAAATAAATTGGTTACTCCTTTAAGCAAAAAAAAAAAGGTAAAAGATAGGAGGGATAGAAATTAGATCTCTACTTATTTTAAAAAACCCAATAGGGGGCAGCTGGATAGCTCAGTGGATTGAGAACCAGGCCTAGAGACAGGAGGTCCTAGGTTCAAATCTGGCCTCAGACACTTCCCAGCTGTGTGACCCTGGGCAAGTCACTTGACCCCCATTTCCTAGCCCTTACCACTCTTCTGCCTTGGAGTCAATACACAGTATTGACTCCAAGACAGAAGGTAAGTGTTTAAAAAAAAAAACCCCAATAATTTTTAAAATTACAAGTTTTCATTAAGTGTGCCAGGCACTATGCAAAACATTGAAGAAACAAGGAATGGCAAAAGTAAGATCCCTGTCTTTAAGCTCACACTCTAATGTGAGGGAAGTGACAGGTAAACAACTATGAAGAAACAAGTTATATCCTTTGTAAATTGGAGGGAATCAAAGAGGGGAAAGGGTCAGGGTGTTAGGTATAGGGGACAAAGATAAGAAAAGGCCTCTTACCAAAAGGGAGATTTAAATTGTGTTGAAGTCAATCAGAGAATACAGTTGATGGAGGTAAGGAAGGAGAGCATTCAGAAATTTAGGGAACTGCCAGTTAAAGGGAATGGAGTTGGGAGATGAAATATTTTGTTTGAGGTACAGCAAGGTCAGCATTGCTAGATAGAAAAGAAAACTGAAAGGAGTCAAGTGTCAGGAGCTATAATTATAGAAAGAGTCCAGGTTTGTGAAGGGGTTTAAAGCCAGAAGATGTTATATTTGATATTGGAGGTAATAGTGTTACTGAAGTTTATTAAATTGGGTGGGGGTGGGGGTGAGGCAGTGTATGTGACATGGTTAAACTTACACTTCAGGAAAGTCCCTTAAGCAGCTGAGGGGAAGATGGTAGTGGGGAAAGACTTGAGGCAGGGGGCTCAACCAGAAGGCTACTGCAATAATCATGCCCTCTTAGAGGCAAAAAGGAGTTAATATGACACTAGCTGCTTTTTTTAAATGGGATCTGTGATTTCATTTGTATAGGAAATGTTCCAAGAGCAAACATCCTCTCCCAACACTCATTAGCACGTGCCCTGCAACCTACAGCACAGAAGCTGTGATTTCCCCAGGATCACAAAGCCAGCATACTTCAGAAACAAGCTTGAACCCAAGGGTTTCTGATTCAAAAATAGACATCACTCTATCTCATATACTATACTGCCTCTTACTGTTTTACTTTTGTTGTCTAAGAGTCAAAATCCTTCCCCTGGACTCTGACCAGGAAGGTCAAAGAAACATAAAGATCCTTTGATCTAGAAACAGAAAGGAAATAAGGAGATGGGCAGGTTAGGGATAGTTAACCTTTCTCCATGTTCATAGCCCAAAGAGCTCCCCAAGGTAATGTTGACAGCAGCATACCCACAGATCTGAGAAGCCAATTAATAGCTCATTCTTTATTAGACCAAGTGTTGCAACTTCTCAGATACCGATATGATTGATGTTACAGAATCACAGAATGTTCTTGTTGGAAGGAACCTCTGAGGTCATCCAGTCCAACCTCCCCATTTTTCAGACATGGAAACTAATGCCCCCATGGCATTAAGGGATTTGCCTAGGTCATGCAGTGTGTAGGTGACAGAGGCAGAAAAACTGTGCTACATCATGACCTGACACACTGAAATTCACCACTCTCATCACAATCCTGTCCTCTTGTCTTCTTCCTCCCGAGCTCTGAAGCCTCATTACTACCTTCAGCTTCTCTATCTTTTTCTGAGAGTTCTGACCTCACTCTTCTCTCTTCCCAGTCTTGGCCTTAACCAGTTCTCTGTCTTCTGCCCTTGAATCCCTTTCCCCCTGGTCTTTCTGGCCACAACCAGTCAGTTATCAGCACTGGTTCGCTGTGACTATTTGCTTTCTCTACTCCTGTTTCTGAATTGCTGGATGCTACTGAAGGAAATCATGCCATTGTGCTGAGTCCACTCCATATACCCATTATCTAATATCGACATTATCTAATCTCAGCACTCCACATAGTGCTGACCAGCATATGGGAAGAGGAAGACATGCCCCCAGAACTCAGAGATGCCTCCATCGTAGCCCTATACAAGAACAAAGGCTCACGAGCAGCCTGTGACAACTACAGAGGCATCTCACTACTCTCCACTGCTGGAAAGATCCTCGCCCGTGTTATACTCAACAGACTCCTGTCATCTGTTTCAGAGCAGAACCTGCCTGAATCACAATGTGGCTTCCAACCAGATCGCAGCACCGTCGACATGGTCTTCACGGTGAGGCAAATGCAGGAAAAATGCCTTGAGCAGAACCTGAGTCTCTACATTGTCTTCATAGACCTGACAAAGGCGTTCGACACAGTGAACAGGGACCCATTGTGGGTGATCCTTAGCAAGCTCGGTTGCCCAGCAAAATTCGTCAAACTGATCCAGTTCTTTCATGTCGACATGACAGGGGAAGTCCTATCTGGTGGAGAGACTTCCGATTGCTTCAACATTTCCAATGGCATGAAACAAGGCTGTGTCCTTGCTCTGGTACTATTCAACCTATTTTTCACCCAGGTATTACAACATGCTGTGATGGATCTAGACCTGGGTGTCTACATCAAATACCGACTGGATGACTCACTATTTGACCTTTGCCGCCTGACTGCAAAAACAAAGACAACAGAGAGACTCATCCTGGAAGCTCTCTTAGCAGATGACTGTGCTCTCATGGCCCACCAAGAAAATCATCTCCATACCATTGTGGACAGGTTCTCCACCGCAACAAAACTGTTTGGCCTGACTATCAGCCTCAGCAAAACAGAGGTACTGTTCCAACCTGCACCAGGGAGGCCAACGAACCAGCCGTGCATTACAATCGACAGCACGCAGCTTTCTAACGTCAACACTTTCAAGTACCTGGGCAGCACCATCGCCAACGACGGGTCCCTAGACCATGAGACTAATGCCAGGATCCAAAAGGCCAGCCAGGCACTCGGGCGGCTGCACTGCAAAGTCCTCCAACACAGAGGTGTAAGCACTGCGAGGAAGCTCAAAGTGCATAACACAGTGGTCCTCAGCTTGCTCCTGTACGGTTGTGAGACATGGACACTGTACCGGAAGCACATGAAACAGCTGGAGCAATTCCACCAACGCTCTCTCCAGTCAATCATGAGGATCCGATGGCAGGACCGAATCACCAACCAGGAAGTCCTCGACAGAGCCAACTCCACCAGCATCCAAGTCATGGTCCTCAAAACCCAGCTACGATGGTCTGGACATGTCATCCGCATGGACCCACAGCGAATACCAAGACAGGTATTCTATGGAGAACTGTCAGCTGGACTCAGGAAACAAGGCGACCAAAGAAAAGATTCAAGGATCAGCTAAAGTCCAACTTGAAGTGGGCTGGCATGATACCAAAGCAACTAGAACTCGCTGCCTCTGACAGAAGCAGCTGGCGAACCCACATTCACCATGCCGCCACCACCTTTGAAGATGAGCGATGTCGACGTCTTGCCGCTGCGCGTGAACGCCGACACCAGGCCACAACCGCACCTCCCGTAACAACTGGCGTCCCATGCCCCATGTGCCACAAACTGTGCGCCTCAGCCTTTGGACTCCAAAGCCACATGAGGGTACACCGTAGATGAAACTGCACAAAGACAATAGTCATTCTCGATCACTGAAAGACTACCACTACTATACTAATCTCGACTGGGCCTTTACCTTTGTACAATGATTCCTTTATTCTTCCCTATTTGACTATCATACACCCAGCAAAAATTGTTATAAACTTCCTCTCATCAAACCCCAAGTCATTCTCACTCCCTTCTGCTTAACAGATGACCTAGCCGCCTACATGACAGAGAAAGCTGAGACTGTTACTAGTTCTCTTATCTCCTCTAAGTTCACATCACAAAAGTTTGGTATTTTTCTTCTCTCTTGCTTTGCACCACCCTTCAGGGATGAGGTAGCAGTTCTTAACTAGGTTAAGGCCTGGGCTTGCATCTATTGAATGTAAGTTCCTTGTGGACGGGAGCTGTTTTGTTTTTGTATCCCCAGTGCTTAGTGCAGCTCCAGGTGAATAGTGGGACTTATAAGTACTTCTTGATTGGCTCACTCCTTGATGATAGAATGGGAATTTAAATTATTCTATCGAGTTCAATCTCTCCTGGACTACTGGCTCCTTTCTCTATGTTTACAACCACGTTAGAATCTTTGTTGTTGGCCAGTCATGCCTCACGCCTTGTGACTCCATGATCCATACTGTACATGTAATTTTCTTGATACCTTTTTAATTCATACATGACTTCAATATTCTCTTCATTGTTGCTTCTTTTTTACATTGTTGCTGCTAACTACATACAGTCTTACATTCAACCACCATTTGGCTTTCTTTGAATTTGTAATTTTGATTCTACCAGGATAATGGAGTCTTATGTCATCACCAGAATAATGATGTTAAAGAGATTTTTTATTTACTTATTTTTAAACCCATACCTTCTGTCCTAGTATTAATTCTAAGACAGAAGAACAGCAAGGGCTGAGATAATGTGCTTTTGATGTAATGGGATAATCTAAAACACTACATAATTTCCCAAATATGATCTTGTCCAATTCTCTTCTCTATTTATTTCTTGGCATTTTTCATTTGTCTAGTCTCAACACCTGTTAATATCAACTTATCTTATGAGGGTGACAGCCTGCTCCTCATAAGTTAGTTTAAAAGTAGGTAGTTCTTAACATGACATTACAATGCAATATAATGTATCCCACTCCTCTGCTAAGCCAGAACCTGCTGTGGTAGAGGGGGAGTAATCTAGTTCAATGAAAAGTATACTGGTTCTGAACCAAAGCCAAGAGTTCAAATTCTACTTGAATCACAAAATATAGATTAAAACTCTGGGTCTGCTTCTTGTGGGCTTGTGAACACATCACTGCCCTTCTCTGGGTGCTAATTTCTTTGGAAATTCCATGAAATAAGGAAGTTGAAATAAATGGCTCCTTTAGGATCTGAAGTCAGGAAGACTCATCTTTCCAAGTTCAAATTTGACCTCAGATACTTATTAGCTGTATGATCCTGGGCAAGCTGCTTAACACTGTTTACCTCAGTTTCCTCATCTGAAAAAAAAATAAGCTGGAGAAAAAAATAGCAAACCACTCCAGTATGTTTGCCAAGAAAACCTCAAATGGGATAACGAAGAGCCAGATATGACAGAAATGACTGAACTATGACAAGGTCCCTTCAAACTCTAAGACAATCTCATGAAATTCCTTTCTGGATTACTAGTTTTTAGGAATGATTAAAAAATAATTATGATTTAGCCTGGAATGGCCTAAAAAGCAGATTATGAGTCAGGAATCTTGGGTTCAAATATGGATTCTACCATATAATACCCATATGATAGTGAATAATCATTGCCCTTTCCTAGGCTTTAGTTTCATCAATTGGAAAATGAGGGATGGGATGAAGTTAAATGCCTCTAGGGTCCAGGTAGCTGGTTTCATCAGAGAACATAGTGCTGGACCTAGAGTCAGGAAGTTAGGAAGACCTGAGTTAAAATTTTTCTTCAGACATTTAGTAGCTATATGAATCTGTGTAAGTCACTTAACCTCTGTTTGCTTTACTCCATTGTAAGGCACTGTAAAACCACTGTAGAATCTTTGCCTATAGCAATATTGGTGTATTATGGTCCATTGGGTCTGGAAAAGATGGACATGACTAAACAACAATAAAGGTCCCTTTCAGCTTTTCACTGTGTACCTTTGGAACAGGAAAGGGCAGAGGCCAGCTAATTCAACACTCTCATTTTGTATATGGAGGAAACTGAGGCCCAGAGAGATTTAACGACTTCCCCAAGGTCACAGAGATTGTATTATGGATGGGAATTCAAACTCAGGTCATCTGATTCTGGAACTAGTGCTACGGATTCTTTCTTGAGGTTTCAGGGGAGGGAGGAAGGGGGTCGATTATGGCTAGAGCTGAAAGCCTTTCTCAAACAAGCCCAGATCGGTCAGAAGAATGGAGTAGGATTCTTCCATCTCTGGCTAATTTCTTCGAAAAGAATATTAAAATGGTGGGGATGGGGGTGGGGAGGGGGGGGGGACGTCGCCGCCATTTTGCGCAGGGTCGGCAGTGCCGATTCCTCTAAGCCGGGGCCGCGCCAGGGTGTAAAGCACCCGCCGGACGCGTGCCTGTGTGTGCGGGTGTGTGGTAGGGTCGAGGACATGGCGGCGCAGTGCTCGTTCCGGAAGACGTCGGGGGCGCGCCAGCGGAGGAGGCAGTCAGCGTAGCGCGCACCAAACTTATTCTGTGAGTGAAAGACGAGGACGCGCGGGGAACGAGACCAGCCATCCGTGCACGTGCGCACGGCGGAAGATCTCGCGAGATCTGTGAGGGACTATATGTGTGCGCAGGGAGCCCGCGTCCTTTCCTCGGTGTGATTCCGTCCTGAGCGGAGCCCCTCGGGAGCCAGTTCCGATCTCTCCGTCCTTCTCATCGCTCTCCTCTCCGCCCTGCTCTGCTTTCCTTAATATCGCTGCTCAGAATGGAGGACTCCATGGAAATGGATATGAGCCCCCTCCGGCCCCAGAATTTCCTTTTCGGTAACGGCCGCGTATTTGGAGGAGGCTGCAGGGATGGGGGCGGGGCGGCTAGCCGCGAGCCTGGGCCTGTGTGTATGGGGGGGGGGGGTTGCTGCAGATCGAGCCTGGGGCCTAGATGGGCCCCGAGGGCTGGAGGCCTGTCCCTAAAATGCAAACTGCACACCCAGGGGCCAGGGAACAACTTGTCTGTAGCGAACTAGTGTTGGAGAAGGGGTTTTATGCCTGATGTGGGGTGGCTGGTGACGGATGCGCACGGGGCCGTGGAGGCAAAGGCTGCAGGCCTGGCGGTGGGGGGGAGGGGATGACGACTGAGAGGCCCGGATTTAATTTTTCGTGGAGCTGAGGAGGGGCTTAGGGAGGGGTCGGCGACGGCCTTACGTCTAGGCTAGTTGAGCCCGGCCTCCTGCCGTCTCTAATAAGGCCACTGGCGTATCCGCGCAGCCGCATCTCTGCAGGGACCCGCTTGGTTGCCGCCGTTGCTGGGCCCGTTACCGAGGGGGGTGGGGCACGTGGGCAGAAAACATTGGTGCTGCGGAGCTGCGTGGAGGAAGCACGTGGCGCCCTCGAGGCCTTCGGCTGAGGCGTAAGGCACTTCTGGTGCATCTAGTCCCCGCGCCCCCTCTACGTGGGTGTGCTGCAGAGCTTGGGGAAATGTAGGATCGCCACAAGGCCTAAGGGCTCAGGCCTGCAAATGCAAAATCCCTTAAATCAGTGATAAAAATGGCACGAAGAGGAATTTTATCGTGGTGGTTGAGTTTAGGGAAGAGCACAGATTAGTAGCTTGAGTGGTAATTATATCCATAATGGTTTGGAGAAACTATCCTCTTGTATTGATGAATTTATATCAAATTTCAATACAGTCCTATATTTATATGCACTTGTTTTTTAACTTAACTGGACATGTTTTGTCTCATTCAATAAGATGGCCTGGGGAAGTAGTTCTTTGTGGCAACCCTAATGTTTTGAAAATGCTTTTTTGGATAAAAGTTAAGCACATTTATAGGTTCCTAGACTTAAGTACGAAAGTACTACTAATTACTAAAACTCTGGGAATGAAAAGTTCTTATCTGTCTCTTTCCCTCCCACTCCACCACCTGTTATATATCGGAATGGATCCTTCTCCCCCTGAAACAAATACAGACTTGTTTATTCATTGAGCTTTTTATAAACTGTTTTCTTCCCAGCTTCCTTGAGGGAAAGGTAGAGCAAATAATCTTAGCCATCATTTTGCACAAGAGGAAACAGGCTCAAATTAAGTGATACAATAATGTTTAAACTTTAGGAGATTAATCTAAATGCTACTTAAGTTACAACTCTGGCTTTGCTCATTTTCAGGTTGTGAACTAAAGGCTGACAAAGATTATCATTTTAAGGTAGATAATGATGAAAATGAGCACCAGTTGTCATTGAGGACTGTAAGTAAATTTTTTACTATTTAATTTACTTTTTGCATCCTTTTGATCTCTTAACAGGATAAAATTTTTTCCAGGAGTGCCTTGATGGTGCAAATTTAAAATAGCATTCATGAATGGTATTAAAAAATAAATCTCTTTAGATGGAATATAATGTTCTTATGGTTAATTGAGGAATTAAATCTGTCATTCTATTCCTATGGGTCAGAAATAAGCTTCCTTTAAGGTACTCATGACAGTATCTTGTACCTGGGCATTCAAAATCAAAATAAGGGGTTGATCCGTGTTTTTGTCCATAGCTTTTATTTATTAAGTGCTTAAGAAGTAAGGTTAAGAAAAGTGAAAAATTTCCTGATAATGCATGTAGCAATTTTTTTGGTTGTTCACTATCCTTTTACCAAGTAACAGTTGATTGAGAAGCTTTTTAAATTGAATTACTAAAAGGTTGCTTTTCTTTTCTCCATTAACAGGTGAGTCTAGGGGCTGGTGCAAAGGATGAATTGCATATTGTTGAAGCAGAGGCACTGAACTATGAAGGAAATCCAATTAAAGTAACATTGGCATCTTTGAAAATGTCTGTTCAGCCTACTGTAAGACTTAATTTTTTTTTCTCTGATAAATATTCAAGTGGTAAATCCATTGAGTCTACTTTTATATAATTCAACTTTTGTCATCCAATTAAGATTAGGACTTGGTACTTATCTTACCACATGTTTCCATTAGGAATTGATACCAAATTCTTCCCCTCATTTCTGTGTTTTGTTTTGTTTTGTTTTTTTGCACAGCTAGAATTGCTATATCTGTCATTTTTATTCAACCTTTCCCTATGAGGTAGATACTTTTAAGTACAAGGTCTAAAAAGTACTAAATCAGTTTACCAGTGTAGGCCCTCATCAACTCTACCACATAATCTTTAAGAGTTGCCTGGAGTACTGAGAATATAGTGACTTGTCCTGCAGCATTATACACTATGTATCAGAGGTGGAAATTACTGTTAGGTATTTTGACTTAGAGATGATACTCTGCTTCACATGTAGGTGCTGCAAGTATTACCAGCAAGTCAAAGCATTCACTATTGATTTTTTACTATATTATTTAGATTAGTTAGGTTAGGTTGCATCTCAAGTCTATATTCAAGTTTCAAGCCCATTACTAGTTGGGGAAGTGGTATATTCCTATTCTGTACTGCTTTGGCCAAATTAATAATTTTAGTGGCTTAAAGAGACAAATGAGGGATTAAGCTTGCATAGAACTCAGCATTTCAGAGATGCAGAATTTTTGTTATATTTTCTTTACCTTAGTTGTACTTCCTTAATAGTGGCATTTTGAATTTCCTTCAAAGTTAAGATCACATGATATCATTTATATGAATCCTTATTCATATCTAGCTGTTGGTACCTCCTCTCGAATTTCATTGTGTACAGTTTTATGCAGTTGTCTCTTGATGTAATGTAAGCACCTAAAGAAGTTGTATTTTTTCTTTATAGCCCAAGTGTATGGCACATGGTACTTAATTGTGACTTTTCCTTTGTGAATTAATGTATCCAAAAGCATTGCCTGGTGTATGATCCTGTGGCATTATTTTTTCTTTAAACCCTTACCTTCCATCTTGGAATCAATACTATGTATTGGTTTGAACCCAGGACTTCCCTCTCTGGGCCTGGCTCCCAATCCACGGAGCTACCAAGCTGCCCCCACCCCCTCTAATGTGCCTCACATTAGTTCCTCTAGGTGAGACCTTGGACATAACCTAAAGACTTTCCACATGGTCCCAATTTGCATTTTGTCTGGCTGCCAGTGAAAATCCAGGGTCAATCTTACCACAAACTGCTGAAATATGAGGGTCCTTGTGGCATATGCTTTGCATATAAATATAATATCTTTAGTGCTATTTTATCAGAGACCAAGGTAGGAAACTTTGCTAAGATAATTCATTAACAATAGTTTTTTAAAGTGACTTAATAATGAATTTGACTTGTTTGAGACAATAAAGCTTATACACTAAATGTTCTCAAGGGTAATGATTCTTCCATGCTATTTCCCATTTTATAGCATTTAGTCACAAATTTTTTTTTCTTTTCTAGGTTTCTCTAGGTGGCTTTGAGATTACACCACCAGTAGTTTTGCGGTTAAAATGTGGTTCAGGGCCTGTACATGTGAGTGGCCAGCACTTAGTGGGTATGTTGTCTTTCTCTTTAAAAAGTTATTTGTTAAATTTCCAGTCTTATTTTTCTTAAGAAAAAGGTTTCTTACTTAAATGCTGCTTTTTTTTTTTTTAACTTGCACCACCATGACTAAAGAATTATGTTTGGGCTTCTGAGGCACCTTCTGAGTCTAGGTTGTTGTAGTGCACATATTACTATGATGTGTTCAGTTTATTTTTCCTCTCCTGAATTCAGTTTTAAGACAGAAAGAAGCACTTAAGAATTAAATTTAGCCACTATTATTAACACAAAATTCCTTTTGTTTTTAGCTCTGGAGGAAGATGCAGAATCAGATGATGAAGAGGAAGATGATATGAAACTCCTAAACATGTCTGGCAAAAGATCTGCTCCTGGAGTTGGTAGCAAGGTTCCACAGGTATAAATACAACTTTACATTTGCTTCTGTTTGTAAACTTATTTTCCAATTAAGATAATTATTTCTATCCCTTGTTTCTTTAAAGAAAAAGGTAAAACTGTCTGAAGAAGATGAAGAAGATGATGAAGAAGACGATGATGATGAAGAGTAAGTAGTTTTTATTTCTCATAGAAGTACTGTTTGAGAAGAGCCAAGTAGAATTCCTAGTTCTGGTTTGTCCTCATAACCTCAGGGTTAATAGCCTGAATGTTTATGGAAAGAAATTGTTGTATAAATTTAAAACTGCACTGAGATTTGGGTGGGGGGAGATACTGTGTATAATGAAGGTTGATATGAATCCATGGCCTTTGACTTTGCTATTTAAAGGAAATCTACGAAAGATTTTTTTTTTTTATGCTGCTCATGATTGTGAGATGAGATTAAAACTAGCAACAAAAGGGAGAGTGTAGAACATCAAAATTGACATTGACAGACATTTTCATATTGTTCTAGGTGATTTTTATATTTTTCATCATGAATGTCTTAATATATATCTATTGCCCCTTTTGAAAAGCCAATTATATGAAAATATTGAGCAGAAACTCAATATTTTCATAAACTTAAGAAACTTAAGTAGGACACTGAGCTACAATAACGACATTCAGTAATACACACCTTTATAATATATATATATATTCATGTAATATATAATAAACACCATTATCAGTGAACAAGTCACAAAGATGTGAGTGGGTATATAGATCTTTTTCAGTAACAGAAAAGGAAGAAAAAAGGGAATTGCAAACAGGTAGTGAATTTTTACAAAGTATATACTACAGTAGGCCTTTAATTGTTGAAAAGGAGATTCAAAATTAGGAGCTTTGGAACTCCAAAGCTTTACAGTAGTGAGTTTTAAAAATCAGTGGTTTGAGGTGAGTGACTCATTTTTATTGTGTTTCTAAAAATTGTAGTGACGATGATGATGACTTTGAAGATGAGGAAAGTGAAGAAAAGACCCCTCCAGTGAAGAAAGTAAGTATTGTTTCTTACCATAGAACTCCAGATAATAACTTGTCTTTTATCCCTAGTTGTGAACTATTTTGTATTCTTTAAACTACTACAGATTTCCTCTGATGGGACAAACCTAATCAGGTTTGTCTCTTGTGATTGTCAGAAAAACTCAACGAGCAATTTGGATGAAATTAAACAGAACGGGATTCAATATATCATAACATACTTGGGGGAAGAGCTTATGCTACTGTTTTGTGTTTTATGCACAAGCACACCTTTGAGAGAATTGTAACAAGACTTAATTTAGGAATCTATTAAAAATATTAATAACTTATAATTGCAGTCTGTTCGTGATACTGCAGCAAAAAATGCACAAAAATCAAACCAGAATGGAAAAGATTCAAAGCCGTCCACACCAAAAGCAAAGGTAAGTGATCCAGAAACAACTTGGTACTGTTGTACTTCAGAGACAATATAGAACTAATTTAATGTGGAGTTTCTAAAAACGGTGAAGGGTTAAGTGACTTCTCCATACAGTTAGAACATGTTTAAAAAACCAAACCTGAATTCCAAAGTCAAGGAGGGCCATCCTCGGTACTATCCACTCTACTAAAGCACTCTTCCTCAATCAGTAGAAGCAAGTAATGAAGATTTGGCTTGAGTGAGTGGTATAATGGAAAAGATTTTGATGTTTTTAATACCATCTGTGTCTTATCAACTCTTGAGGCTTATGGAAAATATGAGGGGATTCTATTGTATCTCTTAAGGGTTCATCCCATCCAGCTATAAACTAATGTTATATAAAAGCATACATTCTTATTTAAATAGGCATATAGGAAAGGTATTTACCTTTACCTCCTTTATCTCTTATCTACGTGTGTTTTAAGGCTGTGGTTTTTTTTTTGTAAGCAGTTTTAATGGAATGCTGATTAAAAACAGGAAGAAATCTGGAATCTACTTAGTTTAAGCAGGTTCTGTTTTGTAAAGTGCTGTAAAGCCAGACAGGGTTTTCATATTTTAGAAATTATTTAGGAAATGAGCCATTTTCAGTATTTGATACTTATAAGTCAACCTTGAGACTGGTTTGGTTAATGGGTGACTGAGTTTGAGATAAATGAAGGAATGGTTATTTAATGTATTTTTTGAAATATCATTTGAATTAAATTTTAATTCCTCTGAAACATTTAGGGTCAAGATTCCTTCAAAAAGCAGGATAAGACTCCCAAGACTCCCAAAGGACCCACTTCTCTAGAGGATATTAAAGCAAAAATGCAGGCAAGCATTGAAAAGGTGAGTGCAGATGAATTTTTGTTAAGGAGGAGCTTAGGAATTCCTGTAGGCTTTTTTTTTTTTGCAAGTTTACACCTTTTTGGAGTTTTTTCCCTTGGAAATTGTCTTAACTCTTCAACAGATTGAATTCAGGTTGTGGGGGAAATTCCTAAAACCACATCTCTTTCCCTTCTATTTGTGTATGAAAGTTGTACAGAAATGCCAGCAGAGGGCGTTGGAGTTTTAGGGGAAAAAAAACTAAGCCATGAGTTTTTTTTTTCTTAGATATATGACCTTTTTAAAAAAGCCTTGAGTATCAATAATCTTGCCTAAAAATGAGACTATTGTAACTTTGTAGAGATTTTTCATTTTATTAGTTCTGTAGCAGAATTCAAATTTGGGGGTGTGGGGTTCCTTCTACCCATATAGTTGTTGGAAACAAATTTTGATTTTGATTTAGAAATGTTTTTGTTTCTGAATTCTTAATTTTGCTTTAATACGCTATTTTGTAGATTTCTGTTTTCCACAACAGAAGAAAGGAAGAGGTTAATAAGCACTTGGGCATTGTTTCATCTGAAAGGTCTTTTAGGTTAAAATAGACATAGAACTTGTCTATTCCAAACTACTGGAAAACCTTTATTAAGCAGTAAGGTTTTGGTATTTAGGATATTTATGGCCAATGGTAAACAAAAAGTCCTCATTCCTGTGTTGTTCCTGTTCTTAGATGAATTACCAGCTTTCTTCGAATTAAGCTCCTCACAAAAATGGGATAGAGAAGCATCTTGAAAACGTGTAGTTTGCTCTTTATAGTACAATAATTATTTGCACCATAGTATTAAATAATAGGAATAAAAAATGACTTGAACCTCTTAATGCTAGCATTGCCATTTGCACAAATCATTTAATGTAGGATTGTTTCAGTAGTTATAAGACTCATAAGGCCACTAATAAGTTTACCCTCTTCAGAAATCTTAAGGAGATCCTTGTATTTTTTTTAATTTAATTTTTATTTCCATTAACATTTTATCTTCCCACTCTACCTCCAGCTTTATTTTTTAAATAACAAAAGCCATTTAAAATACACAAATGCATAATTAAGCAGTGATTGTCATCCAAATGTATGTGATAATCTCATCATCTCTTTCAAGAAGTGGATCTTCAGTCCTGATGAATCATTTATTGATAAATAAGTAATAACTAACCATGAAGAAACTTGTTAAAGGTTTAACATTGTTATAAGTATAGTTATTTATTTCATAGATATCCCCAAGTATCTCTGATGCCATTCTTTTTATGTCCGCAAGGCATATCATATACTCTGTTGCACACATTCCATACTTTGTTCAGTCATTCCCTGACTTCCTATTCTTGAAAGGATATTATTCTCAAGTCTCTACCTGATTAAAATCTCATTTTGGCCATCAAGCATCCAAACTATAACCAATCTTTAAGACCCTTCTTTCAGGAAAAATTCAACCTAGTAGTTAAAATTTAAATGAAATTTGTCTTGAGATTGCTCCAACTTAGCATGTGGAGATAGGGACCTGGCCTGTGATTATAAGGAACTCTTGTTGCATATATCTCTGTAACTTTGGAAATTTCATGGGACACTTAAATAAAAGTTGGGTCAAATGACCAGTATGTGTCAGGTGGAATTAAAATCTAGACTTCCCTCTCTTGGAGACCACATAAAAGTAATAGGATGCAACATTGTGAATTAAATGGCATTATACTTAAAACCAATATGTTATGCCTAGAAAGCTGCTAGGAAACCTTACCTTTATACTTAATAGCTATATGACACTCACATGGGGATAAGAATAGCACCTTCCTCAGGGTTGTTGTGAATATCAAATAAGAACAGAATGATTTTATCAGGGATCTTTAGTTGTAGTTTTTAACATCTTGGGATTTAGATTCTTTGAGGCACAGAGGAAAAGCAATTAACATACATTCTAGGGTTGGATTTTGTTGAATATATAGGTGATATATAAGCTAAGCTTTCTATTTTTTTAAATATTGAGTAGAATTACACTGTTGAAATTAACATAGCACTATTGGAATTTATAAGGAACATGGAAGGAAGCCTCTGAAATAAAATTATAGCTTCCATGAGTGGACCTCAAAAAGATATATTATGTTCTAGTTACTGGTTACCTCAATAACAAGGAAGAAGTGACTTGACTAATAGCATCCTGGCTCTTTATCTTGGAGGCTTCCACTTAATAGAATCTTTGTATAAACTTCTAGAGGTATATTTTTGTGTTTAACCTTTCATGGTTTTGTCTCAATAGGGTGGTTCCCTCCCAAAAGTGGAAGGCAAATTCATCAACTATGTAAAGAATTGCTTCCGGATGTCTGATCAGGAGGTAACTGAATTTTCTGGGAATTTGACAAAATCCAAATAAGTTTTTCCATCATGATTTATTGTGATTCTCCTTTTACACTTTTAATCTCCACATTCTGGCTTCTTTAAAAAGGTTCCTAACCACAGACAATACTTCAGATTAAATAAATGGAAGTTGTTTTAGGGATTTGGTTGGCAGGGATTAAGAAGTTAATATTTTAGTACATTTTTTCCAGCTTTTGTATGGTTGGTAAATTATCTCTTGGTTACTAAACCCACAGAACTTTACTTTTGGCACTCTTGGCTAAGGAAATGAGCTGTGGTTTTCCTTGCTGCTGAATTTGGCCACTTGGACCAGTCTGGTCTTAGCTTTCTTTTTGGGGGTAGGGGTGTTGGGGGAAACTTCTCTGTAGATCTTATGAGAACTATATTACCTTCCCAAAGTCAACTAACTTAAGTGTTCAAGCCAAAAGGTGGAATCAGGAAGCAGGTTTCTGAATTAGTTATTACTCAACTTGCATTAGGTTAAACTTGTGTTAAATTTCTCTCAATTCCTGTAACTGAAATAATTTTGTCACTGGAAGAAAGTTTAATGTTTTCCTAATTCCTTTCACTGGTTCAGAGTTGACTTGATCCAAGTATCAAATCAACAATCACAAATTCGTGAGAGAAAATGTTGTGAAGGCAGTTAGCTTTCACTACTGAAGTTGATCTGACAAAAGTCAGGGCAGATGAAGTTCAGCCAATGTTTGCCAAACTGGTCCCCACCCTTCCTCTTGCTTTCCTTTGCTGAAAATCCTTTTATAGATGAGATTTTTAAGACTTGATATATGTAAGGTAACAAATTTTTCCAAAACCCCTTTGAAGTGCCTTATAAATAATTTTTTTTACAAGTCTTAGTTCTTGAAGTATTTTTTTTTTGTGAACCAATTATAAGTCAAGTTTTTAATCCTAATATTTGGTCTTCATTGTCTTTTGCAGTTGTGAACCTTAACAGCAGAGAAGGGAAAGAGATATTAAGAATTGTGCAAAAAAGAAGTTTAATTTATTAATGTCTGTGGTGTTGAGTTCTTTGACCACATTTCTTTTCATTTTCAGGCTATTCAAGATCTCTGGCTGTGGAGGAAATCTCTTTAAGAAAATAAGTTTGAACAGTTTGTTAAAATTTTCCGTCTTATTTCTGTAACAGTTGATATCTGGCTGTCCTTTTTATAATGCAGAGTGAGAACTTTCCCTACCGTGTCTGATAAATGTCGTCCAGATTACTTTGCCAAGAATGTGTTGTCCAAAATGCCTGTTTAGTTTTCAAAGATGGAACTCCACCCTTTGCTTCATTTAAGTATGTATGGAATGTTATGATAGGGCATAGTAGTAGTGGTGGTCAGACAAATGGAAATGGTGGGGAGACAAAGTATACATGTGAAATAAATTCAGTATTTTAATAAAGTAATATTGTTTCTTTATTTTGTGGATGGGAAGGAATATCTCCATTTTGATTTGGGATTATGCAAGGACACTTAAATGTAATGTTTCAAAATTGAAATTTGAATGTTTCTTTTTGATGGGACTTGTGATTGCATTGGTATAGGCAGATTTCTGTGAGGAATTTCCTCTAACAATGTAGATCTGCCAACAATGTAGATCTGCACTTTCTCCAATTTCTATTTTATTTGCTGGGGGGGCTCTGAGAGGTTGTGACTTTCTAAAAAAGTCACTCAGCAAATATCAGAGGGCAGGACTTGAACCCAGGCTTTCCTGATTCCAAGGCCAGCTCTCTATCCACTATTCCAATGCTGCCTCTCAAATTCAATTAGCTAAAGTTAATCTTGAGGTGAACAGTTAAAAGTCAGGGGAAAAGTGGCTTGAGTAATGCAAACTTGATGAAGATTTTACTGTTTATTTGGAACTTATCTTTTCAACTAACTTTAACATTTCACTAAGATGAGATTGCCAATTCTGTGTTCTAAAGCAGTATAACCAGTCTTCTTTCCTCCCTTACCCAGATACTTGTGATGCATGTCATACAGAACTGGCTTATGTAGGAGTATAGTAGCAAATGTTTTCTTACTGTTTCCTGGGATCTTTGGTATGGTTTCTCTTAGAAATGGAACTGTATCTGAATATTATACTTGAATGCCTGAAATATAAAGTTGCAATTGACTATTGAGTTCCTTGTTGTGTCTCCCTACAGTCACCCTCGCTTTGGTTTAGCTTGAAGGGCACTTTGTGGCAGAAAACTTGAAGAAACTTGCCAGTTTATCTGGGGGGAGGGAGTTTGGCTCACTGTTCCAAAAAAAGCTGAAATCGAGATTCCTTTTTAAAATTCCAAGGGTACACCCTGATGTTAAGAGAAATCAAGCCCATTTTCAAGCCCCCCCACCCCCCTGCATTAATGGTACATGGTGATGATGACAATGACCCTTAAGTAAGAGTATCCTGGCAAGTTCAGTATTCTACATGGGGGGTGGGGGAGCTTTTGTTCTCCAACAAAAGATTTCTAGGACAAGATTTTTCTCTTTAGAAAATGCTAATAACCAGAACTGTTACATCAAGCATTGCTGAACACATTTGAAACAGACTTGCTGAACACAATAAACTTGTGAACTCTTATTCATTGGTTTTCCCTGTCAGATAATCCAAGTGTAAGCTTTCTTCTCCCAGGTGGTTAATTCATTAGCCCATAACAAAATTTATTCATAAATACCAAAGTTTCTACTTGGAAATAATATTTCCAAGGTTCTTTCTTTGGTGTTGAAATATTTAGGGGAGAAATGAAGACTCTGGTTTGTAGATTGATAACGGGTTAAGTCTACTGCCCACCAATTATTTGACCATAGGCAGATTTATAAATAATGAAGGCAAGAAATTAACAATATTTAAAAGATGGTAATGGTAAGGTTATGCCTAAATGCCAACTAGCAATTCTGGTTTCTATTTTGACAAGCACTAGGAAAAAAGATGGAAGAGTTTTGTGACCCAAAAGGCAATAAAAGTGATATGTAAACAAGGTACAGCATTACTAATAACAGTTTAAAAGTGCATTCATATTTGGTCAGAAAAATTAAGGTGGACTAGTAGTGAGAACTAACTAGTAACAGTTATTTGGCATCCAGAGAAGGCTTCCAGGATATTGGTTAGGGACTTTGACCCATGAGCTGCATATTATAGCTTAGTTTTGAACTATAAAGTTTTGTAAAATTATTTCCCAATGATATTTTGATCTAGTTCGTGTGGGTGGAAATAATGGTTGCAGGGACAGGGACATTTGTCCACCACTACTTTGGAAGATTTAAAGATGAGTGGATTGTAGATTTTATGGGAACTAGATTACCTTAAAAATCAACTAATTTGTGTTGAAGCCAAAAAAGATGGAATCTGGAAGCAAATTAGGAATACCCCAAGACTCTTGAAGTTTTTTTAGCCTTTCTTTAGTTTATTGCAGCTTGAGGATTGAGGCATATGAAGTAACTTCATGTATCTTTTTTGAAGAGTGGAATTTTATTTTTAAGTTTAAAAATAATTTCATATAGTATTTAGTAGTTTTTATCAGCACTCTTCTGGGGTGGGGGCTACTTTCCATTACACTTGTATCAAAGGAAATTTTGGATTTCATATAAACATTTAGTAGTTCAAAAGTTAAAGCAAATTAAAACCTTGATTCTATTGTTAGCCAATTAGTTGTATTCATGGCATGCTTTTTGAGAGACATGCATATTCAATTTATAGTTATCCAGGATTTGATTGAGTAGGATTGACTGAATTTGATTCACAAAGATAAAAGTTTCTTCAAATGGAACTTTATTGACTGGAAATATTTCTGGTAATATAAGAGGTCAATTAGGGTCATCTTAAATTGAGGTTTTTTTGACTCCCAAGGAAAGGATTTCATCTTTAAAAGTCAATCATTGGGTTTTGGTCAGAAACCAGAAACCACTCGTGTTTTGATTTTTCAGGTGTACATTGTCCTCTTTTTACCCCATCCTGTTACTGCCAACTTGTTACTTTTTGCGTTTTTTCCTACTAACAGTACTATAATATTTCAATAGGATTTTTTAAATTCGTTGCTTTAAAGTTTGCCAAGCCACATTTTATCCTCACAATAACTGAGATAGGTGCTACCATTATTTTATAAATGAGGAATTTTGGGCAGACTTAGGTTGGCCCATTGGTCACAATGCTAATGTCTGAGGATCTTCCTGACTCCAAATAAAAACTAATCCATTGCACCAGCAGCCTTAGAACTATCTAGTCTTAAGTGCTCATGGAGGTAATTTGAGGCCAACAAAATGGGATGGAGGTAGGGGGTTGGGGTTAAATTTATGTTTAAATTCTGCTATTTAGAAACTAGGCTTACTATTGGGACCAAGATATTTATAATTGGTTAACTGTTACTTAGACCTTGAAATTTTAGTTTAGCCAATAATACATTTAAGGAGTAATTTTTTCTGCTTTAAGGGAAAAGGCTGAGTAATATTAAAAGTATGTTCCGTTACGAATTGGGTCTATTTACCTATTTGACCTTGACTATAAGAGTCCATGACCTATGCAAACGAATATTGTGATGAATTGGGGCAGGGTCTGATTCTGAGAAGGGGCAGTGTTAACAATGGGGTAGAGGTAGGATGGTAGGAAAGGAGTTTTGAATCGCAAGTTCCGTTATGTACAAACTGGCAAGTCGACCTTCAATACTAGTTCATTAGAGGGGCATTTTCTGCACCTTTGGGAAATAATCACAAGTAACATTTTAAGAAAATGTAGATTCATAAGGTTTTTCTTGAGGGTGTTTCAGGTAACAAATGACACCTTTCTATAAAAGCTCAGGTGAATTAGGCCTGGATCAAGTTGAGCACTACAATTTTGAGGCTTAGGCTCCATCACAAAGCAAACTTGTTAGCTACTAGTCTTGACCTGTAAGATTTTTACGGGTAGCCAAGGCTGGTGCTAATGATTTCTTCAAGGAGGATATTTATTCCATTTATAGGTGTTCAGAAAACAGTATTTTTGAATTTTTTTTTTGCAGACCTTGTAATCAATTGTGTTTAGACATTACCATAAGAGTTTTTCCTCTGCTTTGTCACTTTCCTATCTGAAAGTTGAGATGTTGCCTTAGATATCTCAAATAATTTTAGCTAGAGCTTTTTACACCTGACCTAGTGATAATTCTGTGATGATTCTAGAGGTGTAGGCTTGGGTGCACTGTTTTCTGATCTAAGGAAAACATACCACTTCACCCCTCCTGATTTAGTCAACCTCTAATTTTGCTATGCTTTGGAATGGGAACAGCTCTACCTTGATTTTTTTTTAATGCTAGAACATTTTTTTTAATACCAAGATTTCTAAGCCCTTACATAATTTGCTTCCCCATATTTTCCTTGTGACCATGAGTTCTAAACCCATCTGTCAAGGGAAGAGGCTGAAGTAACTGGGGACTTGCACACGTGGAGGGAAGACCGATTTGTAAAGAATCTGGCTAGAGCATAAACTGTTTGAGAAACTACAGAGAATGAAATAAAAGTCCCAGAGCTGTTAGTGAATGACTGGAGTGAGGGTGAGGATGGCAGAGGGGCTTGGGTGGTGGTGGTGGAAAGGGATTAAAGGATTGAGGAAAGTTTGAGCCCCTGACAATCTTGATTGGGGTCAGACTTGTTAGGGCGACAGGCTGCGACGACGCATAGGGATCACTAGGTGGCAGCCGAGCGTTTCCGCAGCCATTTATATTTCTGAAAGCAATGGCCGAAGGCTTTGAGGCCCAGAGGGGGCGTCCCGGGGCCCCCCAATAATGTTGAGTGGCAAAAGATAAAAAAAAATTGTCCCAGCCTCGTAAGCAGGCAGGGAAAAAACTAGGGGTTCGAGGAATCGCTAAGAATTAGGAGGCAAAGTGCAAAAGGCAATGTAATGTGTGGACCATAGAGCATCCGTACCAAAGCGCTACGCTTTGGGCAGCTCGAAGTGGGGCGACCGTCTGGGGGCTGCCGGGAGGAGGTGGCGCGATCTCGCGTGGGCCCGCGGGGTGTGTTACCGCCTTCCCCCCTCCACTCCCCGGAGCCGCCCCGGGGGCTGGGCCTGTCCCGCCCCCTCACCCCGCCGCTCCCCCTCCCCGCCCGAGCGCCAGTCAGTGTGTGAGTGCGAGGACGCTCAGTGCCTGACGGGCTGGAAATGAGCTCTGGAGTTTGGCCGCGGCCGGCAGGGGCGCGGAGCGGGCAGGCTGTCCGCAGCGTAACTGCGTCCGCGAGTTCCGACGGCTCCGCGACTCTCCAGACCCGGCTCAGCGGACCGAGACTGACTTCTCCTGTTGAATAAGCTCCGGCGCCTCCTCGCCCTGCCCCCCGGAGAAGCCGGTACCATCGCCGAGAGTTCGACCTCGCCCCCCTCCCCCACCCCACCCCCTTTTTTTCAGCCAGGAGCCGGGAGGAGGAGAAGGAGGAGGAGGCTGCGCCGCCGGTGCCGCTCCAGAGCCGCCTTTGATGTGGGCGCGGTGCACACCGCTGAGCTGAGCTCCCGTCCGGCCGCGCCCCGAGGGGGGAGCCCCCCAGCCCCGCATCCTCATTGTGCCGGCTTCGCTCCGGCCCCGGCCCTCCCTCCCCCTTAAGCCCCCCCTCCGCCTCTGGCCCCCCTCCCTCGCCGCCCGCGTTGAAAACGCCCCGGCCGCCGCCTGTGGTGGGAGGTGGTGATGCGAACGGACGGAGAGGGGGCGAGTAGGAAACATGAGCCGGCGGGAGCCCAGACGGAGCGGCCTTAACGCCTCCCCAAAGCAGTGCTCCCCGGCCCCAGCGCCCTGACCCCCCAGCCCCGCGCCACCCCCCAAAGAGGCAGCCCCGCCCGACCTTTCTGCCCGGCCGGCCATGCTGTCCCCGGAATAACCTGCTTGCGCCGCAGACGAGACTAGGCTTCCAGAGGCAGCGGGTCAGATCTCTGAGCCGCAGCACCCAGGAGTCGGGTCCGGAGCGACCCCAGGAGGTTAGGAGCGGGCAGGCACCCCCTCCCCTGGCTTCGGAAGTTCCCGGTCTTGCCGAAGCGCCAGCTCCTCTGACCCCCCGAGGGCTCAGGGCCCCGGCAGAGGAGGCAGCAGGAGCGGGGGTGCTGATGCCGCAGGGAGCGGCCGGCAGGGCAGCGGAGCAGCAGCAGCAGCAGCGACCGCGGCGGCGTTGGCGGCGGCGCCCGCTCCCGTCCTTGTTCTCCCCGGCCCCCGGCCCAGCACCGCGGAGCGGAGCCGCTGGAGCCCCCCCGGAGCCGCGCGGCGCCGCCCGCTGTAGTTCGCCGCCTCTCATGTCCAGGCTGGGACCCGGGCCCCGGCGCAGTGACGTGACCTCGGGCTAGAAGCCGCCGCCTTCCTCCCTTCTCAGCGATGTATTCAGTGTTCTCCTCCTGCACTTGCCTGTAAGTGCCGCGCCTCCCCAGGCTAGGTCTTTGGGTGTCCCCTTCACCCTCCCTCCCGCCCCACCCCCTTTCATCCCTAGCGTCTGTCCGGTCCCCCGATGTCTTCCCACTTTCCATCCCCACTCGCATTCCCACCCCGTGGCTGCTGTTTTCTGCGGTCGTCCCGGGTACCCAGCGCCCCGTCTGACCGGCTCTCACTCTCTCTCCCCCCTGCAGATGTTTACACTTCCTGCTGCTGTGCTTACAGGTACAGGTACGTGACATTTCTCGGCTCTCTCCACGGGCGGGCACTGGGGGGACGCGGACCCGCCCTCCCCAGCGGCAGGTGCTAGGGCTCTAGCCGCTTTGGTTCTCCACGTCCGGGTGGCAGGTCTTGTCCCTAGTCCTAATGGTCTCCCGGGTGGAGGGTGCGCTCAAGCTTCTCTGGGTTCTCCTCTCACTGCCTATGGCTGGAGTCTTTCTCCATTAGCTACACCCCCCCTTCCCTCGGGCAACCAGCCGGAGGCACCTCTTCCCCCAGCCTCTTGTTCCCCAGTCTTTCTGGTGGCCCCGGGCAGCGAGGGTGAAACAGGCCCGGAGAGGGAGGCAGAACTGGCTATGCACCTGTTCCTGGGATGTTGGAAGGGTGGAAAGCAAGTAGGCGCCCTGGGGTGGTACCGTTGGCCTTCAGTGGGGGACACAACGGACCCTATCCCCCTTGTGTACCTCAACCTGATGTGTTTCTTTTTTCTCCTTGACTGTTTGATGTCAGGAGACGCTGATCAGCTGCAGAAATATGACCAGATCCAAGACCCATTCGAGGAGTTTGACATTGTTTTCCCTGAAAATTGCTCCTAGATTATAAAAACAAAAAGACTCCTTATTTCAGCAGAGCTGATTTCTAGTCCAGAGAGAAACCTTCAGCTGTAAATTACTCTGTGGTTTCAAAGGCGTTTGCTGCATTTCAAGGGAGGGGAAGAGAAAGGAGAAAGGGGGGATGGGGGAATTTGAGTAGAAAGAAAGACAAAAAAGGAGAGACCCTGACAGTTTGAGGGCTAGCTGGGCTATGTGGACAGCACCCTTGGAGGGGGGGCAGCAGGGTGAATCCTCACTCATTCGCTGAAGGTTGCTCAGACCTAGGGTTGTTCCCCTTCGTAGTTCTCAGTGAATCAAGAGAGGGGCTGGCGCCCCGCCTGGAAAGCACTTGCTAAAATCTGATCTCTTACTTCAGCAGCCTTCAGACTTGGGGAAGTTATTGGCATGCAGACAGTTGGAACGCGCTGGCTTCCAAAACCATGAAATAATGAAAAGAAGGAAAAAAAGGAGAGAGAGAGCTGCCTCAGCTACGATTAGAACCAGACCAGGGGCGGCCTCTCCACTGGGGGTGGGGGGGAGGGAGGAGAGAGAGGAAGCCCAAAGCCCCAGCTGCTGGGGCCCCCACCCACCTGGGGCAGGGAGGGAGGAGACCAGTGAGGGGAGCTGGACTCTAGCCAAGGGGATTATGCACCTCCCCCATTCCCCCTGACTTGACTGAGGGCAGGTGTGGGAATACGTCCAGGGGAGGCTGGCCCTTTGTATTGGACCCTTACAATGCCAGGTAACTGTTGAGAGGCAGAGATGACTAGAGGTCTGTAGTTTCCCAGATTTTCTAGTGGGAATGCCAGGAGTTTGTTGGATAATTGTCCTAGTGAGCAGGGGCACACATAACTTCCTAGAAATAGAAGTATCACAGATTTATTGTTGGGGCTTTTGTAGGGCAAGAGGTGTGTGTGAAAGGGACTTCTGCTACCTCTTCTCCCTTCCGTGGTGTCCCCTCCCTGGCTAATCACTTTCTTTTGCCCCAGGGAAGACCTGTTCTTCAGGTCCTGGGGACAGATGCCTTTGCTGTTCCCTCCCACCCCCACCCCTTTGGGGAGTCGTTAGCAACAATTCTGGAAGTTAAGTGTGCTGGGCAATTAGGGTCAGCTTGCCAGATGATTGGGTTGGAAGGGCTGCGGTTGGACAGACTGTCCTTTCCTCCTGCATGGCTTTCTGGGGTCGGTGACTCCTGTCCCGGGTGGCTCTCTGGATCGATAAGGCAGGAGCCAGTAACTTAAGACAAGCCCGTTTGCAAGAGCAGATGTGACCCTGTGTGTTAGTCTCGGGGGAGTAGGGAGTGTGGGGATTGCTAGGAGGGAGGGGAGACCCCTGGTCCGAGATGGAGGTCAGGGCCTGAAGTACTCTACTCATTCTACATCTCCTATCTGGGGTGGACTTTAGTTATCAAATATGGGTCTGGGAGTGGATTTAGAGATTATCTAAGATCCCCATTCAGTCCTAATCTAGGATTCCTTTTCAATAGTATCATGGAATTGAACTGGCCTCTGAATGAAAAGGAGGATAGGAGAAGGGCTTGGGAAAGGAGGAAGAGGAAGCATGTTACAGTTTGGACCCTCATGCCACCCTCAGCTTTTTGATGTGGATACCTGCCTGGGGCCAGTGCCTGAGCTTCCTGAAGTGGGGCCCAGGAAGGTTTTGTGTGTGTGGTCTTTGTTTTTGTGTCTTTGTGTTTGTAAGAAGCTGAGCCTCTTTCCTCCTCCCCTGACCTCCACCTCCCATCCACCCCCCCCTTTAGAATGAGAGCTGGTGCTTCTGGGGAGCAGTTGGGTGGTCTGTCTGAGTGAGGCAACCTTAGATATTAGAACCTCATAATCTAGTTGTCTCCTCAAACCCTTTCCAGTGAGGACATTGACCTCCATCCTCTCGCCCTCCCCCCAGCATCCCAGGGTGAAGGAGCAGGGCTTCTCTGTCTCCCTTTTCCAGGAGAAAAAAAGTCATGAGTGCACAGCCATACCTGAAGGGGTTATGGGGCTATTATTCTAGGATTCCGCACCCCTGAAAGAAGTACTTTGTGGTCCTGATCTCCAGCTGATGTGGATAGTCTCTTTGATCTTGCCACCCAGCGGCTTTATGAGAACAATTAGAAAGATGAAGGTGAAGGGTGGTGGGCACTTATCGGACACCAGGGTATCCAAAGAGGGGCGTTAGCCTGAGAGAAATGGAAAGCATTTGAGGAGAAGAAGATGGGACAATGATGTTTACTTAAAATTCTTCAATAGCCTCAAGGGAGTAATTGGGGAAAAATTGAGGCAGGTAGAATGCTAGTGAAGGCAGTGCAATATAGCAGAGAGAACCAGAGCCTCAGCAGGAGGCTAGAGCTTTAGTCTTAACTCTCTCCCTTGCCTCTATGACCCAGGCAAGTCCTATCGTCTGGGCCTCATTTTCTCTTTCTGTAAAATTAGGGGACTGGACTAAACTATCTTTAATCCCTTTCTAGTTTGAACAATCTATGTTCCAAAGTCTCCCTACTATAACAATCTAGTGCCTTCCATCTTTATTTCTCATCTATAATCCGTGCAGTAAGTAATGCAGTCTTGCTGCAAAATAGTAAAAAAAATCCCACATCTTTCCTTTTTTTCCCTTTAAAAGTTGCCTCCAGCTCTAAAAATGTGATTTCTGGGGTTTTCCACCATGCTTCTGTTAAATGCAACATGGCCCAGGCCAGTCAGTTGTACTTCAATGCCTTCTTGTCATCAGGAGACACAGACCTATGCAGGCCACAGGGTGACCCTGCAGGGACCCCCATCCTTCACCCTGAAATCAAAGCCATGTTTCTAGGCGAATATCCAGAGGAGGACACTGACCTGCCCTGTTAGCTGGGGTTTCAGTTCTGCCCTCTCTCTCCCTCCCCTGGCCAGGACCCCACTGAGTGAAAGCCTGGAATTTAATAAAACCCCTTATCCGAGTAACTCAGGACACCTCAGATGGTTAAAATTGGAAGAATTTTAAAAATTTAAGCAAAGAGCAGAAACCGTGACAAGTAAATTGCTTTTTTGCACTTGGCTGAACGTTGACAATGACACCGGCCTGGGTCTTTCACTCCCTGCTTCTCCGGCACCTGCCTGACATTGTTCCCTGTCCGGTTCCAGCAATGGGGGCTTAGCCTGAGACAGAGAGAGGCTGGAAAATGCGGAAAGCAAAGTGGGAGGGAGGCTGCAGTTCTTGAAGATGGGGGGTGGGAGAGGGGGTGCTGCTGCTATGGAGAAAGACACTTCTCTGCCTAGAGTTTTGATGATTTGTTTCCACCTCTCCTGTGTACTGCCTTTTCTCTCTAGCTCATTTCCTCCCCCACCACATGGTACTTGGAAGGATAGAATGTCCTCTGCATCCTTCCTCTCCCTCACCCCCCCACCCCTTTTCTGACCGACTTCCTCACTGAGTCCCTTAAGAAGGGCCAAGATGGGGAGGGGGCCAGTCAGGAGACAGTACCCTCCTATATGATGATAGGAAACTAGGGCTCACTGGGTGGCCAAAGGGTGAAGATTTCTTGGGGTGTCCCTGTGATTTCTCTCCACACCTTCCCCCACGAGCAGCTTATTATATTTGTGCAATACTTTTAACTTTCCAAAGTGTGTTCACACATCTCTAATCTCACTTTATCTTCACAAAAACCTGCTGAGGGAACTAGGGCATGTATAATTGCCTTGATTTTACAGATGATGAAATGGAATTACAGAGAGAAGTTCAGTGACTTGACTAAGATTACATAGAATTTATCCAAGAAGCAGATTGGTTTTCTGACTTGACTAGCACTCTCTATGAGTGACTGAAACAACCTCTAGAAATGGGTGCATCCCTGTAAGAATGAAGTAAATGAAGCACAAATTGGTCCTGGAGTGAAAGATCCTACCAAGAGAGATCTCCTTAGAGAGGGAGTAGGTGAGAAACTAAGGTTCTGACCCACCTCTTAGAGTCCATGGAAACTTTTCTTTAGGAATGGCATTGAATGTGTTTTTCTGGTTGCTGTGTCTTCTAGCTCTCATTTCTGGTCCAGGTTTTGGATCTATTAAATCTCTTCCTTTTAGATCTATTAGACTTTCTAGATCTAAATAGATTTATTTGTTCTGTTAGATTGTTCTAGATCTATGTTTGTTCTATTTAGAGATATTAGGCTATAGATCTATAAATTTGAATGATTAGAGTTTATAAATCTAGATATATAAGTTTGATCTGTTAGATTTTATCTTTTAAAATCTATTATAGAAATAAATATATCTATGTTCGATCAGTTATATTTGATCCATCTCAGTCTATTAGACTTTATATATATATATGCATATATATATATATAAATAGTGCTCTAAATTTGATTTATTAGATTTGATCCATTTAGATCTATTAGACTTCTCAACTGATAATCCTCATTTCTGTTTCTGAGTTGGTGCTTCCAGCTAGTTCAAATTTCCTCATGTTACTCAATAGGAAATTGAAGCTGAGATACTTACAGGAAGTAATAGAGCCAAGAGTTGAACACAGAACCTCTAGTGCTAAATCCAGTACTCTTTTCCCTGTACCACATGACCTCCTGTAGAATAGATCTAGAGTGTACCAGTGCAAGGAATTAAAATCATGGAATTAGAGTGTGGTAAGTGGAAAGAACACAGAGAGACCCGGATTTGAATTTTTTTTTTTTTTTTGCTATTTTGGGCAAATCCTAACCTTAAAGAGCAGAGTCTTGGTTCCCTCATCTTTAAAACTAGAATTGGATTAGAGCAGTGTTGTCAAACTCCAAAGCATATTGATTTAGAAAACCACAAATTAACATTTATCTGTGTTACATTGTAGTTTAATTTATTTTTGTTAAACATTTCCCAAATACATTTTAGTCTGGTTCAGGCTGCATTCTGGGAGGGTCTCTGATTGAGAGAGTTGATGAGGCCCCTTCTAGATTGACAAATTCTAAAACTCTATTATATAATAATTACAGATTTTTAGAATTGGAATTTCCAATAGTCCAATTACAATGGACCTTCAAAGGCTATGTAGCTCAACTCCTACAGGAACAACTGAACCCTCTACAATTTTCCTTGTGCTAATATCCCAGAGAGAGGGATGGAGGTGGACTTTGGACATTGTTGGAGTCAAGCATACATGCTGAGATTAGGAAACAGTTTTTAAAACATTTCTTGGGGTTGATGCAGTCAGTGTCTGTCCGATGTTTGAGGTATTATCCAGGAGGGAGTTGTTAGGGGTAGCCCTCACCTGAGCCTCCCACTAGACTTGATGGGAAGAGTCAAGAGGGTATATTTTCTTTATCTGATGACTTTTTGAGTTAGCTTTGACTCAAAGTGAGAAAAATACTAACACACAGATCTGAAGTGAATGGGAAATCAGGTGATAGGAAAGTGTAAAGATACTTTAAAAAGGGGGGGGGGGTAAGAATTGGTTTCTTTTACCTTGGGTCCAACCAAAATTTCTGCCCATCTCCAATCTATGATACATATGCAGCATTCCTAAATGCCTCAGGAAATAATCAGCAAAATGAGACTCCCCTAAAGGATAATGGGGGTGATCTATTGCCTTTTTTTGGATAGAGAGGCCTTAAACAGCAGTAACTAGTTAGCCCTTCGTGTAAGTAGTGAAAAAAGGTATTTGAGTTACTATTAATACGTTAATAAACATTTAACTTTAGAAGGACTAGATGGGTCAATTACATCAATGTGCAACATAAGGTTGTAAAAATAATTTCTTCTATTTAATAAGATTTTTTACTACAAATCCTCTTTTGCAAATATACTTTAAGTACAAGTAATTATAAGCAGAAATCATAATTTTACTTTGAAATAAAAAATTTCCTCTTGCTATTTCTATTTCTTTGTCTTATGCATTAAAAAAGATGCTCTACATTGGTCATTTTGAGAGAGTCTTAAATTCTAGTTCTTTCAGAGAATGAGTTCCCACTTTGGGTCTAGCACTATACTGTGATAGTAGGAAAAGAATAAGAGAAGCATAGGATTACTGACTTGTAAAGGGGCTCAGAAACTATCTAGTCTAACTCCTGTTTCACCCAGGACTTCTTCTACAGCATAGGTACAGGTGCTTATCCAGCTTTTGCTTAAAGACCTCCATGGAATCTGACCTCAGACACGTCCTATCTGTGTGACCCTGGGTGAGTCACTTAACCCTAAGTTCCTAGCTTCTTAGTGCACTTCTGCCTTGGAACTGATACTTTGTCTCAATTTTAAAACAGAAGGTAAGGATGAAAAAAAAAGCTAACTACACAATATAAGGCATGTTATTCTAAGCACCAGATGAGTGGAGCAGACCCTAAGTCTGGAGACTTCACCCTGGGCAGGGATGACTGGAAGAGACTTCACAAAGGAGTTCAGAGAATGGATTCTGTTTAGGTGAGCAGAGGAGCTGTACTGTTATTATTTGAAATGTGTTCTGACCCTTCCCTTCATGGATGGTGTTTGCATTCTCTCCCGGGCTCATCCCCCACCCCCTTTGCCTCTCCCTCCTTCTCCCATCTTTGAACCTGCCAAACCAAACAGCTTTCGTTGGGTTGGCCAAGGCAGCAGGGCCCACAGCCTGGTACCGATGATCTGTGCATCAAAGGCTAATGTATGGAATGCGAGTGGGGGATTCAGTGGTTTTGAACTTCCTCTGATGGGCAAGACTTCCCACCTGCTGAGATCAGACTAGTAAACAGCTCCTAATGTTGGTCACAGGACCTTTTGTCAATCAGCCTATCAACATCACTGGAGAATGTTTTTTGGGGGCAGGCGAAGGAGAGAAGAGGGAAATAAGGGAGACTAGAAAGCATTGGGGTCCAGGGAAAGGGACAGTATGGAAAAGTGAGAATAGAAATTCTCAGTTTAAGATTTATCTTGGGAAGGGGCAGCTAGAGGGCTCCGTGGATAGAGAGCAACGCTTGGACACAGGAGGGCCTGGGTTCAAGTCTGGCCTCAGACACTTCCTAGCTGTTTGACTCTGGGCAAGTCACTCTACCCAATTGCCTTGCCCTTATCTCTCTTCTGCCTTGAAACCTATACTTAGTATCAATTAAGACAAATGGTAAGGGTTTAAAAAAAATTATCTCAGGATAAGCATTTGAGAGTAGTGAGTGACATGGCAGCTGGGGAGTCAATTCCATTCAAAAAAACTTCTTCAATTCCTTCGGTGAGTGTGGTCTTGTAGGTGACTGGTGATACGAAGATGAAGAGGGCTCTAGCATCTGTCTTAGCAGTTTAATGATCTGTGAGTCACTCCTTCTTCCTATTAGTGTTGGGGTTGGGGAGCTCCCACATAGCTGCAAGGTCTTTAGTAAAAAGGAGAGGTGAACAGCAACTCTGACATGCTTTCACACTGGAGGGAGAATTCATGTTCGTTTGGAGAGGGGAGATCCCCCAAGGCTTCAAGGAATGGGTGGAACGTGACTTTAGATTAGGAGAGAGGGAGCAACCTGGCTGAAAGAAGAAATGTGGGGCATCCTTGAACTCTGTGACTCTGCAAGTAATGTTGTTTGGTTCAATTTGCTAAGCATTTATTAAATGCCTACTTTGTACAAGGCTTGATTTTTGCCCATTGATATAGAAGGGCACTACTTAGGATATTTATTTCTCATCATGGCTCCTATGTCAGAAAGAGAGTTATTGATTGGGGAGGGAGAAAGGAACACATTTATATAGCCCTAATTAAGTGACAAGCACTTAAAAGATATTTTTTATAAATATCTCATTTGATCATCACAACAACCCTAAGAGTAGGTGTTTATTATCTCCATTCTACAGTTGAGGAAACTGAGGCATACAAGTTAAGTGATTTGCCTAGGGTCACACAGCAAGTAAATGTCTGAGGTCACATTTGAAGTTAGGTCTTTCTGACTCCAGACCCAGCAATCCATCACACCAGGGTCCCAGTCTCACGTCGATGTGGTCCTTAATTCTGTTGTCCTGGAATATTTCACTTTACCTTTAGCACCACTTCTTGTGGCAAATGTATATGAGTGCTTCTAAACCAGATGTTTCTCCTAGTGGAATTGTCTCACCCAGGCTCCTCAGAATGGGTCGTTGGTGAAGAGAGCCATCTCACAGTTTTCCTATAGGCATTCTATATACCTAGCCAAGAGAATTCAGTTCGATGAGCATTAAGCCCCACCCCCCTTCCCCCACACTGGATCCTGGGCTAAGCCACTGGGGATTCACACACACACAAAAGAAACGATCCCTTTCCTTGAGGAGCTTCTCTCCATGAATGCAATATATATGAAGTAGATGCTGAGTAATTTGGAGGAGTGGTGAGGGAGGGCTGTGAGTGCCACCGAAAGAGGCCTCTTCCCCATGCTTGTCTGGGAGCTCCCCTCCAGGAGAGAGGCGGCCTCCGGCCACGTACCCCACGCTCAAAGGGAGCCGTCGTCCTCTCTTCCATTCTTCCCCCTGGCTTGTGCCAGAGTTGTGCTGAGAGGAAGTTTTCATCATGAGCTCTGGAGTTTAGTCTGGGCTGACGATTCAGTTGCACCAGCTTCATGTCGGCCCTTTGACTTGGCGAAGACTTGGAGATCCTGAAGCTGAAGCAGGAGATCCTTCATGACTTCTCACTTTTCCATTAGGGCTCTAGGAGTAGGATTGCTTCTGAGGGGCTTGAGGGGGAATGTAAAATGAAATGAAAGTTCCCCGTAGGTGGAAGGGGAACTCTCCTGAGGCTAGGCCGAAGTCTGATAACCATTCTGGAGAGACTCTACCCCATTCTCCTTCCTTCTTCTTCTATCCCTTCTTCCTCTATTTTCATCTAGTCATGTCTCTTTATGCCTCTGTTTGGGTGTGTATGTGTGTGTGTGTCTGTGTGTGTGTGCTCATTCCTGCTAATCATAATCTATTTCTCTTTCTTGGTACCTATCTCTTCTCATCCGTAGTCAAAGGTAGTTCCTTTGGCACTCCGATTTCTCTCTCCCTCTCTTTTTCTCTTTCCTTTTACCCCCACTGCTTTTTTCTTCTTAAAAGTCAATTTTCCTTTCTTCCCCTCAGACTTTATGTGTTCTAACAAGTATCTCTCTCTTCCCTCTGAAGCCAGAGAGCTGCCTGGTATGAGGACAGATGAATGGATGGGACTAATACTAGGGAAAGAGGTGAATTACACATCCTGGAGAATAGGACCATGGACCAATGTTCAGATTATCATTCCTGGAAGAATTGAAGCCAGAGAGTAAGGCCCCACTACTGAAGGAGGAGGAGGAGGAGGAGGTGACCGATCCTTTAAGACAAGCAATTTGGAAAAGATAATCTTATCCTAGCTTGGCATCTGGGGAACACTCCCTTCTTCTTCCCACGTTCTCAACCCACTTGTTTTTTAAATCTTATTCTTTTTCGTTGACAGTTTCAAGAACCTAGAACAAAGGGAAGGGTTAGTCAGAGGATATAGGAAATGCCACTTGACAGTAAGCATAGTCTGATTGAAGCAGTAGTTTGAAAAAACACTGGGTTAAACACAGAACTGAGTTTAAATCCTGCTTTTGATGTTTACTAATTTTGTGGCTATAAGGAAGCCACTTAGACCTCTCTGAGCCTCTGTTTGCTTATCTGTAAAATGAGGTGAATAATACTTGTGTTACTTAATTGGATTGTTGTAAGGAAAATACTTTGTAGACTTTAGTGCTTTCAGGTTACTATCTGTGTGACCTTGGCCAGGTCACCTAACTATATGCATGTATGTATATAACTTTGTCTTCCTTTTTTTTTTTTCTCTCTCTCTCCATCTCTCAATCTATAATCTCTATATGCATGTAAACATACATGAGAATAAGCATACACACATATCAGTGTGCTGTAATGTGGTTTAATGGTTAAAGAATCTGGTTTCCAAGTCATGAGGCCCAGTTCCCACCTCTGATACAAATTGGCTGTGTGACCCTGGCAAGTTACTTGACTTTTCTGTGCTACTCTTGTTTGACTTAGTTGTAGAACAGTTGCAGATCTGCATTGGTAAAGAGAATTTTCCAACAGAGAATTCTTAACATAATTAAAATCACAAGCCTAGATGAAAAAACTATTGTTGTTCAGTCATTTCAGCCATGCCTGACTCTTTCCGACCCCATTTTCTTTGCAAAGATACTGGAGCAGTTTGCCGTTTCCTTCTCTAGCTCATTTTATAGATGAGGAAACTGAAGCAAACTGGGTTAAATGACTTGCCCATGGTCACACAGCTAATAAGTGTCAGAGGTCAGATTTGAATTCAGGTTTTCTTGATTCCAGGCCTAATGTTGTAACTATGCTGCTTGGCTGCTGAAAAATACATATACAGGTGATATAAGGATAGTCTCAAGGTCTCTCTGAGGAATTTTGGTTTTGATTGTGAGATCTGGGAGACACTGGCACAGGAGAGTCTACATGGAGGGCCTGTGCCAGAGAATCACTGCGCTCTATGAACAAAGCAGAATTGCAGTAGCTCAAAAGAAACATGAGCTGTGCATATTTGGAGTCATCTCTGTCCGTATGCTCATAAAGGCTACTTGTGCCCCGCCTGTGTTGGAGCCCTCTGAGCTCCTATCCATTGGACGCTGTGTACATTGAGCCCAACATGGCGATGGGTTCTTGGTCCTCTTAGAGTTCGAAGGACTGTGAGCAAACCTTATTATCGTTAGGCCAGAGATGAGGCACCACTCCTTATTTCTTCTCCCTTCTTCAGAACCCTGCCTAGTTCTAGAACTAAGGACTTCTTCCTGCTCTCCTGGGGAAGGAGTGTATGTGTGTCTAAATGATAAATGTCGGGGGCGGTGTGTGATACTATGCTAGTGGATGGGAACATTCTCTATTCTGTTTCCATGTGTCCATAAAATCGATGTGTGTCTCTGCTATTTCTTCTGGCTGTCTCTGTTCTCATATAGATGAGGATCCCCAATTGGGGATGGGTAGGAAACAAGTAGACTTCCCTAGCATGCTTCCTAGAGCCTGTGGCACATGTGAATGAGCTGGTGTCCATGTGGGAAGGTGACACAAATGTGTTCTATTTATGGGTTAGTGGGAAGGAGAGGAAATAAAGGTTGTGGGAGGTAGGAGGTTGAGTATCTGCTTCTATCTCTTAGAGCTCTGTTTAGGTGGAAAGGGATCTGGTTTGGGAAGCTTTGTCCTCCTTACTTCTATCTCTAATCAGTGGCATAGACATCATTTGCCCAAACTCTTCTGCCCCCCCCCCCCCCATATGTCATAAAAGAATGACTTCTAGTAGAGAGAGTAGATTTGGAGTCATAAGACTTGAATTCAAATCCAGACTTAGCCCCATTTCCTGAGTAACCAGGAACAAATAATTTAAATATCTTTAGGCTTGCTTTCTCCTCTGGAAAATGAAGTCATTCAACCAAATGACCTCTTCTCTAAAATCTCTTTCAGGGGGCAGCTGGGTGGCTCAGTGGATTGAGAACCAGGCCTAGAGACAGGAGGTCCTAGGTTCAAATCTGGCCTCAGCCACTGCCTAGCTGTGTGACCCTGGGCAAGTCACTTGACCCTCATTGCCTAACCCTTACTGCTCTTCTGCCACTCCAAGATGGAAGGTAAGGGTTTAAAAAAATAAAATAAAATAAAATCTCTTTCAGCTCTGAAAATTCTGTAAATCCCAAAAGGCCAGCAGAGAATAGATATTGGATTTGGGGAATATCATTGACTGACTTAGGGGGAGGTGACTCTTTTTAGAAATCTTTAGAAGCTGGTTCTTAGGAAAGGCTCATCCATAGCCTTAAACATCTCATGATATAAGACAGCCTCAAGTTCTCACTCTTAGGGACTTTGTCTTGTTTCTTTTGGTCTGAGAAACAGGAAGAAGAGGAGCTTGAACTTGGGAAGGGAGAGTGAGGTGGGAGGGTTGATGTGATAGAGGGAGGGTTAGTATTGAAGAAGGATGGATGTCAGAACATCCATTCCATGAGGTACTAGTATCACCTGCCTAAACAGAAAAATTTGTTTCTGTCTACACCCTCCATTTTTTGGTCAAGTGACTGATAATTGGAGAAATCCCCTTATCTTCTATCGCTCCTGACCCTCCCTCCTGAGTCTGGTTCAGAGTGTCCATGAAGCAGCTGTACTGGGGTTGAAAGACAGCAAAGTAACATTGGTTCTGGACTCAAAATCCTGGATCTCCCCCTTGGTAGTTGTGTTCACCACATAAGTTCTAGATGTGATAGTTTCCTCATCTGTAAAAGAGGAGATACCTACTGTACTGTGAATAAGGTAGAGAGCACCACCTACTTCCCGGGGGATTTGTGAGAAACTCATGAGATAATGTATGGAAAAGACTTGATAAACTGAAAAACACCTCAGACATATTTCTCCATTCAGTTATTGTTCACCACAAGTCCTGCCTGTCCTGGGTTTCCTTGGTGATTTCCAGGAGGGCAGGATGACAGTCATGGTGTTTTTCAGGCTGGAGTGTCAGGGACTCTTCATAAAGAGCACAGGAAATATTACAGAGGATGATGGGTTGAAATGTGCTGCCATTTGGAGGCAGACCTGGGGAGGCCCCTTCCATCTCTGGGAGTCCCAGGAGGAAGGAGGGGTTGAGAAAAGATCCAGAGGAGAGCTCTTAGGTTGGGTCCTAGAGAGAAAAGAAGCTGAAGGAGAAAGAGGGACCGAGAACCAGGTTGCTTTCATGGTGTTATCTACATCATACAAAGAGATTGGAAGGACTTTTAAACAGACACTGGGATATAGGTGAGATCCTGGAGGCTGTAAAACTGCTAGAGATACAGGAAAATCCCCATCTGGGTCATAAAAGTTATAACTGGAAGGTACCCTAGAGATCGCATACTTCAATTCCCTCATTTTACCAAAGAGGAAACTGAAAGTGCATTTTCAGTGTCACAAATAGTAAGGGGAAGATCCAGGACGTGAATTTGGGTCTGTTGCATCCAAATTCTAAAGAAAGAGTGCTGGACTTGGAGTAAAAGGCTTTAGTTTGAATTCTGCTACTCACACTTCTCAGTTGTGAAACCATGAACAAATCATTTACCCTCTCTCTAATGCTTACTTTTCTTGTAAAATAGGAACTGTGATGCTTGGGAGTTGTAGCAATGATCTGATGAGACAATGTGGATAAAGTGCTTGACAGACCTTAAAAGCTATCTAAATCTCCATTGTTATTCTCTCCTGTACTCTATACTAAGGGAAGGGTCACCTGGAGGAGGAAAAACTAAGTCAGGAGTGCTGTGGAGATAAGGGCCTGCCTGTATCTGCCACACAGCAGGTGACTCCTGTGCAGCATTGGATCCTGGGTGGTCCTGGATTCAGAGAAGGAAGGGGCCAGGAAAAGGCCCCTTTTAGTCTCTATCTCGGTCTCCTCTCTCCCTCCCTCCACCCCCCCCCCTTCTCTCTTTCAGTCTCTTTGGGCCTGGGGCCCTTAGGAGGAAGTGACTCTTAATGCCTTGCAGCCTCAAGGCCTCCAAGTTCTGCCCACTAGCTGCTCCACAGTGCTGGACAGAGACATTATGCTGTAGTGAATAGAGCACTGGATATATAACCGGAGAACCTGGATTTGAATCCCAAATCTATTACTTTTCACCTGTGTGACCTTCCATGTTTTCCATTGTTGCCTCCCTACTGCGTTTTTTGGTAGCACAATACCTTCTCATAGCCTTAGTTGCTTTGTAAAATGTGTGATAACTTGAAGTCTTCTAATTTCTCTGGGTCCCAGTTTCCCTAGCTATAAAATAAGGAAATTGGACCTAGCTAATGCACATTTTCCATAGTACCCTGCTTCTTTTAAAATCTTCCTATTTTTATAACTGTTCTGACCCTGATGAAAAACTCTTGATTTGAGGGGCATAGTTAAAGTACAGTCAGACGTTTGCCAATCAAGGAAAGGTTTCTGAACTTGGAAACAGTGGGATTTGTGGGGGACGGGAGGCATGTAGTTTTCATTTTAAAATAAAATCAGTTAAGCTAGTGAGAATCAAAAATTAAAAGTCTACATGCTCTCCGTTGTTTTTTTTTAAAGGTGTCTAAGGTGCCTTTCAACTAAATCCTTTGGTCTTGTGACCTTGTATCAGCAAAGAGATTTAATCTTATTGGGCCATCAAGATAGTGTGTTGCTGTTACTGCTATTGGTTGCTTCTTCATACACATTAACCTTCAAGAAACAGGGAGACAGGAAGATATTTTCTGACATTTCATCCTGGAGCCAAATGAAGTTTGGGGTGGGGAGGGGAATGGGAAGTAAGCAAGTTATTCTTGGGTCAGGTGTTATTCCATTACAAAAAACTGACCTTGGAAAATATGTTTATGTTAAAAGTCAAATTGGGGAAAAGTCCTAACTTTAGGAATACTTTAAGATAATGAACCCCTCCCTTGCATTTAAAACGTGAGTCAATTTACAAAAAAAAAAATACCATTGATTTCCATTCAGGTTGTTCAGGAGTATGAATCCTTTGCAAATCTGTAAAAGGTTTAATAAAAAAATGTTGGACTGCCTCAGCAGATGATGGCAGCCAGAGGTCCAGAAAAGGGCCCCTCTCTTGGCTCGTTGAAAAAGGTGGGAGGGGAGAGAGCCCAGGTCCACATGCAGGCTTTGAGAGATGACTCTTGGTGGAGTGGTTCAGGCAAAGGTGATTAGAAAGGCTTCTCCAGCATTCCTGAGAAGGGAGATTCACATATATGGGTTTATGTGTAGACCTGTGTGCTCTACTGTGTATATCATATTTAATTCTACAACCAAGTACCCAGGTGGAGAAAATCTTTTCAAGAAGGAAAGGGGAAATGACCACATTATACACTGGACTAAGAGGTCCTGGGGTGCTTCTTCCTGACCAGAGTCTTAAGCCACACTAGACTATGCTTCCAGAGGAGGTGATGTGACCTGCTATGTATCTGAAGATGCAAATAACAGATTGGACCACACATGGTACTAAGATCTTGAATCTCAGGATTCCATGGTACACCGCAATGGTCATCCCTGCCCCTTACAGCATCTTTGGGTGTTCCCTCATTTATCTGATAGCTGAGAGTTTAGCTCAGGCAGTGGAAGCTGTGAGAAAAGGATGACTCTTTCCCACATCCTGGAGAAGAAGCTCTACCCAATACCTCTTGATGACCCTAGGTCACTCACTTTGTGTCTGGAGGAGTCAGGAAGAAAATCATTAATGTGGGACTGGCTTCTGGGGAACAGTGGCTTCCTGCTTATCTGTGGGGGATGTGGGGTCATAAGATTGGTTTGACCTCTGATCAATAAGGTCCCTAGTGAGTATGAGAAGGTGTCTGAGGATGAATAAGGAATGCTAGAGACTTATTCCTAGGGGCTATAGAGAAGCACTGTGCTGCCTAGGGATCAGGATACTGACAATATTCAGATTCAGAGATGGATGGGATTCTAGGCAAGACCATCCTATAAACAGGCTACCATTCATCCGACTGAACCCAAGGGGGACCACAATTTAAATCCGTTTAGTAAACCTGGGGTATAAATCATGACATGCATCTCTCCCTTTCTCTCACACACAAACATATTGAGGTCATAATTGGAGTGTGAGCTTCCTGGAAAATTTGGGATTCCCTCAATGGGTTAAATTTCCTTGTTGGCATTAGCAAGATGGACCTCATGAAATACAAGGCTGAAGCCAAACTGACCTCAGTTTCCTTAGGGCAGTGGTTCTCAACCTCTCAATTTGTAGCAATGAGAATACATAATGCATATCAGGTATTTACATTCTGAATCATCACTGTAGCAAAATTACAGTTTTGAAGAAGCCACCAAAATAATTTTTTGGTTTGGGGTCACTGCAACATGAGGAACTGTATTGCAGGGTCACGGCATTAGAAAGGTTGAGAACCACTGCCTTAGGAGATCCTAAGCCCAAAGTGGAATTGGAAGTTGCTAGAGGTATGTCTCCAAGTATTAATGTCCCCTAATCCAGGCCTTAGATTAGTCCTTGTTGGAGACTTGACCCACATGGGGTGAAACCTTGGGTTGGGATAGCATGCAAAGGGATAGAATGCATTGTCCTGTAATCGTGTGGGAGATACCTGAACAAAACTTGTCAGTATGTGAGGTTCACAGTTTGTACTGTGAATACCTTAGACGTTTGGAAGGGACTTCAAAGACTGTCTAGTTCAGCTTCCACATTTTACAATTGAGGAAACTGAGAGCTGTTAATCAGTGTTCCCAAGATCACATCAGTGCTAAACATTAGAGATGAGAAGTGAACCCAAGCTCTTTTCATTGTTTCATCATCCAGAGTGAGTTGGAATGAACAGGGATGATTTCATAGAGAAAGGGCTTGACCTGGACCTTGAAGTATGGTTAGGATTTGGACACTCAGATGAGTGTAGGGACCTGCATTGAATAGGGATACTAATATGATCACAGGACATAGGAATGCATGAAGCATGGGCCTAGTGTGTTGGCACACCCAGGGTTTGCTATTCCATGCCCTTACTTTATGCACTCTTATGTGGAAGGCATAGAGAGAGGTTGGGATGCTTAGGGTATATCTTGGGGACAGTGAGGATGTTGATTTGGCTGGAATAGAGGCTGTCCTGGGAGTATTAGAAGGCCAAGATGGATATTCTTATTCCTGATGAAATTCCTGGCAGATTCTAGGCTACTCCTATCCTTTGCACAAGAATCAGAATCTCGCCTCAGGGTGACAATATCTCCACTATGTGACTCAGAAGCCCTTTATGTTGGCTAAACTGGGGGAAAAGAAAGGGGAAGAATTTGGTTCTTTTAAAAAATTATTAATGAATTAATTTGTTTGTTACATTAAAATTCCTAGGTATCTCCTCCCTCCCTCCCCTTCAAAGGAAAACATAAAATGGACACAAGCCCAAAATGAGTTCTTAGAAGAGCTTAAAAAACACTTTAAAAAACAAATGAGAGAGGTTGAGGAAAAATTAAAAGAAATAAAACCAGTGCAAGAAAAATTGGAAAAAGCAACTTGATTCTTAGAAAGGTCATTTTATGGTGAGGCTTGGGGGAGCAGGAGAGAAGAGTGTTATCTTGTGATTCCAAAATCTTGAGTCAGAGGGTGAATCTGAATTTCTATTCTGAGTCTGCCTTAATTGGGTAACAGGCGATGCCATTGCTCCATCCCTCAGTCTACCCTGCTGTCTCTTGAAAGCTATTATGCTATATGTTTTGTTTATATAACACTTCTTCTTAAAGTGCTGTCTCATCTGTTGTCTCATTTGAGCCTTACAACCATACTGTGAGGATAGAGGACAGATGTTGTTGCTGCCATTTTAAAGGGAAGGAAATTTGATGCAGTGTGAAATTAAAGGCCACACAGCAAGTCAGTGATAGAGCCAAGACTAGAACCCAGATCTCTCGATTCCACTGTGAAGGACAATGTGATATCACAGATAAGATTTCAATCCTGCCCCAGACACTTCCTAGCTATTTGACTCTAGACAAGTCACTTCATTTCTCAGCTGTGTGATACTGGGTAAGTCACTTACCCTCTATCAGCTTCAGTTTCCTCATCTATAAAAATGAGAGGGTTGGTCTGGATGACCTCTGAGGTTCCTTCCAGCTCCAAACCTAGATCCATTATTCTATTTTTCCAAACCTAATCTTCTACCCTTTCTTAAGAGAGTCATGTGTTCCTTCCCACAATTGCTTAGAACCACAACTGAAACCAAACAAAGGAGTTCTGGGACATCAGCACCAGCTCTCCTTTGTTCCCATCCCCAGTAACTCCATTCCACCCTGAGTCCCGTGAAAGACCTTTTCTACAAGAGAGAACTCAGGACCCTATGCTCATGGTTCCCAGAGTCACTTTGTCTCTTCCCCGCCTCCCTTTCCCCCTTACAGGTGTTGGCAGCCGAGGAGAACGTGGATTTCCGTATCCATGTGGAGAACCAGACGAGAGCTCGGGATGATGTGAGCAGGAAGCAACTGAGGCTGTACCAGCTGTACAGCCGGACAAGTGGGAAGCATATCCAGGTGTTGGGGCGGAGGATTAGCGCCAAAGGGGAAGATGGAGACAAATATGGTAGGAGACTTCACTGGGCAGACTCGGTCTTCTTCCAGCCACCTCTCCTTCTAGGGAAGTTAGTCATGGCCTGGAGGGGGGTAGGGATAGTGGGGTGTAGGGGGTGGTCAGGGGCTGAGATGGCTACGAGGACACAAGGGAGGGCATAAGGGGTACACAGAGTTCCCTCCTGAGCTGAGAGTCCAGTGGTTTGATCTGTTGCTTCACCAGCCTCTTATCCCAGAAACTGTATGGATTGAGGGCTTCTCCCAGAATCTTTGCTGACCTGATAGTCCTTCTTTTAATAAGGAAGATTTAGGCTAAAGATAGGAAAAACTTCCCCACAATTGGTCTGCTCAAAGTGAATGGGCAGTCCAATACCATAAACTTTTATTGTTTATTCTTAAACCCTTACTTTAGGTCTTAGTAAGAACCCTAAGACAGAAGGCAAGAGCTAGGCAATTGGGGTTAAGTGATGTGCCCAGGGCTACACAGCTAGGAAGTGTCTGAGGCCAGATTTGAACCTAGGACTTCCCAATTCCAGCCTGGGCACTCATCCATTGTGCTGCTGAGCTGCCCCACTTCGTGGGCCTTTAAGTAGAATCTGTAAAGCCACTGGAAAAGGGCTTTGTAGAAGGGATTCCTATTCAGAATTGGACTAGATGCCTTTTGAGACTCCTTCTAGTTCTGAGATTCTATGGCAGGAGAAGCCATTCAGGGAGTATGTGCATATTTGTGTATATATGCAATAGGTACCATATTAGCTTTCACTATGCAATAATTCTGTAGAATGCTTTCTGTTCTCTTCCCTGACTCTAGGGATATAATAGAACCCAGAGCTGTAACTAGTCAGTACACTCCCAATTAAGGGATAGAAGATAATACCTTATGGGAGTAAAACAAAGACCTTGGGACACTGGCAAAAGATTACTGCTGGAGAGGGAGGGAGATGTTGGGGGTAGGGAAGAGGAATTCACCCCAGGGTATGTGCTATCTGTTAGCTTCCTACCAGAGCTAAGATCTGTTGTTTCTGTCTCTTAGTGTTCTCTTAATTTTGTGCCCTGTGACAAAGCTCCGTTGAGGTGCCCCTCAGGGAACTTTTTAAAGCTCTACTTAAACTGTAGGGGTAACACTGGGAGATCACATGGGGTCCTCTGAACCTCCCAAATTACTTCTGGCTCAAGGGATAGTGAGGAAAAGAAAAGCCATTACTCTTCCTTCCTTCTAAAAAACCCTGAAAAAAAAAAAACAACCTAACCCCTTATCTTATTGGTATCTTATTGTTTTCCAAAAGGAAAACCTTTGGGCCTGAGCAGAGGCCTAGGAAATGCTCTCTGTCTCTCCCCTCCTCCTCCCTCTCTCCCTCTCCCTCTCTTCCTCTCCCTTCTCTCCCTCTCTTTCTTCTTCTCCCTCTCCCTCCCTCTCCCTTCTCTCCTCCCTCTCCTCTCATTCTCCCTCTTCCTCTCTCTCTCTCTCTGACTCTGTCTCTCTGTCTCTGTGTCTCCTCCCCACCTCTTACCCCCAGCCTTAGAATGTAAGAACTGGAAGAAAAGTTAGAGACTTTGCACTCTTCCTCCTGGGCCCTGCCCTTTGAGTCTGGATAGGGAAGGACTGTTCTAAAGCCCTAAGCGGCTTCTTCCCAGGAGTCAGATCCTTGGAGAGGAGGTAGGGAGTAGGGAGGTCTGGTGACTGAAATGAGTTGGTTTTGGAGACTTGGAGGCTCAGACAGTGAAAGCTGCATGCGTGCATGTGTGTTGGGGGAGGTGGCCTAGGGCTGGGGGGCCAAGGGACTTGGGGCCTGCGGATGGATGTGGGTAGATGCGTTGGCGGGGGCAGGGGGAGAGGGCGTAGTGCCCTGGGAGCTCTCCAGCTGAAACAGCAGGATGCCTGGCCTGCTGGGCCCCCAGACCTTGCCCCATTACAGTTGTGACATGACAACAAGACAAATAATTTCTTGGACCTTTTATCTTGGTCTCCATTTATTTTCACTCACTCAGCCCCGGGGCAGAGCTGACCTCATCTTGGGATCCCAGAGTGTGGCAGCTGCACGGTCACCGGGGGCTGGGCTGGGCCGGGCAAGCTGAGCTCTGAGCCCTGTTCTGCCCAGCTGGCCGGGAGCTCGCCCTCCTTCTGTGGGTCCCTGCGTCTCTCCCGTGCTCTGTCTCTCTCCCACGTCCTCTCCCCTTCATCTCTTACCCTTCCTCTCTGTTTGCCCTCTCTATTTCCCTCTCTCCAGTCTTCCCCCTGATGCTTCTCTTCCCTCTATTTTCAGTGGGACAAAACTTGGCTAGATTAGAAGTCAGAACACCAGCTCTCCAGCTCTGACACTGCCCTTTACCATCATTTGACTTTGGGGCAAGCCGCTTCTCCTCCTCCATAAAATGAGGGGGTTGGACCTAGTGGCCATAAGGTGCATTCCAGGTTCAACATCTTGTGATTTTGCCATTCTCTTTCCCTCTGCCTTTCTTCCCTCCACCCCTTCTATTTGGCTTTGGCCTCCACGGCAGTTTCCCCTGGAGTTCTGGGAGGGTGGCTGAAAGTTTGACAGGGCAGTCGGCTAAACAAGTCTTTTAAAATGTTTAATTCATGCTCTTCAAAAATGTAACATTTCTTAATGACTACCTTCCCTTGTAAGGAAGAAGTATCATTAGCTCAAACCAAAACGTTGACTGAGTCTGACAAGTCCCTTATTTCTTACCTGTAGTCGCTATTTCTCTAATGAGAGGCAGGAAGCAGACCTGACCATCAGCTGAGGGAGGGCAGCTTGAGATCACTCAGAGAAACAGGCAGCCAACCTGTCCAGAAAGATGCCTGCCCGTTAGTTTTATTTCTTTTATTAAAGATTTCTCAATTACATATATTTAAAACCTTTACCATCTGTTTTGGAATTGATAGTGAGTAGCAGTTTCATGGCAGAATAGTAAAGACTAAAAAGGGATAGGCATTTGGGGTTGTCACTTGTCCAGGAACATACAGGTAGGAAGTGTCTGAGGTCAGGTTTGAACCCAGGACCTTCTGGCTCCAGATCTGGCACTCTAGGCACCTGGCCACCCTTCCAAAATTAAATTTTAATTTGATTCAGGCTACATTCAAGAGGTTTGTGGGGCTTATGTTTAAAACCTCTGATATAGTAGTATTGTTAAAGCCCAGGTTTGAATGCTGCCTCAGATTGTTAGGACATATCACCGAATCTCTCCAAATCTCAGTTTACCCATTTATAAAATATATATAATATAGTAAATAAAAATAAATAAAAATATTAAAAATAAGGTCTCTTCTAACTCTACATCTGTGATCTTTTGAAGTCACAATTGGGCACTCCGTTGTTGAGAATTTTCTGATATCATTCCACATTGTTTTCTTTTATATTAATGTGGTCAGCATGTAATTTGTTCTACTGGTCCTTCCTGTTGACTTTGCTCTGCATTGGTTCATGTCTTCCCAAGTTTCTCTGAATCCTTCATATTTTTTACTTCTTCCAGCACAATAATATTTTCACAATTTGCTCATGGGTTAAACAAGTCTTGTGGGGGCATTGCCTCCTCTGGGTGAGCCTATAAGCTGCTCTATTCTTGGACCTCCCAGGCTGCTCTATTGTTGATGCCTGGGGTCTGGCAGACCCTTGGAAGTGAGGGTCAGAGTCTGATTTGAACCATCTGTGCATATAATCCCTTGGCCAATTCTGGAACTGCTCTAGTTCTAGAAAGATAGGAGAGCTAGAGGGATAAATTAATGAATAGAACATTTATTAAGTGCTTACTATGTGCTGTACAAAGCTGTGGAGATACAGCTTTTAAAAAGAAACAGTTCCTGCCCTCAAGGAACTTCCATTCTAATAGGGTAAGATAACACCTAAAGGCAATTGTGCCAGGGAAGGAATAACAGAAAGGGAGAGGGAGAGGAGGAGAGGATCCATTCACTGGCTGTGGCAGGCAGACAGTGTGATGACCTACAAGTAAGTACCAAGTACCAAGACTCTCATCCCCATCTTCCTCCACTCCCTACAATACCTCAACTTCCCCAAGGGACCACTCTGATCATTTCCCCTCTTACTTCTCTTCTGGCCTCTTAAAGAAGGATGCTGCCCTCCAGGGCAGCAGAGGGACTTGGAAGCCTCCATGCTGCTGCTCCATTTAAATGTCTCATTAGAAATTCAGATGAGGAGCTGAGACCCCATCTGTTTATCCTGGGAGGGAGGGAAGTGAGACCTGGAGCCCAGGGATGCTCCAACCTATTTAATCAATACAAATATTATTGGGATGGGGATTTATGTGGCCAGACTTAGTAGGAAAATGGGAATGCCCAAGTCGATACTGCATTATGCATTTCAGCCTGGTGCTTTCACACCTGACTCACCCTTTGCAGAAGGGTAAAGGGGGTGGGGAGGGGGAAAGAAGGAGATGGCTGTCTCTCCCCTCTTCTCCAGGGCCTTTGTGTTTCTCTCCTAGCTCTGAATGAACAGGGCTTATCCTGGATTGTTGAAGGCTCCTGTAAGAACTGCTCCTCACTGCTGCCGTGTAGGCACCCTGCAGGGAAGACTCAGAGGCAAGAAGGAACCTTAGGTGTTCACTGAGTGCAACCTCTGAATTTTACAGATGAGGGTACTGAGCTGGAGTGGTTTGCCCAGAGTCATCCAGGCTTGTGTAAGTGATATAACTGGGATTTGAACCCAGGGCCTCTGACTCTAAATCCTATGATTTCCCCTGAATTCTACCACCTGTCAGGTTCTTCCGTGCTCAGGGCTCTGGGGAATGAAGTGGACCAGACTGTTCCATAGAGCATGGGAAAGGAGCAGGAGAAGCCCCTCCAAACTCCACCTTCCCAAAGTGGCTCTGGTTTTGGATTTCTCTGTTTTAAGTCCCAGAAAAAAGAGAAACCTCCTTATGAACACCCTGGCACTTTGTGCTTGACTTTGAACCTTTGTCACATGCTATTTTGTAGACAGAATGACTAGCAGAAAGGAGAGTGGACCTGGAAGCCAGGCTCCTGAGTTCCAATGCTCGCTATGGCACTAACTCACTTAACTTCTTAGAGCCTCAGTACAATGTGTTAGTAATGCTTTTACACTACCTTACAGGGTAGTTGTGAGGAAAACATTTTATAAACTATAAAAACTATGAAAGAGCTATTGTTATTGTCTCTCTTTTATAGCTTAAGTTCCTTGAGAGTTGGAAGTGGCTAATGCATCAGCTGCTCCCACAGATAGAGGGGACTGGAGTTGGGAAGTCTTGCATCATGGATCCCTGGGCAAGTTTACAGGCTTGTCCTAAGGCCACCCCCAATGTTTGTTGTTGTTGAGGACCCCACTTGGGGTTTTGTTTGGCAAACACACTGGAGCAGTTTGTTATTTCCTTCTCCAGCTTGTTTCACAGATGAAGAAACTGAGGCAAACAGGGTCCCACAGCTAGTACTTATCTGAGGTCAGATTTGAACTCAGGAAGGTGAGTCTTCCTGATGCCAGGCTTGACACACCACCTTGCTGCCTTATATATCTGTATACTCTATCTCTCTGTCTCCTATATACACATCTATATGACATGTGTTTACATACATATACAGCATATATACACAATTACACAGACACTTATACGTGAATCAGACCTTTATATAGGTTATTATATATTATACATATATATAAATACCTCTCTAGCTATATCATAGTCACACCTGCACCTATAAAGGACATTTCTCTGCCCAGGTTCTGGAGTCATAACTAGGGCAGGCTGATGGGATGCTGAGATATACATCTGTGACATATATGCATGTGTATACGTGCACACACACATATGCTAGCCATTATTCTTCTTATATACCCTGTATATAGTGGGTGCTCAGCAGGTGTTTGAATGAACGGATAGAGCTTTCTTATTTGTTTAGGGTGTAAGTGTCCAGTGTCCCAGGGGGAAAAGCCCAGTATTTCCAGCCCCTGAGCTCAGCTGGGGGGGGGGGTGAAAGAACTGGAGGCACTGACCTGCTGACCAAACAGTTATCTCAGGTTGGAGATCCCAATTCCTTGGACATAATTATAATAATTCACATTTCTGTGTCGCTTTGAGGTTCAACTTTTTTTTCCCCCACAACCGCCCCAGGAGTTGGATAATATAAGTGTTATTATTTCCATTTTACAGATAAGATAACTTTGAGAGTTGGTGACTTCCCAGAATAGAGCATGCTTAGCATGGTGCCAGGTACAAATCTGTGTAGCCTGATTTGCCTATTCTCACATAAACCAATCTGTAGCTAAACCAGCAACTAACTTTAGGTTTCTTGATCCCAAGTCTAATGCAGTCTCTACTATCCTATCCTTGATAGTTGATTTAAGAGGACCCTTGAGAACTAGGTTGTGGTTACATCCCCAGTTCTCCTTTCCTTGGTGTTCCCTGCCTTCACTAGTTCTAGTTATATCCCTGACAGAATCATGGAATTAGGAGAAATTCCAGAGATCATTTAATCCAAACCACTGTGCTAACTCTGTTTCTCTTGACTCCTTGGCCTAAATGTTTGGAAGACAGTCTCTCCACAGTTTAGGGACTCAGGCCATAGCCATTCCCTCTCCATCCTGCTCCCGAGATCTTGAAATGTTCAGGTTTCTCCCTTTCCACTAAGTTCCTTTCCTAGGCATAAATCCCAACGTTTTGGAGGAAGATCCCCTCCCAGAAGGGGGAATGGAATTCCATTTCCCTTTGAGGAGATTTGGGCTATCAGGCATAGGAGATTCCTGGAAAAGAAAAAGAACATTATCATCTCTGTAATTCTGAGACTTCCCAGCGCTGGGCTGCTCAAAGAAGGGGACTTTCCATTATTTGATAGGGTTTTTTTACTTGATGAGAGAAGAGACTTGAAGTGTTGCCTTCTTCAACTTTCCCTCCCCTAACTTCCTTCCCTGTCCAGCTATGATAGAAGACATTTCCTAGTCCAGGCTTCAGATTGTAGTAACTAGGGCAGGTGAATGTGGACTTGGCCCTGGGGTGCTGAAATTTAGACACTGCCAGCAGCATTTGTAACCTTCCAGCAATGAAGAAGCAATTGAACTTAGCATCTAATTAGGAAGAACACTTAACTAAAACAGGAAGTTGCCCCATGGCATACTTCTTGCCCACTTTGTCTGAAGTGGCAGCCAGCCCCCACCCAGCCCACTCCTTTTCTCTCCTGGCCTTGTAGTTTGTCCCAGGTATAAGAATTTTTAAGAATGGTTTGTCCAGACGCCATCCATCCCACCTTCCCATAAATCCTTCCTCACCACTCCTCTGGGAGGGCAGGAGGGACCTTGGGGAGGTGGTAGAAGTTTGATTTCACACATTTCTCCCCTACTTTCAAACAGGTAGTTCTAGAATCAAAGAATGTTAGAACCAGAAGGGTCCTTGAGAAGGTCTTGACCAGGGACATCCAGATGTTTTTAGGATGGTGTGCCTCATGATCAGAAATCCAAGCATTCTTGCCAAATGAATTTTTTATAGCTCCTTATTGATCCAAGCCTGTGAGAATGAATCAACAGAAACAACAGTAGCAGGCACATGGTTGGCTTCTGCTGACCTGCCCATCGTGTTGGTTAACCAGGCACATATTTGTGGGGGTGCAGGAGAGGGGAGATAAAATCTTCTACAGGTCACATCTGGTTCATAGGCCCCTTGTTGAACACTTGAGATTTAGTCCATCCCCTCCAGTTTATAGCTCTCTGGCCTAGAGAAGTGATATGTTTTGTCTGAGGTCAGACATCTAGGTAGTGACAGGACTGGGAAGGAAGATCCTGACCACTGTGTTACAATGCTTCCATTCTAAGCCCTTGCTATGTGCCAGGCATTGTGCTAGGGGAACTGAAGAATCCCTTCCCTCAAGGACCTCACATTCTACTGGAGGGAAGCAGCACACACACAGATAAAGAAATATATTGACACATCATCACTATTCATAACAATAAATTTTTAAAAAATACATATAATACATTTAGGAAAATTAAATATTTCCTATAATTCTATTTGTGGATTTATCATATAAGTTAGGGGGCACAGTGGATAGAGTACGCAGCCTGGAGTCAGGAAGACTCATTTCTTTGAGTTCAAAGCTGGCCTCAGATGTTTACTACCAGTGTGATCCTGGGCAGGTCACATCACCCTGTTTGCCTCAGTTTCCTTGGCTGATGATTAGGGAAAGGAAAGGGCAAACTATTCCAGTATCTCTGCCAAGAAAACACCAAAATGGGTAATGAAGAGTTAGACATGACTGAAATGACTGGAAGTCATAAAAAACAATCAACAGTTTCTTTTTGCATGCATTTCTCTTCTATAGTTGCCCAAATTGCTTTTGCTGAGATTGGATTAGGGAGAGAAAGGCTCGAGTACTTCTCTCTGGTAATACTCATTTTTGAGACTAGGGCCATGCTGGACTAGAAGCAGTCTGTCCCTCAAGCTCAGGCCTAGTAAGAGCTTGGATCTTACCACCCCCAACACCGCCCCCCTCCAATTGTGCTTAGCCCAGCTCTCTACACTTATGCTTAGTAAATATTTGTGGAATTGAATTAGACTGCTGTGAGCCAAGGCTTGAAACACCTGGGGATGCTTAGCTTCCTGGAGGAAAGATTGGGTGTGGGCACATGGATGACTCTTCAAGTATCTGAAGGACTTTCCAGTGGAAGAGAGACTGCATGCAGGCTTGGCTGCTTGGCCCCAGATGGACAACTGCAAAACCACTGGGAGAAGTTTTGGAGAGACAGATTTCATCTGCTACAGTGGAAATGGAGTTGACTAACTGACTACAGAGGTCCTTTCCAGATCAAAATTTATGGTTCTGTGCTTTTCATATGAGAAAAAACCCCAAACTTCCTAATAAATACAGCTGTCTCTAAGTGAAATGAGTTCCATTATAAGGTAGTGAGTCCCCCCCTTACTGGAGGGCTGCAAGTTCAGACTTGATGGTGCTTGTTGGGGATGTAGCAGAGTTCTGTGTAAGCTCCTTGGGGCCAGGGCAACATCTTGGCATTTTTAGTAGACACTGAATAAATGCAGCCTAGTGAATGGATGGACTGTTGGATTTGTAGTCAGGATGACTTGAACTCAAATCTGGCCTCAGATGATTCCTAGCTATACAACCCTGGATGAAGTGTTTAACTTGTCTGCCTTAGTTTCCCCATCTCTAAAATGGGAGCAATAATCGCACCATCTTCATAGGCTTATTGTAAGGATCGAGTGAGGTAACTAATATAAAATACTTTACAAATCTTAAATTCCTATATAAATATGAGAGACAATCATTATTGTTATTGTTAAATTACATTCAACTGACCTTAGGGGAGTCTGCTTCAGGTATGGGTAAACTAGGTGACCTCTGGAGTCCCTGCCAACTCTGAAATTCTGTGAATTGCCATCATTTCCTTTAACTTGACTCATCTTTCATCTCTTGCTTCTTCCCTTGATTTTCTAGGGCAAATGGCATCTTTTCCTGTCTGCATATCCAGAGGGGCAGACATTGCTTTGTCATTGAGTGAGGAGGTAGCTCTCCGTGTCCTGTTGTGGATGTGGGCAGAGGAGGGCTTATATGGGTTAGAGATTTCCACTGGCCCACAGAGCTGAATGAATCCTGTCACCCCAGAAGAGGGACTGATGGCATATAGGAAGGAGCACTATGTTTACATCTGGCTCTTATTTAATCCCTGTGTCTTTTGGGCAAGCCTCTCCACCTCTGGGCCCCTGCTCTGTCCCCAGAACACGAGGGAGTCTGACTAGCTGATCTCTCAGGTTCCCTCTAACTCCAAGATCCAGTGATCCTGTGAATCAGTTGCTTGGCTCTTTGGGCCTTCTGAGCAAAGCCTGATGGCCACCCACACTGCCCACTTGATGTATTTTGGGGGGTGGGAGGGAGCAGGGCTAACAGATGGGATCCTTCTTGGAGGAGCATCTGGGGAACTTGATACCATCCCTCCTGGGCTCAGGTAACTTTTGGACAGCAGTCTGCCCATCTCCTAGCTGCAGTTTTGTGTGTGTGTGTGTGTGTGTGGGGGGGGTTTGGTCCATGGCAGGAACTGACCACCTAATTTATACTGACCTCTGAGATGAAATTGTTGAGGTCTAGAGCTACAGCCAGCCTGAAGCAGATTGATTTTTCTCCCTTTCTTTCCCATTATTCTAATAGGATCCCAGACAGGCAGGTTTGCCCGAGAGTCTTCAGGGTGAGCAGGATTGTCCCATGGGATCTCTGGGCCCAGCAGAGGGCTGGGAGAGGGTGAGGAGACTATTTATAGTGGGTGCATTTTCACTCCCACTGAGTAATGATACACTCCTCCCCTTCCATTGCCTTTGAAAGCCCTTCAGCCACCAGGGAGGGATTGATTTGGTGTGACCTCCATGCTCCTTCACCACTGGGATATTTTCCCTGCTGGAGGATGATGCATGGAAAGTGGCTTAGAGCACCATGTCAGCATTTGTCTTGTATCCAAGTCAGGCTTCTGGCTACCTCCCATCAAGGTGGGGGAAGGGAGGGGATGAAGGTGAAAGGGACAGATGCATCAACCATATTTTCAAAATGAAAGACCCAGGTTTATCTCTCTTTTTTTTTTCTCTCCCTAGCAGACAGGGATGAGTCAGAAAGACCCTGATTTAATGCCTCTGCTCATTATGGCTCTGGGAACCTCAGTTTACTCATATATAAAACAAAGATGCTAGCTTATCTGTACATTCCTTCTACCTCTAAATCCTGTGGAAATAATCCTGTTTGTCAGGTGGGAGTGGGTTTAGTTGCTGTCTGAACTACTTGCTCATATGCCTGGACCCAAGATGCCAGGCCTCTTCTGTTCCACCCTCTGAAACAGAGATCTTGAGTATTGTCTTTGGCCCCTCTCAGGGACACCTTGGCATGCTTTTCCTCTCTCCAGAGTTGGAAGGAAAGGATGGCAAGCAGTGTGGTAGGATAGAAATAGTCCTGGATTTGGAGGCAGAAGACCATGTTTGAATCCCACGTCAGACACTTAACAAAATCACTCAGAAACTCTTCTTTCTTATCTGTAAAATGGGGATAATTGTTGTTCTGCCTAGGCTTGTGAGGAAAATATCATGTAAGCTCCCTGAAAGCAGGGCTCACTCTCTTTTGTACTTGTACTTGACTAGCATGGTGCCTGGCCCCCAATGATTAAGGATGTTTTGTAAACCTTAAATTATTATGTAAAAGTGAATCTTTATGACTGATAATTCAAAGATCCATTGATATGGGTAATTCAAAGTGAATATTGTAGCCACTCCATACCTTGTGACCAACCTTCTGGTTAATGCCTCTGAATTTAGTTTGGTGGGCTCATGAGATCATGGACGTAGATAAAGCTGGAAGGAACCTTCCAGGACTTGGCATAATAGATGTCTCAATTGAAAGTCTTTCTGACTTGATATAGGACATCTCAAAGATTATGTTTCCTTGTCAGAGCCTCCAGGAACCCAGGTTACCTCCAGACCAAGATGAGGTATCAGAATAGGACCTTGGAAAGTGTATGTGTCTTTTGGGGCGGGATGTCACCTCCACACTCTCTTTACTCCACCTCTACAGCTGAAACTCCTTCCTAACATGTCATATCAGAACAATTTCATCATCTTTGGATTTCTCTTACCAGGGAGAACCCCAAGGACATCTAGGACTATTTCTTTTTTCCTTCCCGTCCCTCCCCACTGTAGATATGCTCCAGTGTTTCTAGAGTCAAAGGGGTTACCTGGCCTGAGAGGCTTTCTTCTAACCTCTCAACTTTTCCCCCAGGATTATTTTTAAGAGCTCTTTGTGGTGTGGAGGAGGTCTTAGCAACCAAGGAAAGGGGGAGGAACTGAAATCAATTCAGGAACCATCACATGAGAGTCAGAAACATTAGCCATCTTTGGTCCCAAGTCTCTCAGGCATGTCCACCCAGTGACCTTTGCTCCCTGGAAGAGGAGGTCACCAAAAGAAGACCATTCACCCCTCCCTCCCCCCAACTTGCTCAGTGCCTACACAGTTAAACAGGAGGCATCTCATTTTCCTTGGTGCCCAAATTTCTGGCCTTCCCTAGGGATTAGGAGAGGTACATAGGGGAGCATTTCAGATAATCTGTAGAGTAGATTTTCTTACATTTTTTTTTCCTGAAAGGATGAGAAATATTAATAAATGTGAAGCGCCTTTATCTCCTCTGTTCCTGAAAAGTAGATAGGGCAATGGCAGAAAGTCGTAAGGGGAGAAGGATCAGGTATGTTCCTGCCCTTTGGTGCATCAAAGAAATCAGATCTTCTCCACACCCCACCCCCTCTGCACTCTTACCCCTCTTTCTTAGTTCCCAATCTGATGGGCTAGACATTTCCCATCCTCCCAGAGCTTCTTATTTGATGTGGAGAAATGGGGGAGTTCTCACCCTGGAGCTCCCATTGTGTAGGGATGGGGATGAAGAGAGCAGGAGGCTATTTTCCAGAGGGGAGTGGGAAGTGGAGAGCTAGACTAAGGGGACTCCCAGAATACCCAGTCAGCACCCCTGCTGGTGGGGCACCAAAGATCCCCATCCTCCCAGGTAAACTTACCTCTTAATTAGCAGAAAGCCAACTAGCCGGCTGCATAAATGCTAATTAACCCCTTGGCTCTGGAAGTGGAGTTTTCCTGCCCTGGAGCACTAATGCAGAATGCATTAGCAGCACTTAATGGCTGAGGAAGGAGGGGGAAGGGGGGGAGAGCGAGAGAGGCCCAGGGGTCAGTTTGCTCAGTAATAAAGAGGCCGCTCTCCAAGGTCTGGCCGGGAAATGGCAGAGACCCAAGATGCCCCAGGAGTGTGGCTAAGGGAAGGAAGCTGGTGACTAGCCCAACCCAGGGGGAGAACTGCAAAAGATGTAAGGGGGGAGGCTAACTGGGTGCTGCTGGCATTTTTGGGCCACTTCATTGACCCTCTCTGGGTCAGTGCCCTCTGTAACTGGGAGCTCCTTTCCTAGCTCTGTTTCTTATTCTTTGACTGGAGCCAATTGAGGAATAGAGTTGTCCTCTTTGGGGAAGTTAGGATTATTTATCAGAGGGCTGAGATAGGCTGGGAGAAGCAAGCTTTTCTCTTCAGGTATGTTCATCCCATGAGCCCCCTAGAACAGGGGAGCTGTACCTGTCTTGGGTCATCCTGAGCCCTTCTGGCAGGCCATGGGCTCAGAACAGCACTGAGGATTACCCCTGACCTAGGACGACTGTCGATTTCCCCAGAGCTGGGGCAGTGGCATGTATGGACAGGGAGATCCTTGAGCCACACATACTGTTCTGGGCTCTTTGGAGCAGCAGTGCAACCTAGCTCTGTTGTCTTCCTTTAGTCCAGGAGTTTCTAACCTGGGATTCTGTGAACTGGACTCTGAAAATATTTGGTGGCCATATGTCAATATGACAAGCTTCTTCTTTTATTTTATGCATTAAACAGCATTGTTCAGCCTCTTCCAGGTAGCACTACAAGTGGCCTATCTTTGTGCTGGGAACCTGAGTGGCTCTTGGCCTCTCAGTTGGGCTTCAGTGAAGGAGCTGGTGAGGGGGCAGGGAGCAGATTTAGCCAAGGACCCAACTTGGGAATGCTCAGAAACGTGCAGGCAGGGTTCCGGGACTGAGCTCAGGGTGGATTCTTGGAGCCCTGGCTGATATTACTCCCCAAAGACTTTACATAATTCTGGCCTGGCTCCTTCCCCATGATGTCATGAATGCTGAGTTGGAGTCAAGGTCATTCCATCCCATGTGGTGGCGGTGGGGAACAGGATGTGGCCTCCCTTGGCAAAGCGGCCTCTTCTAGCTCTTCCTGAGCCCAGTTCAGGCCCTGGTTTGGGGACTGAGCTTTTGTGGCTTGGGTGTCAGGGAGGGTGAGCCTTGTCTAAGGGGGGGGGTCTGTGAAGATGGGATTTTGGAAACTTAGGAGTTGTCAGGTCTTCTCAGTCAATCTAGACAAATCAGGCCAGGGTGGGTTTTTCCTGCTAACCCCCTCTGCTTGTACTGGCTGTGGAGACATCAGCATCTTCAGGGTTCAGAGCATCCCTATCCCTGTGGTAGGGTTTATGGAACATCTACTTGGTACCAGAGTACTGTGCTAGGTAGATACTTTAAGTAAAACAGCTCTACCCCATGGGGCATCCCATCTCTTAGAGGGACATAGGATTCAGAGTTGCCGCAGTTTCCTTAGCTGTTAAATGGGGAATAGAATAGCACTTCAAAGGGTGCTATTCTATTGAATATTCTATTAAATGAGTATCAAATGAGATCATATGTGTCAAGTGCTTAGCACAGTTCCTGCAGAGAAGGTGCTATCTAAAAATGTTGATTCCTTTGCCCCCCAGATCTGCCACCCAAGACTTGAGTTTGAGTCTCACTTTTGCTACTTACTGCTTTTGGGACCCTGGGCAAGTCATTGGCCTGAGAACATCAGGGAAAGGCTTTCAGGGATTTTCAGGAGCTTAAGCCACTGCTATTTCCTTCTCCTTGGCAATTCCTTTCTCTCTTTTCACCCCAAAGGGTGAAGCTCTTCTCTCTTACTGGTATCTCCAGGTGTAAAGCCTCTAGTCCTCTGACAATACCCCTCAGGAAGGTGTCTCCACCACCCCTCCACCTCCACCCCTAGTCAGGCTCTCTTAAGTTTCAGCCTCTTCTTAGCTGGCCTCTGAACCCTTGGCCAGGTCAGATTTGTAAACCTTGGACACCAACGTAGGAAAACTTCCCCAGATGTCTTCTCAGAGCAAACCAAGAAATCCCAGCAGCTGTTCACACACCCACTTCTCTTTCACTGTAAATCCCATATTTTATCTGTCTCCTCCCCTTGTTCCCTAATCCTCCCAACCTGCCTCCTCTCACCCCATTAGACCTCACACCAAAACCCCCAGCAGTCATTTGTTTATGGGTACAAACTCTCCTTCCTCTGTCTCCTTCCCTTGGTGGGCCCTGACATTGCTCTCCAAACCAGTTTATCTGTCGTTCCTAGAGGCTTCCTTGGCATCTCTTTTTGCTGGCGGGTGTATTCTCTATCTAGAGGAATGCAGAATTAAAGAATCCCTCTACAAGGGTTAGCCAACCTCTGCGCACAGACTTCACTATCTTATGGAGCAGTCCCCATTCCCTTTGGGATGGCTCTAGCTGATTTTCCCTTATGCTCAGCTAGAAATAATCACAAAATTTTAGAACCAGAGATCATGTAGCACAACCCCCTTATTTTACAGAGGAGGAAACTGAGGTGTAGAGAACACTCACTTAAGTGACTGCTAGCGCAGTGCTGAATATAGAGTAAGTGCTTAATAAATGCTTGAAGATTTGACTTGCCCAGGGTCACATAGTAGCAGTCAGAATTCAAACCTAAGAACTCTCCATTACAGATACAGTATTTTCCCCTTCCATTGGTTCATGCTACTACCAAGCTATCACACACACAGAACCAGGACTAAAGCCTGGAATGTTCAGCTCCCAGTGTAGGATCATTACATACTGTATTATGTGGGTTTGGGAGATGTTTTTGTCTACCAATGGAGAGCTCACGGGCTTCAGGGCGAATGGTCTGGGTGTTTGGGCCAGGAACAGAGGCAGAGACCCACCGCACCCACCCACCTTTTCCCTCCCCAACACACCTCTTTCTTTTTCATTTTAGAACTATGTAGCCATTAAGGAATTTTTAACAATAATAGCTGAGTCAGCTGATTCTGACTTGAGCCCTGAGATCTGTCAGGCCCCTAAGAATTCCTGTGCTAGCTTTTGCCCTCCTTCCCCTGGATTTTAATAAGCAGTCCCCTTTCTAGGGTCCTCCCTTCTACTGAACAGGAAGACCTGCCTCTTGTAGAATGACCCTCTATTGGGTACCCAAATTGAGTCAGATGTCCTGCGGCGGGGGGAAGGGAATAGACAGTTCTCAGAGACACTGGGAGGTTTGGCCCCGACATCTCAGGGATCAAATGGAGAAGGCTAAATGGGTGCTTCAGAGAGGAAACAGAATGAGATGTGGTGAAGATGAAGGGGTCAGAATTTCTAGCCCATTTTACTGTGAATTCTCATGAACTTCCATGACCCACAGAGTATTGGAAGAAGGGAAGAGGGTAGAAATGAAGCTCCAATTGTTTATGGAATTAGGTTTTTTTTTTATCAAATCTTTGAATTTTATGTAAATTCCTTGTGCGTATGCATATAGAGGAGGTATCATATTTTAATTAGTAGTGGTGTCAAAGTAGGGCTAGATTAATTATTGGAAATCAGGAGTTCCAGATGGTTTTAATTTTCACAGCAGGGCACTGGCATCTCCTAAGGTGTGTGTGTGTGTGTGTGTGTGTGTGTGTGTGTGTGTGTGTGTGTGTGTGTGTGTGTGTGTGTTTTATTAAAATCAGACGGGATATTATTCATACCTGGTGTGTTTTAGGGGCAACGTGGTCCATTTGCTGCAGCTCAAAGGATACTACATGCAGGAATGCAAAGCAGTGATTTGTGTTAAGGAAAAGCAAGTTACTTATCACTGAAATGAAATGTATTTGGGTAGAGGAGGTGTGAAGGCAAGAGAACAGGAGAGAGATGACAAGAGGAAGGAGACAAGAGAATGGATAGGGGATGGGAGAAAGGTAAAGAGAGACAGGTTCAGGGAAGGGTGTGGGTTCAGAGCAATCACCCCCTGGATTCAGTCTTCATGTTAGGCAAAGCCTGGTTGTCAGCCCTGAATACCCTTCCTGCCCTCCCACTCACTCTCTCCCAATTCTGTTGCTATCTCAGTGACCACCGTGTCACTATTCCTTTTAGATCAGGGCCCCAGGTGATCCAAGAATAGGCTCTGCTTCCCCACAGGGCTTTGGGGACCAGCATAGGAGGGGTAACAGCACTACCCCATTTTTTTCCCTCCAGGGTCCTTCTGTTTGCCTTCTCCCATCCCTTCCCCCAAGGGGCCTGGCCTGGTTATTAGGGTCTTTGGAGAGAAAAAAGAAGTGGGGTGCTAGCAGGTGTTCCATGTTCTAGATGTTCTTCCTGGGGTCCTATTTCAGCTGCTCTGGGAACTATGTGATGATGATGCTTTGGGAGGGTGAGGCGTGTCAGTGTCCCTGAAGCCTCTCTCCTTCACTACTTTTGGCCCTGATTTACATGTGCGTGCACCCCAGCCCTTTCTTCTTGAGCCAAGAGGAAGCAGAGAGATCAGGGTACTGCTGTTCAGCTCCAAGGATCACACAAAGCTAGCTTTTTGAAATTAAACTCTAGCTTTAATTACTTCATTTGGGGGAGCCTTAGACCCTATTCCTCAGAGGATAGGAGGGGGAATGGGAAGAGGCTAAGGACTGGGTCTCTCCTTCTTGGCTCATAAATAGTGGTGGTGGTAGAATTCTTCTTCTCCTGAGATTTCACATTGGACCCTTCCTCCCCAATCTCTTTTCCAAGAGGAATCCTAGAAAAGGATGGTGGGGGAAGGAAGGAGGGACAGGGATGGGCAGAAGGACAAGAGTCAGTCAGGATCTCTCCTCAGTGTTTCTACAGCCTTGAAAAAATGCTTTTTTTTTCTTTCTCTTTCCAAGCCCAGCTTCTAGTGGAAACAGACACATTTGGCAGTCAAGTCCGGATCAAAGGCAAGGAGACAGATTTCTACCTTTGCATGAATAGGAAAGGCAAACTTGTGGGGAAGGTAAGTGTTTCCTATTAATTCATTTGTAACTTGAGCATTACCTTGGAGTAGTTACTGTGAAACTGTAATGATGTGTTCAGAACCCTGCCTGTCAGCCCCAAATGAAAAGCAGGACGTAGGGAATGTGGAATACTCACAGCTCTTGTCTTTTTTATCATTTGCCCCCCACTCCTGCTCTTCCCTTCCTCCTACTTCCCCAAACTGTAAAGCTGGGCACCTTGGCTAATCACCAGGGCTTTAGTACTAATTATGAGTGGTTTGCCAGAGGGCTCTGTTCATCAGATGACCAAGCAGATGATAATAATGATGACAAATAATTCAAATTTATATAGGACTTTAAAGTTTGCAAATTATTTTATACATATTATTTCATTGATTGTTGATCATTCCAGTAACCCCAGAAGGTAAATCCTTTCATTATCTCATTTTATAGATGAGGAAACTGGGAATGAGAGAGGTGATTTCCCCAGGATTATCAGCTAGTAAGTGTCTGAGGCTGCATTTGAACTCAGCTTCTTTTTCATTCCAAGTCCAGGGCCCTCTTCTTGATTGCAAGTCCAGGGCCCTGATCGAGATACCTAGCTGACCAGTGGGTTATCCTCTTTCAAAGTAAGGGTGTGTTCAGTCAGGACCAAGATAGGTACCCTGGCCATCTCCTTGATCACTTGAAATGCAGAAAGGACCTTCAGCAGGTTAGAGGCTTAATGCTTGTTTTAATAATGGTAGGACAGTAGATCCAAATATCTCTATCAGTGCCGGGCCTCATGGTGCTAGCATTACAGGGAGATTTTATTAAGTCGGTGGCAGGATCCCTGCACAATAGCAGAAAGGAATTATTTTGAGCAAGGTTACTAGTGAGAGAGTTTGCTTGGCTAGCACACTGGGGCTTTGCTGATAGTGGTGGGCTTTTGTGTACCCCATCCCAAAAATGTTCTCTTGTATTTTTCTTTTTTTGGGAGGGAGGTGGGGGATATGCTGTTTTTTTAAATATGATTTTTTATTTTGTTAACAACCTGGTTTCTCTGGAAACCTCTTCGTGCCAGTGGTCACATGTGGAGTGAAATCATCCTTCCTTGGACATGTGCACGGTTATACATCCTCTGCCTTCACCTTTTTTCCCCAGCCTGACATCTCTAGGTTTAGGGGCAGGAGTTCTGGAACTGGACTCCAGAAGACAAACTTCTTCTAGAGTTCAGATGGGGAAAGGGTACTGGATCTAGAGACAGGAGAGCTGGATTTTAAGCCCCAGGGCTGTTACAACACATATACCTGAGTGATCTCAGGCAAATTGTTGCATTTTCTCAGGCCTCAAAAATGAGGGGGTTAGGCTAGATGAATTCTGAAAGCTTCCCCTCATTCCTGTGCCCCAAGGGGCCCTCAGGAGTGTTCCTTGGGATAGAGACATATGAAGCACTTGTCAGAGCTCTAGCTAAATCTCCAAGGGCAATGAAGTCCTCTCTCTGGTTATATGGTGATGCTCTTCTTAAACTGCTTTCCTTAGTCCAGCATTGGGGACTAACACCTCCAGGAGATTAACACCCCTGGGTCCCTTCCCAGTCCTGATAGTAGGTGTAGTTGGATGACAAATGTGTAGCAGGCAAGAGGCCAGAACCAGGGGGAGGAGGGGAGGATCCTCACCAGCTTTGTACAATACTGTATTTGGAAGGAAAAGATTCCAGACACATTGCCCACATTAGCTTCTCAAGAGCAAAAAAATCATAGTAAGTCTTCTTGATGCTAAAGAGTGTGTTTTTAATTAGTGATCGAGTTTCCACTGTTTTTGTGGCTGGACTTGGGGGTGGTTGAAAAGGGGGCACTCCTGAATGAGGGTATAGCCTATGGTGGCCCAGGCTTCCTGGGGACCCAGGCCCAGCTGATCTCATTGCCACTGGAGGGACTCCCAAGGGATGCTGGGGGTGGGGACTGTGTCTGTCCTCCAATTGTTTCCTGTTGCCTTACCCTGCATAATCCCTCACGCCTGCTTTGTTCTCCTTCCCACTCAGCATCTTGGGATGTTTCCCAGGCACAAACCTGCTTTGAGTTTAGTACTTTTTATTTTATTAGAATACATTTTTTTTGTTTGTTTCTCATGGTCACCTACTAAGAGCTAGACCCATCTGGGCTGGTATGGGACCTGGCCAGGCAGGAGCTGCTCTCATGTCCTGTGCAGCTCTGTTCAGTGAAGGCTATCCATCCTCCTCAGGGTCAAAAGAGCAGCCCCAGTCCCGCCAGGCTGAACCCCTCCCTCCAGCTTTGGTGACTCACCCCTTCCACAGGAGCCCGTCTTCTGTTTCCTGCATTCTCACCCTCTCTCCTGTTCATTAATATTGGTGACTGTACAGCTGGCACTGACCTTCGATCACCATTCCCTTCCCTCCCTTCATCCCTCCACTCCTCAGAGCCACCTCTCTTCTCCTAACCGCTCCTCATCCTCTCCAGCCCGGGTCCTGTTTTATGTCAGCATCCTCCTTCTCTTCATTAGTCTCTTCCCCTAGCTTTCTCCTTCTGCATCCCCTCTTCCTGCTCCTGGCAGAATCTTCAGTGGCACGGTCCTAACTCCTGGTCTATGAGTCATCCTCCAAAAATTCACCTGTCTTGGCCTTGCCCTGTGAAGGAGCCTCCCTCCACCCTATACTTCTCCTAAAGACCTATCTCTGTTCTCCAGGATAATTTTGTCTATAGTGTGTGTGTGATGTGACCCTCATACGTTTGAAACAAGATAGAATGAGATAAGGACAAAGGGAAGATCCCAAGGCTCATGGAGTTTAAGGCTGTAAGGAATTTTATTATCTAGTCCAGGCCCCCTGATTTTATAGATGAAGTGACTGAGACTGGGGGAGGGGGAGGGGGAAAGGACAAAAACAAATCTTCCCCAAGCCTCAGAAAATAAATAGCTGAGTTGTATCATGCTGATTTGGGTAAATTTCTTCTCCTTCCTTGTAGAATGTAAGATCTGGGTTCAAATCCAATGCTCTTAACATTGCAAGTTCAATTAAATTGCTGAATAAACATTTTTAAGCTTTTTTTTTTCCTATGGGCAAGGCACTACATTTAGGTCCAAGGACACAAAAAATGAAAATTATATAGACTCCTTACCTTCACGTGAGCCTACTGGCTAACAAAGGGAAGGGAGGAATAAGACATATATACACATAAATATCACTCAAGGTAGAAGAAGAAACCAAAGGAGAGATTCAAAGTGAGCTACAGAGTTTGGAGGAGGGTACAATCACTTCAGCAGTCATGTAGAGAAGGAGGCTCCTGAGGAGGACCTTGAAGCCCTGTAGGTGAGTGAGGAAGGCAGTATGTTTTAGGCATGGTGGACGGATGGCTTTGGGAGAGATAGAGAGGGCAGGACAAGATTTAAGGAATGGCAAGGTGTCTAGTTTGGCCAGAATATGTTGGAACTGAAGCAGGATAGTATGAAATCAGACTGGAGACTCAGTTTGGAACCAGATCAAGTAAGGCCTTGAATGTCTGACCAAGGAATTATTCTTGGATGGTTGGGAAGCAGTGATGAATTTTTAAATAATGGAGTGGTAGGGTCTCAGTTTGCTCATCTCTAAACTGAGGGGGTATGTAGGTGGCACAGTGCACAGCGAGGTGGGCCTGAAGTCAGGAAGACTCTTTTCCCCTCCCTGAGTTTAAATTCAGCCTCAGACACATATTAGCTATGTGACCCTGGGCAAGTCCCTCAATACTGTTTGCCTCAAAGTCTGCATTTGCTAAGTGAGCTGGAGAAGGAAAGTACAAACCACTCCAGCATCTTTGCCAATAAAACCTCAAATGGGGTCCTAAAGAGTTGGGCACAACTGAAATGACTGGAAAACAAAATGGGTCACACCCAGTCATTCATTCCACTGATTTCTGTTAAGTACCTGCTGTGTGCAGAGCCCTGCAGGAGGTGCTGTACCAGTAGATGCCATAGTCCCTATCCTTGAGAGTATTTATAATTTATTTAAGGAAGCAAAATATAAAAGTAGGAAGCGATTTATATGACAGTCTACTACATATTATGATACCTAAGAAATGAGGGAATAAGCCAAGTGATGGATCAGAATCTGGCACATTTAATCAGGAAAGGAAGGAAGAAAAGAAGCATTTATATAGAATCTACTGTGTACCAGCAACATTACCTTGCTTGATCTGCACAACAGCCCTGGGAAGTAGGTTCTTTTAGCATCCCCATTTTTTAGTTGATGGAAACTGAGGTGGACAAAGGTTAAGTGACTAGCCCATGTGTGTGAGGCCAGATTATCAGTCTCTTCGTTTGTAAAATGGAGTCCCTGACAAACCACTCATAATCGGGATTAAAGCCCTGGGTCTTTGGCCAAGATGCCTAATTTTATAGTATGTAAAATTTATAGTATGTCTGAGGCCAGATTTGAACTCTGGTCTTCCTGATTCTAGGATAGAATCAGGAAGTTACCTGAGTGTTACCCAGCTGCAGGAACCCTGAGGGATGGGAATGGAGAGAGCACGCTGTGTGGACTGGAGTTGAGGGATGGAGAAGGGAAGGATATAGATTTTGACTGGACTGGGGGAGAGGAACTGTGTTGGGAGTAACAGGAGATGAGGTTAGAGAAATTGGGAGCCTCTGTCTAGATGCTCTGTGAAGGCCGGAACTGTTTGAAGATTCTCAGTCTAGAGTTTGGGGAATGGACAGCTTGTAGACCGTTCTTGTACCTTCAAATACATGATCTTCAAAGAGGAAACAAGCAGGAAAGCGCCACATTATTAAAAAAAAAGTCATTTGAGAGCGATTTCTCTGGCAGCTGTGAAAGAGGAGCTGGCCCAGCTGGCTTGCTGGCCATTGCCAGTGGTCTCACTGGGAGGTCACTGTGCTCGGTGCTAAAGGAAGGAAAAGACAAATTGAGGGGTAGACAAGTGAGTTAACCAAGGTTTGACCTCTCTGCCCCCATTCATGCTGTTGAAGGAACAAATAAGGCTTCATCATGACATCTCTATAACAACTCCTATTTCCGTTGCACTTTAAGATTAAGTTCTTTCCATTAGCTATCCTCCTGAAGTCAAAAGGGCAGATATTATCAATAAACCCCATTTTACAGATGAGAAAACCAAGGCTGAGAGAACCCAAGTGGCTTGTCTCAAGTCAGTTATCAAGTAAGCCTCAAAACTGTGATTTGAATCCATATCTCATTAAATCCTACAAGAGTATGGCTCCTTTTCCACTAGACTGCTATAGGGGCGTGAAGGAGGCAAACTGGAGTTGTCTGTGAGCCTGCATGTTATTGGAGAAGATTTGGCTTCCATCTTTGCTGGGGAAAAAAAACTCAATAGAAGTGAACATGGTGAGGAACTTGAGGGCAGACTAGAAGAACTAAGGATAGAGAAACCAGGCAGCCTCTTTAGGGTACAACACATGGGGGCAATGAAATAAGTCACACACTTTATAATTTATTTTTTGTTCTTCCTTTTAAAAAAATAGTTTATTTTCCCCCAACTACATGTAAAACCAACTTTCTAAACATACATTTAAAAAAAGTTTTGGGTACCAAATTCTCTCCCTTCTTCTGTCTTTCTCTTCCTGCTCTCCCTCATCCCTGAGATGGCAGTCAATCTCATATTAATTTTACATCTGTAACCATGTAAAACATTTTTCCATATTAGTCGTTTTGTGGAAAAGATCTCAAATTAAAAAAAAGAAAGAAAATGAAACATAGTATGTTTCCGTCTGCATTCAGACTTTCTGGAAGAAAAGGTGGCATTTTTCATCATGAGTCTCATTTATTTTTAATGCCAAGGAAGTCTGCCTGTATGTTATAGGTATTTCCTGATAATGGAGAAGCAATTGTAAGCTCCTTGAGGGTAGGTGCTACCTTTTTCTTTTCTTTTTTTTGTTGTTGTTTTTTTAACCTGGTGCTTAGCAGACTCTCTGGCATATAGGAGGAACTTATTGATAAAGGCTCACAACCTCTTAAGTTATACAGCTTTGGCTGGAGTACTCCAATGCTCCATCCCAGTTCTGGGGGAGACTGCCCTTAGGAGTGGGAGATATGGGAACTGCTGACTCAAAGGGGCTGGGACACACTCAAACTTGGGAGAAATACTCTACTCTGGTATTAGAAAAAGGTCTAAAAGAAAACAAAATGCTATAGGGGGGTCTACTCAGAGTTGGGTTGGGGAATTGGGGAAAGGTTGTTATTGAGCTGGATTGGGGGAGTTTGGGAAAGGAAGTAGGGGCAGGAGGGAGACAGAACGAGGCAGAGGAGGAGAATATAGCAGAGAGGTTTATGGAGCTTGGAGATTTTGAGATGAGTTTTAAATGAACAAGTAGGAATTCAGCAAGGAAAGAGGATTAATGTGAAGGCTCCAGACCTTTCTTCTCCCAGAATCTAGCAGTAGGTCTCTTCTTCCCAGAACCCCTCCCCCTTTTCTTTAGTATGGTGAAGGGAAGCAGAAATTAAAAGTAGAATTATTATAATTTTTCTAAATTTTGAACCTCTTTTCTTGAACCTTTTCCCTCAACCATCCCTGATATTTTCCTGACTGACCAAACTGTTTGGTCTTACATTAGATAGGCTGTCCCTTGGGATCCTAACATCCATATTCTTGCTCCTGATATTTAATGCTTCCCCAAGAATCTGAGTCCCCTTGAATATAATAGGTCTTTTTTTTTTATCTCCCTAGCCCTATGTGGATCTTTCCCACCTCCACAGCCCCTTTACAACTTCCAACTTCCTTCCCATTCTCTAAGGAGCTTCTTTCCGTACACATCCTACTGAATTCAAATTCACTCAGACACAGGGACACACATGCATACCAACACCCTGTCCTGTGTACTTGCTGAACTCTCAGCAATTTCCATGAAACACTTTATCTTGGAAGAGCATTTTGTATTTGTTTATAAGTTTTTGTAAAGTTTAGCACACCAAAGTGTCCGTGCTCACTCTCAACTCAAAGGTGATTGTTACTGGAAGCATTTGGGAGAAATCCTTGGAGTCATCAGTAAGTTATGAAAACCTGAAAGGAAAAAAAAACCCTACAGTTTCCCACTTCAAACAAAAGGTTGGAACCCTCTACTTAATCTCAAAAAAAAGAAGGAAAAAACCTCAAAACAAAAAAACAGACCGACCTTGAGATTTCCAACTTGGCTGAGAATTGGTCCATAACGAGGAGTATGTTCTGGCTAAGTCTGGAGAAGCTCTTGGAAACCCAAGCAATATTAATATGTCCTTCCAGCCTGGTATTTGTGCTTTTTTCGCCTTGCAATGATCTCTGTCAGGGCTGTACAGAGGCCCCTAATGGGCTGACTAGGACTTCTGGAAAAAAGGGATTTAGGGCCCTTTCTACCACACGATGAGGGGATAAGGGCAGCTCAGGCCTGTCAGATGAAAAGTTGGGGCTCTTTCTAAAGCCCCCCCCTTGTTTTCTTGCCAGACAGATAATATGGCAGCTCCATTCAATCCCACAAATTTTACTTACTGCCATCTGGGTGCCAGGCACTGTGCTAAATATTGGGGATATAAAAAGGGGCAAAAGACTATCCCTAACCTCAAGGAATTTATAATCTACAGTTAGAATGCAGCCAAAGGCAGCACAGACCCAGGAGTGATCATACAAGTCACATGGTGATGGCCCTGGGGGAAAACCTGGTTGGTTTTACAGGGTCTCCATCTCCCCTCTCTTGTTGCAACAACTCCTGTCTGATCCCTCTGCTCTTTTCTAGCCCCACCAGAGGGGTTGGCCAGGTGGCATATTTGGAGTCTTTGGGCACAATATATAATTGAGAGTCAGGAGGACTAAGATGTAGGGAGAAGGCAAGAATGAGGGGACTGAGAAAATAGAGAAATAGGGGTAGGGCACAGAGAAAGGGAAGTGGGACGGTCTTGGCAAGGTTGTCAGAGGAGCAGATCAAAGAGAGGACTCTAGAGGGAGGGAACAGGCCAGGCAGATGGACCCTAGTTACATGTGGGCATTGAGGAACGGGCATGGGAGGGAAGTAGGGAGAGCTTGGTTGGGTCCTATTCCAAATCAGAGCTGGTACACAGGGACAAAGGCCAACAATAGTGATACTAATAACTGGCATTTATATAGCACTTACTATGTGCCAGGCACTGAACTGAGCTCTTTACAAATATCATCTCATTTGATCCTCAGTAATGCTGGGAGCCAGGTATGATTGTTACCCCCACCCCCATTTTGTAAATGGGGAAACTGAGGAAAATAGAGGTTAAATGATTTGCCTAACGTCACACAATGTCTGAGTAATGTCTGAGACCAGATTTTAATTCAGATTCTCCTGACTCTAGACCCAGCATTCTATCTGTTGGTACAGCACTTGAAAGTTTACAAAGAACTTTACACAATTATCTTATTTGATCTTTGTTTTGATAAATCCTCAGGGAGGGGCAATAATTAGCCTGAACAGAACAGAGGAAAATTGTAGGAAATAGGAAACTGAACAAACCACTCAGAAGGTCTTCTTAGAATCCTCTAATATGTGCCATATCTCACATTATGCTAGATGGTAAGTTCTAGAGCAGGACAGCATCTTCATTATCCTTGTATCACATCATGTATGTACATATAGCTGGAATTTGACAAAGGGTGAGTGAATCAATGAATGTGCTAGATTTGGGGGATATAAAAAAGCATCCTAAGGCTGCCTTCAGCGAGTTTACAGTTGACTACCAAGGAGATACAGTGTATGTATATTATTTTTAAATTCTGAATAAAATAGGCCAGCAAATGAGAAGCAGTGATGGGTAGAAGACACACTACACCAGCTTGCCCTAACCACTCTTCTGCCTTGAAACCAATACTTAGTAGCCATTCTAAGGCAGAAGGTAAAGGTTTAAAAAACCAAAACCAAAGGAATTTCAGGAGGGAAAGTGTTAAAGCCTGGGGGATGGGGGACAATGGGTCAGGAAAGGTTTCTCATGGAGGAGGAGGTGGTACCTGAACTGTACTTTGAAGCAAACTAGGGACTTAGGAGGCAGAAGAGGGAGGGGGAAGAGTGTTCCAGACAGGGATGACCATGTGTGCAAAGAAGACAAGAGACAGAATGTCCTTTATGGACCAGTTTGACTGAGAGAAAGGTAAGGAGAGCCAGGCTGAAAAGGGCCTCAAATTCTAGGTTCAGGAGTTTGTATTTTATCCTAGAGGTACTAGAGTCTTTGAAGGTGTTTTATTTTTGGGGGGGTGAAATACGGTCATATTATGAATATCATGAATATTAATTTGGCATCTGTGTGGTAGATGAATTGGATGGGGGCTAGGGGTCTCCATTAGGAGACTGTTGCAATAGTCCAAATGAGGGGTGGGAAGGGTTTGAATTGTGTTGGAGGCTTGTGAGTGGAGAGAGGACAGAAACAAGTGATGTGGAAGAGGGATTGTTGAAAAGACTGGGTGACTGACTGGATGTGAGGGCTGAGGTGGAAGGAAAAGTTAAGGGTGATTCCAAGGATATGAAACTTTGAAAGATGTTGTTATCATTAACAAAAAATAGGCAGGTTTGGAGGTTGGATAAGTTTGAGGGGGAGTAGAAAGAGTTTTGAACGTGTTGAGTTTGGGATGCCTAGGGATCAACCAGATGGAGGTAGCCGCTAAGTAATTGATAACGTGGGTCCAGAGTTCAGGAGAGAGTTTGTGACTGTATAAGTTTGAGTTGTCTGCAGAGAGGTGATAATCGAATCCCTAGTGGCTTGCCGAGATCACCAGTGGACAAAGTGTAGAGAGGAAAGAAAAGAGAGCCTAGACAGAGCCTTGGGGAACCCATGGGGAACCCACTCCTCAAATCTTGAGGAGTGATCAGACTGGCAGGATGAGGACCAAGAAATTGGAAGCCAAGGTCAGAGATCATGCCAAGGTATAACCAGTGATGGACAATAGCAAAAGCTACAGTTAGATGTCAGGGGAATGAAAACTGAGAAAAGGCAATTGAATCTACCAGTTAATAAATGTGCTTTGGGCCTTGGAGAGAACCTTTCATTTAAGTAGTAGAATGAAAAGCCAGACTTGAGGGAATTGAGGAGTAAGTGGGAGATGGACAATGGATGCAATTTGAGGGTTTAGATTGCTTTTTCTAAGAGTTTGTCTATGAAAGAAGAAGAGATGTAGCACTAGGGCTTGAGAAGATTGATAGTCAAGTGAAGATATTACCTGAATTCAGAGGTAGGAGGCATCGTGGACTGGAGTAATTGGAAAAATCTTTCTAGACGGATGACATTTGAACTTTGTCTTGAAGAGTGGGCAGTTTTACCTATAGGGAAGAAAAAAGGAGAGCTTTCCAGATTGGGGAGGGACATGTAGAAGGGTTGGTGGGAATGTCTAGGTTGATTGAGAGGCTGGGAGAAGCCCAGTCTGGCTGCAGCAGAGTTCATGGTATGGGATAAGTTCACAGGACCAGGGGGGGCTCTTTTCTCACCTCTCTTTATTTCTTTTTTTCTCCCCTTCTTTTCAGCCTGATGGCACCAGCAAAGAATGTGTCTTCATTGAGAAGGTCCTGGAGAATAACTACACAGCATTGATGTCTGCCAAGTACACAGGCTGGTATGTGGGCTTCACCAAGAAGGGCCGACCAAGGAAGGGCCCCAAGACTCGAGAGAATCAGCAGGATGTACACTTTATGAAGCGCTACCCCAAGGGCCAGGCTGAGTTGCAGAAGCCCTTCAAGTATACAACGGTGACCAAGCGGACAAGGCGAATCCGGCCCACGCACCCTGGCTAGAGCAGCCGCCCTGCGACCCCCACCAGGATGGTGCAACCATAAACCACACACAGACACACACCGACACAGACACACACACAAAAAAACTGCATCAGAGAAATATTTTTACATTAAAATAAGGAAGAAGTTCTATTTTTGTACATTGTGTTTAAAAGAAAAAAAAAACTGAACCCAAACGCTAGGGGAAGCGATAAGGATTTATTGTTGACTTGAAACCACCCACAACAAAAGACTCTTACCTAACTTAAGTGGACTGGGTGCTCATTTCTCTTTCGGAACAGACAACTTTAAGCTGGTCCCCAGAGAACTTTATTAAAGGAACCAACAAGCAAGGGAAACCAAAGTCCTTTTTTTCCAAAGTTACTGGAAAAAAAAAAACACCCTCCACCCCCCCCAAAAAAAAACCAACTCCACAAATCACCCTTCTTCTCTCCCCATCCTTGTCCCACCCTTCCATCAACAAAAATCTCTGGTTTGCAGTCATTTATTTATTGTCTGCTGCAAGCTGTACAGAGACAAGATGGCGACACCGCGCGGGGATGGCGTGTCCTTGGAGTTCTCAGCGCATCGACCTTCTGACGACAGACGGCTCCGTCCTAGCTCCGTGACCCTGCATCGCTCTCAGTTCTGGAGAATGCTGCTAATTACATTCATTGACTCAAATGATCTAGTACACCAATGATAAGGGAATATTTTAAAACCAGCTATATTATATATATATTATATATATATAAGCTATTTATTTCACCTCTCTGTATATTGCAGTTCCATGAACCAAGTATTACTGCCTCAACAATTAAAAACAAACAAACAAATTATCTAAAACAACATGGTGCTTGTGGCTGTGGGAAGCTTGGACTGGCCAATCTTTTCTCATTTTGTGACCTGTGCAGCACTTAGTTTGGTTACTTGTCCTGCTGCTTTGATCTTTTCTTTGACCCCAGGCCTGATCTCTCAATTTACCAAGATTCTGGATCTTAGAAGGGAGCCTGGAGGGAGGAAGTGGGGCGGGGAGGGGAGTCTTTGGGTGTATGTGAGGGAGAAGGATTAATTTCTCACAAATTCTCCTGACATCCCATCTTCCCTCCTCTGTCTATACACCCATTTTACCCCCAGCCATGGTAATAAGGCTGCAATAAGTTAGGGAAACTGATAATGTCCTGAATAGCTGGAGTTCTGAACTCCTTGGATAGAATAGAAAAATTAGAATCCTGGCAATTCACTTTGGTTTTCTGGGTCTCCATTTCTTCATCTGTAAAGCAAGGAAATTTGGATCCGTGGGGTCCCTTCCAGCTCTGAATTCTGGCTTTTTATGAGCTTCATTTTAATCTCTGCCATTGTGGCAGTTGGGCATCTGCACCCTGACTGAGGGGAAGCGTGTTAGGATGATGGGGAAGAGGACAGAGATTGATGTTCTGGGTTTTCTTTCCCTCCCCAACTTTTAAGTATATCACAAAGAGGATTGGAAAGCCAAATGATTGCTCTGGATATGTTGACTGTGCCCTGGAGAAGTAGAAGCACAACTAACAGATCCCCTCCTTCTCCCTTATGTCAGGCCTTAATCAGTGTCTCTGAGATTGCTTAGCACATGCCGGGTTCATTGTTTACTGACTGACGGACTCTTTCACGTGACAGCCCTTGGGATATTTGAAGACAACAATCTGGTCACCCTTCCCTCCCAGGCCCATCCCAAGTCCTCTTTTCCAGGCTAAGTGATCCCCAATTCCTTCCACTGATGCCCAAAGGTGATTTCTAACTCCTTTCTATGCTATAGCCCTCCTCTGGACAAGAGGAAGTTCATTCTTCTAGCCAGAATTTTACATGTATATTTGGTGGTGGCGGTAGTGGTGGGACAGATATTGATTATAATCTAGTGTGTGAGCTGTCTTCTCCAGGTTGTATCATCTATGAATCTGATAAACAGGCTTTCTAGGCCATTGATTAAAATGTCGATTGGGGCAGGGGCAAGGACAGATGTCCAGGACATTCCAGGAGAGATCTCACTCCTGGTTGACATCGACAAGGCAGTGTGATGCAGCAGAGCGTATGTGCACTGGAGACAGGGATCTCTAGTGCTTCCCCGGGTGACCTTGGGGCAATCTATTTTAACCTCCCTGGAGTTTACTCTGGAGTCCTTCCACCTCTAAATCTGGGATCCTGATTTGTTTCCATTTGAATCACTAATATTCTTTGTGTCTGCCCATTTAATCAGTTCCAATTCTACCTATTTGAATTAGCTCACACTCCAGGCTTGAGTTTTTTTCCATGCTTATTCATATGAGTGGAATAAAACCCTGATTATCAAATCAGACAATTCACTTCTTGGGAAATGTGACTAAAAATGATTTCAGAACCACAACAGACCTGGAGTCTATAAGCAGATAAAAATGCACAGAACATTCTAGAGTCTGTCCTCCAAGGGCCTGGTACTACAATATCCTTTTACATACAGCTGCCAGAAAATCCAAATGCCAGACCATGTAACTCCTCCCTTCCTTCTACTTGGAGACCTCCAGTTTTTCCCCCATTGTCTAGAGAGTCAAATATAAACTCCTTATCCTAGCATTTGAGGGCTTGGACAGTCTGGCTGTAACCTATCTTTTCTGTCTTATTTCATACACTGACCTCATCTACTCTCCCTCAGAAGGTTGGTTCATATGGAAAAGCAGACAATCGGGTGAGGCGGAAACTATAGCCAATAATACTTTTCATTTCAAACATTGTACAAAGCAAATGGTGTGGCTGCTCTTCTAACTCATCTAGTAAGGCATGTCCTGCCCAAAGCTAAAAAGGCTGTTAATACCATCAGGAATGATGGTATAAAGGGATGATGAGTCAAATGATGTGCAGCTAAACTTTTTAGTTTTTAAAGCAGGTTTTACTTTTCATACATCAGGTATACCTAAACTCAAAAATCTCAGGCATCTTTGAGTCTTGGTTCTCCAACCCACCTCCTTCACCAATCAGTTGTCAAATCTCTTAAATCTAGCACCTCTTTAAGCCTATTGTCCTCACTAACTCAAGTCCTCATGTCTCACATGGACTATTCTAACAGCCTCCTAACCTGTTTTCTTGTCCTCTAGTCTCTTCCCTTTCCAGGTCAATCCCCACACATCTATTGGCCTCATCTTCCTGGTGTAGGGTTCTAAAACTCATGCCACTTTCAGGAACTCCCTGGTAGAGCTAGGATAACATAGAAATTTAGCCTAGAAATTGAGACCCTCCACAGTCTGGCCCCAGTCTCCCTTTCTCGACTTATTGAATACTCCCTTTTAAAATATGCTTTTTATTCCTTACTGTTGCCTGATGTCCTGTCTTCTTTTGCCTTCCTGCAAATGGTCCTCCATGCCTATAAAGCCCTCTCCACCTTTCCTTGAGTTGAGACCCTTCTTTTTCTTGAAGGTCTATCTCCAGTGCCACTTTATCTATAAAGACCTTCCTCATCCACTACCCATCCTAAATATCCATCTAAAAGTGATCTCTTCCTCTTCAAGTTTTTTAAGGAAAATTTGTCATGTGTTCTTGTGGTACTCTCCTTTGTATTATATTGATTATGTTGCTTTCCTTCCCCCTGTTGGCTGAAAGCTCCTTGAGGGAAAGAACTCTGCCATATTTATATCCCTAGCTTAGAGTACAGAATCTACATAGAATAGATATTTACTATATTTGCTGAACTGAATCAGAAAATTCAGTATGTTGATGTAGCTATAAAAGGGGCAACTCTACAAACAAACAGGCTATTGTGGACCACAGAAGGTCTAGAGCTGGAAGAGACATTGAAGATCATTTAGTGCAACCAATCCCACTCCACAGATGAGAAACAGATCCTGAGTGGTTGGTACTCTTCTAAAGCCACATAGGTTGCAAATATCAACCAAAACACAACCCTAGGTCCTTATATTTCATATCTGTCCCTCTCTCCCATCAAGCACTTCTTCCTACTCACTATTATAATTCTATTCAATGAGGGTTTTGAAAACCAAGAATGAATGAATAAAACATTAAGCACTTACTATGTACAAAGCACCCTGCTGAGTGCTGGAGATAATAGGAAAATGAATCAGTCCCTTCCCTCAAGAAGTTCACACTCTAATGAGGGAGGCAGCACCTATGGGAGGTTTCTACTGCAAGTCAAGTCAGAAGGAAAGGTCCATAAAATACAAACTCCAAACCTACTCCTTAGGAGGCAGCAATAAAACGGATGACATAGTTCTTCTTTCATGTCATTTCCATGAATAAAATCCTATCAAGGTTCTGATGCTGAGCCATTTGACAGAGCCAAGGACTTGGATGACAAGAGCCTTCTTTTCTGGCTCTTCAGTACCTGTGACTGTAGCACCTGCTGGAAGGGTAGCTTCCCAGGATAAGGGCACATGGGACAGCCCCTTTTCTGTAGCATCTCAAATCTATGGCAACCTGTACCCTCTGCATATTAACAACCCACCCACAAACAGCTATGACTTAACATGTTTGTACTATGGTTTGCCTCAGAGCCTCCCCAAACTCTTTCTAGACCACACGGGCAGGGTCTTTGGTTCTTTCTGAGAAATGGTATAAAGTGCTTTGGGTTTGAACCTGGAAAACCCAGTATGAATCCTGTTTCACAGATATACATACATACATATATGTATACATATTTACTGTATATGCAAAATGCATCTGTATATGTATATATATAATATATACATTCATGAATGTTAACTTATTGGTGTAGGAAACTCCTAAATATGGGAACTCTTCTCAGGTGCACAGGCAATCTAAGTCTGTAATAGATAATCTTAAGAGAATTGCTTGGAGCCCTGAGGGGTGTTTGTTTTGCTCTAGGTCACAAAAACAGTATAAAATGGAGGCAATACTTGATCCCAGACCCAACTCCAAGGCTCTAAGCACTACAATGCAGGCTCCATGATGTACTAACTATAATAGCTACTGACAAATTATGTATTAACTTAAAGTTCTCAAATGTACTTTATATACCTTATCTCATTTGAACCACTTGGTGAGAAAGGCGATAGAGACATAACCCTTATTTTACTGGTGAGAAAACAGAATCTTAGAGGAGTCATGTAGCTCTTGGGGTGGGAGGATTTGAATGCCCATCTTCCTGACACCAAGCCTAGCACCCTATCAATATGCTGCTGTGTTGCTGCTGCTGCTGCTTCTTCTTCTGCTTCTTCTGCTGCTGCTTCTGCTTCTTCTTCTGCTTCTTCTTCTGCTTCTTCTTCTTCTGCTTCTTCTTCTTCTGCTTCTTCTTCTGCTTCTGCTTCTTCTTCTGCTTCTTCTTCTGCTTCTTCTTCTTCTGCTTCTTCTTCTGCTTCTTCTTCTGCTTCTTCTTCTGCTTCTGCTTCTTCTTCTGCTTCTTCTTCTGCTTCTTCTTCTGCTTCTTCTTCTTCTTCTGCTTCTTCTTCTGCTTCTTCTTCTGCTTCTTCTTCTGCTTCTTCTTCTGCTTCTTCTTCTGCTTCTTCTTCTGCTTCTTCTTCTGCTTCTTCTTCTGCTTCTTCTTCTGCTTCTTCTTCTGCTTCTTCTTCTGCTTCTTCTTCTTCTTCTTCTTCTTCTTCTTCTTCTTCTTCTTCTTCTTCTTCTTCTTCTTCTTCTTCTTCTTCTTCTTCTTCTTCTTCTTCTTCTTCTTCTTCTTCTTCTACAATTGAAGGGATTGTCTGGATGCTCTCTAAGGATCCTTTCATGTCTAGAGTTCTATATGACCCTACATCTAAGGTATGCCCTTGGGCAGAATCCTGCTTCCTCTTCATTTTCTTTTCCATTACTTGTCTCATCTTCTTATCCAATCAGCTCTTACATGGGGATTAGGCCCTTGCTGCTCTGAGGAAAAGCATTTCTCAGTTTCCCGATTCCCCTGGAAAACCCATCAATTTCAAGAAAATTCAGAGATTCAGTGGGTTGGGGTTCAATTATGGTGTTGCTTTGTTGGCCCCCAAATGAAGGCGCTATCGGTTTGGAAAATGTGGTTCCATGATTTTGTTTACTAGTAGACCTTCCTGGAAATTTCCTGAGCTATGAGAAATATTTTAATTATATCCAGTTGCATATTTCTGGTGGGAATATTTCCCAGTTGCAAATGATGTTCCATTAGTAATATAAACATAAGGAAAGCGACCTTGTATTACAATCGTCAGTCTGCCCTTGTGGACTAGCTCTACCTCACTGAAGTGAAAAGCCTGAACCTGGCTCCTGATGTGTTTCTGCCCCCTCAATGATATTTAGACGTTTGGAATAACCCTGGGGAACAATTCTCTCCAAGGGAACTGAGTCCCAGGCTTCAACCACTTTCCGGGTTTACTACATCTCCTGGGCTCCCACTCCCTCTGGCCTTCAGAACTGGACTAAAATAGGGTCAACCTGGATTTTTTTTTTTTGTGCACCCTGGACTAAGATTCTTTCAATGATTCCTCCCACCCTATATTAGAGGGAAGCGGGAGTGTCAGGGATGGCCATAGCAAGACTCACAACTCCAGAGCTCTGTGACACTGCCATGTTCCCAGTGTCAGTATTCTACCTGCCCAGTCCAAGCTTCCCCCAGGGATAGGAAAAACAAGGATGACCTAAACTAGAGAAAGTCACAGCTGAAGGTTGACAGGTGGACAGAAGAACAGATTGCATCCACTGTGAGTCAGAAAGGAGATCCAGCAAATGGAGGGGAAAGAAGAAGAGAATGGAGAGTGAGGTGAATGAAGGAATGGCCTGGGAAGAAAGGGAGGGAATAAGAAGAGGGGAAAGGTCTAGAAGAGGATGAAAAGGTAGGGGGATGCGGAGAGTAGGTGCCTAGCCCCCTTGCCCGGGGGACTCGGTTTCATCACCTAGGTGTAATGGGGGCAGATGCCGGCACCAGACAGTTACCTAGCAACCGTCCGACGAGACGCTAACCACTGAGGACAGAGCTACTGAGGAAGGGGGGCAGCTTGAGATTCACGTTCACCTCCCCTTCTTCACCCCCGCAGGGGTGTGATCGAGTCTCTCCAGCCGCGGGTTCAGACAAGTCTTTGTAGGCGAGTCTTTGCATGTGTATATGTCCTCGAGAATACCCTCTTCCTTCCTCTCTCTCACCCCCCCCCCCCCCCAGTATCTCCCCACCTTCCACAGAAAGAAAGTTTGGCTTAGTAGCTACAGTAGTCTGGGTAAATCGAAGTGCTGAGACATATCAGACTTCCAACTCTGACCCCCCACTCCCTACCCGCATCCAAGTCCCACTACACATGGTTAGGAACTGTGTGAATGCTGCTATGCAAGACATCACCACTGTAGATGTAACTGATTTGGTTTTCTAACCTCAAGTGCAAAGAACTTAAGCTCTGGGATCGGAGATTCTGGGTTGAATAGCCATATCTGCTATGTACCACGTGCGACTGGGAAAATCACTTCCAATCTCTGGGCCACAATTCCTTCATTTGTAAAATTTCTAGGATCCCTTTCACCTTTAATCCTATGCTAAACTCCCCACTCTCCACCCTAACGGAGATAAGCATTTCACATGCACCTCTAACTCTTCAGGCTGTGAATTGTTACAGACACCCCCCCCCCCATGCTAAATGAAGTCTCGAGTTTTGGGGACGGATTCTGCCAGCAGGCTTCTTTCGCCTCAACATACTGGGTCCAGGGGCTCAGCCTGGTAGGACTGGACCAAGGGCAAGAGAAGTTTGCAACTTCCTTCTCTCTAATAGAGGCTCCCTTCCTTTGTCCAGGCAGTGAGAGGACGCATTTTCAATATTTCTCCAAACCCTGCTGCACTAGAGCATCTTCTTGATCTCCAACCTGAGCTCCTATAGGGTAGGGACTTGGTGGGGGAAGTTGGTCAGCTTGGAGATGGAGTTTTCGGGTTTCCCCAGAGCCTCTGTGGAAACGGATGGTCCCCAGCGCAGACCTCAGGAGTGGGAGTCGCCTTGCGTGGGTCAGCGGGCTGGAGTGAGCCGCGGGACAGGGCGGCCGCGGAAGGAAGGGGTAGCTGGGGCCCATAAAGCACCAGGCAGTGGTCGTTAAAACGAGGGTCATTACACAATTAACACAGCGGTGGTAACTGGCCCAGCGTGAATCCCCATAAAACGGACCCGCGCTTCCCTCGGCCTGAGCAGAGCTGGGGTCCTAACGAGGCCTCCGGCCGCCCGGAATCCCGGGCGCAAAAAACGCGCGGAGACTTGAAAGCTGCCATAAAACGGGGGGACCGAGGCACCAAAGCCGCGGGGAAGCGGGCGCTTTCAAAGAAACAATAGTAAATTAGGTGCTAAAGATATAAAAGCCGGTTCCCTAACTATTTAATTAGGTAGCGTGTCTGTTACAAACATTAGGCTGGGAGTTTGGAAACAGATGGCCCCGGCCTCGCGGCCCCGCGCTTGCCCGCCCTCCCTGGGGACGGCGGGTATCAGGGCCTGGGATTGCAGTTCGGCCCGAGAGTTCCGCTGGGGGAAATGAAGTGGGAACCGCAGGTAGCTCCAGGAATCAGGCCCCACCCGCAAAATGCCACCCCCTCCCCTTTTCCTGGGCCTGTAATTAAAGTAGAATTCCATCCACTTGTTTGAGCCGACCCCATGGGCTTAATTAGCACTTGCTAGAATTTCCCCCTAGTTTCTCCGCTTGGAGAATAAAAAGAAATTTAAATAAGGTTTTAATTCTCCCTCCCACTGGTCTGACCACAACTGTGGCTGTGGGACAGTCACCACCCCCGAGGCAGACCCTAGCCACTCTCGGGAACACTCACAAACCCCTTCACATGAAAGCATCGTTAATGCTGAAGTTGGATGCGACCCCGGGAGTTATTCGCTTCCTGGCTCCTCTCTTTGCTTACCTGTTTGGCCTCGGGCAAGCCATTTTTAGCCTTCCTGGGACTCAGTATCCTCACTTATAACCCGGGGGAGAGGGGAAAGGGGATTGGATGACCCCGAAAATCCCTTTAGGCTCTAAATCTATAATTCTATGACCTAGCCCAACTGATGCATACTCTATAAAGCATGCTCAGACCTGCTTAAGTCAAATAAATATATGTAAATGCAATCATATACATGTACGTTCATTGTTCTTTTGTCTTTATATCCCTAGTACCTACCACAGTGGCTGGCATATTGAAGGTGCTTATTGACTGATTGATATACCATATGAATTCATAGCCCTCTTTTATACATATTTAGGTGGCAGTCAGGAAGACTCATTTTCCCAAGTTCAAATCTGGTCTCAAACACTTACTAGCTGTGCAACTGTGGGCAAATCACTTAACCCTGTTTGCCTCGATTTTCTCAAATGTAAAATGAGCTGGGAAAGAAAATGGCAAGCCACTCCAGTATTTCTGTCAAGAAACTGCCAAATGGGGGTCATGAAGAGCCTGATGTGACTGAAAAACAACTGAACAAAACAAAAATATATTGATCATGCAGTATTCATACTCTCCATCCTGATTTAGTCTTACATTCTGCACTAATACTCATTCATACCCTGTAGTTTAAAGCATCAATTAAGTGGGTCAAGAAAAGCTTTAACAGCCATGTACTTATTGTAGGCAGACAGTCAATACTGATTCAAATCCTGAATTTGGAACCTTCATTACTAGTACACATACAAATTGCCTCTCATTTCTCTAGTTCATCCTATACTCTCTTACCAAAGTAATTTTTCTGATGCACAGATCTGACTGTGTGACTTCCCTACTCAAACAACTCCAGTAGCTTTCTCTTGCCTCTAAAATAAAATATAAACTCCTTTGCTGAGTTTTTAAAAATGTAACTTATTTTACTTTTTTCAATTAAACATTTATTTTTCTTTCTCTTGCCCCCTACATTGGAAAAAAACAACAACCTCACAACAATCCTAACAAATATTCTTAATCAAACAAAATAAATTCCACCATGTCCATAATATATATATATCCCATTTTGTTTCTTGAGTTCATCACTTCTCATGGTAGGCAACACAGTCTATTACTGGTCTTTCGAGGTCGATCATTTCATTGGTCAGACCTTACTTACATCTTTCAAAGTTGTTTTTCCAATGTTCTTGTTGCATAAATCATTCTGATTCTATTCAAAATGCTCTGTATCAGTTCATACAAATCTTCCTAGGTTTCTGTGAACTACCCTTTGTGTCATTTCTTATGGCACAATAGTATTCCATTGCATTCATATGCTACAATTTGTTCAGCCACTCCCCAATTGATGAACATTTACTTTCCAGTTCTTTATCATTTTAAAAGCAGCTGCTATAAATATTTTTGTACACATGGGCCTCTTTTTTCTTTTGCAGTATTTCTGGGTCAAAGAATATTCAGAATTTAGTGATTATGGGGGCATAATTCTAAATTGTTTCCAGAATCTCTATACAAATTCACAACTCAACTAACAATGCATTAATGTGACTATTTTCCTGAAGTCTCGCCAACATTTGTCATTTTCCTTTTTTTAGGGGGGGGGAGTCCTTTTTGCCAATGTGTGAAGTAGAATCTGTTATTTTAATGTGCATTTTTCCAATTTTTTGTGATTTGAGTCCTTTCCCCCATCTTTTGCATGAAACCTCTCCTGACCTTTTCTTCCAATTGCTCCCTCCCAAAGTACCTTGCATTAAACAACTTTGCATATATTTACTCATTGCATAGTTATGCTGTAATTTTTACTAACACTTGTCCTCTCTTGTCATTAGAATACAAATTCTTTGTGAATAGCATTTATGTAGCACCCACTAAGTACAGGCAAGGACATTAGAAGACAAAGTTGATAGGGTGCCAGGTCTGAAGCCAGGAAGGTTTTTATTTTCTTTCCAAGTTCAAGTCTGGCCTGAGACATTTACTAGCTGTGTGATGCTGAGCAAGTCACTTAACCCCGTTGTCTCAGTTCCTCATCTGTAAAATGAATTAGAGAAGGAAATGACAAACTCTTCCAGGATCTTTATTAAGAAAACCCTAACTGGGATCTTGAAGAGTAGGATGTAGCTGAACAACAACAAATTAAGTGGAGGCACTGTCTAAACATTTTACAAATATTCTCTTATTTGATCCTCACAACAAGAAGAAATAGAAAGAGAATAAATACCACTACCATCCCCCAAAGTTGCAACAGATGTTCTGGAATTTCATAAACATAGTTATGGGATTCTGTTAGTTCTTTAGTCTAGAACAACTTACACTGTCAGCTACTGGGAGAAATTCCAAATGTGGAGAAAAACAAACCTACCCAGAGAGCCACACACCTGTGTGCTTGCTCAAAGGCAGAGCTTGCCTGACTTCCTACATACACATGCATACTTCCCTCACATACAGAGTTCCCAGACCTGAGACATTCTGAAGTGAAGGGAATGCTGTTTAGGGCCAGTGTTAAAAGAATGAAGCTTGGGCATGTCAGATATGCTGGGTAGATAGAAGTCTTCACAGACAAAGGAGAGGAGAAGATTAGGATACAGAATAGCATGGATGAGAGAGCATTAGATTTGTAGTAAGAGAATCTAGGTTTGAATCCTAGCTATGCTTTTTTTTTTTAGTTGTATGACCTCAGGTGAGTTGGTAAGCCTATCTTTTTTCTTATTTATAAAATAAGTGATGTTTATTAGATAGTTTTTACCACTCCTTCTTAGTCAAGGTCCCTGAAGATGTTGGAGAAAGGAAGGGAGAGGAAGGAAGCAAGGGAGGGAAGAAAAGGAAGAAAGGGAAGAAGAAAGGAAGGAGGAAACAAGGAAGTAAGAAAGAAAAGAAAAAGAAAGAAAGGAAGAAGAGAAAAGAAAAGAAACCGTTCTTGAAGTAAATGTTAGGATTTTTATAATGGTGATCAAGATTTTTTCCAGGAAGCAAGGAAATGTGAAAACATGATATATAGGTTGTTTTTTTTTTCTTTCCAAATAACAGTGTGGCATAGTGGAAAGTGGATTTTGATCAGGGGAGCTTCACTTGAATCTTAATTCTATTGCTTACTCTTTATAGAGTATCTGGGATGTTCAGGGAAGACCAGTACTTCTGGTGTGTGAGCCTTTTCTGGGCTGCTCATCCACTTTTGGTGACTACCTTTCATCCAACTCTTATCTGTGGTTCTAAGATGCTGTAGCATGCACCTCAGCCACATGCTAGTAAAACCAGGTCTAAAACCCAGTAAAAGATAGGCTAAACCAGGTTAAAGGTTTAACAGGTTAAAAGATTTTGCCTCAAACCCATTGGTAAGTTAGGTGTGTGTGTGTGTGTGTGTGTGTGTGTGTGTGTGTGTGTGTGTGTGTGTGTTCCTTAAGCATGAAACCTCCCCACAGCAGAATAACTGGATAAAAACAATTAGTTCCAAGGATCACAAAGGCAGCCAAAGGAGACTGGGTAAAGCCTTAGAGCCTGGTCAGACATGGAAGACATCAAAGTCATCTACTGCATTCTAGGTCATAGCCAGTTGTCTTGATTTTTGTCTTGCCACTGGACTTTGATGACTTTGGAACAGGGATGACTAATGACTTTGTGCAACTCTGCATCACTTAAATCCAACTCACAAGCAAGTCAAGTCATCATCCTGTGACGTCAATGGCCTTTGAAAATGAAAGTCAAAAACAACAACTCTATGTAAGAGATGCAAGTCAGAGATGTTACTTTTTGGTTTTCAGTTCTATAATCTGTAAAGTGAGGGCATTGGTCTAGGTGACCTCTAATTCTAAATACATGATCCAATATATTTTTGGCAAGAAAATACGAAAATGAACTCTAAGTCCTTTCCATGCCTTAGTCATTTTTTTGCAGTAAAATAAGATAATCACATATGGGTAAGACCCATATTACATATATAACTAAGAAGGCACTGTTAGGGTTATACAATGTTTAGAAATGTTCGTTCTTACATCCAGAGGTCAGACTTCCATTAACCTAAAACTATAGCATAGTATTAGACCCAGAAATATAAAAAAAAATGACATTCTATAATCTAGAAAACATGACATTTTCCTCTCTCCAAAATTTTTGTATAGATTTGACTTGCTTGGCATACTATTCCTGCTTACTTCTGCCTCCTAGAATCCCTACTTTCATTTGAGAATCAGCCTGTGTCACATTCTATTTAAACCTATCCTGACATCCCAGTTGTTTGTGTTCACCCTCCAATTTTTTTTAACCCTTACCTTCTGACTTAGAATCAGTATTGAGTATTTTTTTCACATGAGGGCAATAAATTCCACATTCTAGTCTAACTGGCCCATTAGCTATTTCCTGCCTTCAAGAAGGATTTTTGGTTTTGTTTTTGTTTTTTTGGGTGGGGAGGAGGAAGGCCAACATGCACAAAGATGAGTAAATACCAGATAGAAATATATTTAGAGGGTGGGAGCAGCTAGATAGTGAAGTGAATAGAGGTCTGGGCTAGAGTCAGGAAGGCTTGAATTCAAATATGGCCTCAGACACTTCCTAGTTGTATGACCCTGGGCAAGTCATTTAACCCCAATTGCCTCAGTTTCTTTATCTGTAAATGGAGCTGGATTACCTTTGGCAAGACAATGCCATATGGAGTCATGAAAAGTTGAACATGACATAACAACAACAACAACATGTGAAATATATCAGGGCAATGATATGATCACATTTTTGCTTTAAAAAAAGAACTCTTATCTTTCATTTCTCCTAGCCCCTCCCCCTCTTTAGCTCAGCTGCCACTCCTCCTGGGAACATTCTGTTTTAGAATCTTCATCTTGATTGACAAAACATGTCTCCAGCTTAGTCTCTTGCATCTTGGCTTGTCCTACAAAACCTTTCTCTCTTCATGCCTCTTCCACATCTTTCATCTTAGAATCAATAATGTATGTTTATTCCAGGGCAGAAGAGTGGTAAGGGACTCGCCCAGGGTCATACAGCTAGGTCATATGTGAGGCTAGATTTGAATTCAGGACCTCATCTCTAAGATTGGGTCTCAATCCATTGAACCACTTGGCTAACTCCAGCCCTGTGCTTTTAAGGATCAACTTGACAATTGTGTGAAGGATAGATGGGAGAATGGAGAGAGTGGAGGCAGAGGAGTCAGTTAGATGCTATTATAATAATCCAGGAAAGATTTGATGAGGGTATGCACTAGTTGAGCAGAGCCTAGAAGGGAATTTAGGGATTCCAAGAAACAGAAGAGGGAGAGAATACCAAACATAGGAGGAGAGTCTATGCAAAGATGCAGAGGTGGGAGATAGAATTGGTAGGCCAACTGGGCTTGGAGCATGGCATATGTGAGGGGGATTAGTATAAAATCCAGTCCAGAAAGTTAGGTTAGATCCATGGATGAAGGGATTTAAGTAGTGGCTCAATAAATGCTTTTGATTGATTCCAGTGTAGAATCAGAACTCATCTACTTATAGTCTTGGAATCTTGCCTGGGGTACTGTGGAGTTAATTGACTTGCCCATGGTCAGTCACCCAGGCAGTAGGTGACAGAGGAAGGATTGGAGCCCAGATGTTTTTGACTTCTAGGCCAGCACTCTATTCATCTTTGATAGTTGACTTAACCAACCCTTGCTGACCCTGAGTCATCCTTATGAATATTGATTATTGTGCTGTGCTTCATTTTAATTCAATTCAACAAGAATTTATTAAGTTCATTGTATTAGGGAGTGGGAATGCAAAGACAAAAATGAAAACAGTGCCTGCTTTGAAGGAGCTAACATTACATTAAGAGAATCAATATGGAAATATGAAATATAGGGAAAGTAAAGACAGGGTAGTTTAAAGAAGGAGGAGAAGACTGAAAGGTAAGTGGTGATGGAATCAGAAAAGGTCTTGTCTAAGACATGATTTGAATGATTCAGTTATGACTGTGTCATTCCTCTACTCTAGAAACTTCACTGGCTACCTGTTGCCTGGGGACATGGCTAGTGCAAAGATATGAAGCTGAAGTGTCTTGAGTGATGAATTGAGCTGAATCACAGAGGAAAGGAGAGTAATGTTCAATGAGGCTGGAGGCAAAGGCTAGGGCTAAATTTTAAGGGGGCTCAAAAGCTAAACAGGATTTTATATTTTATACTCAAGGGAATAGAAAATCATTGACACTGGTTGAGAAGGGATCATTTTTTTCAAAATTATATAATAAATTGAATATATTATTAATAAAGTCCTAAAAGAGACAGAAAAAGATACTCCATTTAACATAACCACAGATAGAATAAGGTACCTGGGAGTATGCCTGCCAAAACATACCCAGGAACTACATGATCATAATTATAAAACACTTTTAATACAAAGTCAAATTTAAATAATTGGAGAAATATTAATTGTTCAGAGTCAATATAATTAAAATGACATTCCTACCTAAACTAATCTACTTATTCAATGCTATCCCAATTAAATTATCAAAAATCATTTTATTGAGCTAGAAAAATAATAACAGTTTATTTGGAAGAACAATAGGTCAAGAATATCAAAAGAATTAATAAAAAACATAAAGGGAGGTCTCACAGTATCAGATTTTAAATTGTATTATAAAGTAGTAATTATCAAAACTATCTGGTATTGGCTAAGAAATAGAAAAGTAGATCGATGGAACAAGACAGACAAACAACAAATAGTAAAAGACTATAATAACTTTGTTTTTGACAAAAGCATAGATGTAAGCTTTTGGGATAAGAAAGCACTATTTGGTAAAAGTTGTTGGGACAACTGGAAAGTAGTTTGGCAGAAATTAGGTATAAATCAACATCTTACCCCATTCACCGATAAGATCAAAAATGGATACATGATCTAGACATAAAAGGAGATATCATAAGTAAACCAAAAGAACAGGGAACATATTACCTATCAGATTTATGGATAGGAAAGGAACTTATAAGTCAACAGGAGAGAGAGCATTGTGAAATATAAACCAGATAATTTTGAGGCCATGAAATTGAAAAGTTTTCCTACGAATAAAACAGATGTTACCAAGATTTGAAGGAAAGTAGAAAATGGGGGAGGGAGGAGGGACTTATAGAGAGCCTCTTGGATAGAAATCCAAATCTATCTAAAATCTATCTAAAATATCTGAAACACAGAGAGAACTCTTTATAAAATTTATAAGAATAAGAGCCATCCCCCAATTGACAAATAGCCAAAGAATATGAACAATTTTCAGACACAGTTATATTTAAAAAGATGCTTGAAATCACTAATGATTAATGAAATGCAAACCAAAACAATTCTGAGATATTATTTTTCACCCCTCAGATTGGCTAAAACGACAAAAGGTCAAAACAACCAATGTTGGAGGGCATGTGGAAAAATGAGGACACTAATATACACTGTTAATGGAACTGATCCAACCATTCTGGAGAACAATTTGCAATTACACCTAGAGTTATAAAACTGTGTCTACTCATAGACCTAACAATCCCATTGCTGGGTAAAAATGAAAAGAAGCTATATGTCTTAAAATATTTATAGCAGCTTTTTTTGAGGTGGCAAAGGCCTGGAAATTGAGGGGATGGTCATCATTTGGGGAATGGCTAAACAAACTGTGGCATATGATTGTGATAGAATACTACTGTGCCATAAGAAATGATAAACAGGCTAATTTTAATAAAACTTGGAAAGAACTACATGGACTAATTAACAGCAAGATGAGTAGAACCAAGAGAACATCATGCACAGCTACAGATGTAATTCTTGAAGAATAAATTGGGAATGTTACCTCCAGAGAGTGAACGTAAGTCAGAAACATGAAAGACATAATTTGTATGACTATGTCCAACTCCTGGATAGATTGATGTCTTCTGTTTTACAGGAAGAGGAAGAGGATCTGGGACACTTGTGGATACATTTTATTAATCATTCTAAAATTATTATATGAACATGTAATATATTATATGCACATGCATGCAAATAGTATATATACATGCACATGCATGTATATAATGTGTATCTAATGTAACATATAAACATCATGCAACTATTATATGAACATATTTGTTTTAAAACTTCTATTCTTTCTTCTTTTTGTGATTAAGTGGATTCTGTGGTCCTTCCCAGTGTTTGAGATTGTGTGAAGTATCAATACTCATCCTTCTTGACCTTTTTGTGGAATGTAAGCCTTATTTCTTGGTCTTACCATGTAACCAGCTCATCTTCTTTTTCAATCACAAAGTCCCCAGATGATATTTTTTATTCTAGGTATTCTTTTGAAGTTCTTTGGTTTTTATAGGTTGTAGCTCTCTTACACACACACACACACACACACACACACACACACACACACACAACTCTCTAGGTGTGACTCATGTTTAATTATTCAGAGACTATTCAGAGTATTTCATGATATATAGTGATATGACAAAACCTAGAGAATATCCCTCAGCTACTATTCAGCTGTGACCTTGTCAAGTTACTTAACCATTTAGTCTCAGTTGCCTCCTCTGTTAAATGGGGATAAAAATAGCACCCACCTCATAAGATTGCTAAAAGGGAACATATGTAAAGTGCTTTGCAACTTTAAAGAGCTATTATTATTCATATTAAATATTAATTTATAGTTATTAAGATTAAAACATTTCTTAGAAGTTTGGGAATTACTAATAGAGCTTTGTAATTTTCTGAAAGCAAAATCCAGCCTGCTCTCTTCTTCCTTTTTAATTCAGGGCCCAATTTTTTTTTGCACAGAGGTCCAAGATATTCATTCTTATGGAGAAGCTCTATAGCTTATCCATCTAACTGTATGTCAAAATCTACAAAATAATCTCTATTATTTATCTGCTTGGTTTTTTTTTTCCATGTGGATGGTTAGATCAAGCTCTTTTGAGTGATTACAGATCTCTTCCAGGAGGCTCTGCAATGTTGCTAGAGCAGGATGTCACTGACAAACAGAAGCATGTGGAGAATCTCATTCACTCTCCTTGGGGAAATCCCTCTTCATTTTGGACTTTGCACTGGATTTCTTCCATGGCAGCAGTGAATGCCTGTCAAGCAGATGTCTCCCTGTTTTATGCCTTTTCTGATATCTACAGTGTCATCCCTCTTGTTTCCTCTTTCAAGGAATACTAAGAAATTTTGATGTACTGATGGGGACTCCTTGTTGGAACAGAACTTTTATGGTAACATTTTATTTGATCAGATCAATTGCTTTTTTAGAATGGATACTAAGTATTAGTTCCAAGGCATTAGAGCAGCAAGGGCTAGGCAATTGGGCTTGAGTGACTTGCCCAGGGTCTCATAGCTAGGGAGTGTCTGAGGCTACATTTGAACTTCAGGATTGGCTCATACTGAGTCATCTAGCTGTCCCTATCAACTGCTTTAAAAAACCAAACCAAATCGATGGGGATATGACTGGGGATGTAGACTCTGTAGGACAACCACTCGAATGCAGATATTAATAATATGGAAATAGGTCTTTATCAATGACACATGTAAAACCCAGTGGAATTGCTTATTGGCTATGGGAGGGGGGTTGGGAGGGAGAAGAGGGAAAGAACATGAATCATGTAACTATGGAAAAATATTCTAGATTAATTAATTAAATAAAAATTTCAAATCACAAAAAAAGAAGTGAACATTAGGAAAAAAAAAACCCAACCAAATACAGTAACTACCATGGAATTTTGTATTCTCTGAAGCCTTCAGGCAATTGTGTAATGGAAAAGATGTGGTTTAACTATGGAATGTCACTTGTAAAAGTCTGCCTGTTTCCTACAAATACCTTCACTGAAGATGTTCCCAACATAGATGTAGATGATTTTCATAAACACTTTCGATGGATGTGGAAGTAAATCTATCAGTAGGTAGCTGATTTTTAAAGTTTTTTTTTTCCCCAGTTTTAATGTTTCAGATAGTATCCATTCTTCTGGTATCTTCTTTTCCTTCAGATACTTTGTGACTAAATACTTCAGTGCCCTTATGTCACCTCCACCACAAATCTGGACTATATAGAGTTCATCTAATATAGCCACTTTTCTTGTCTTTATTCGAGTCCCATTGCTACCTCTTCTGTAAGCACAGTCTGGATGGAGATGTTAAGAGTCTATTGTTGATGATGGAAAAGTTTGCTATAATTTTTTTTACAGTTCTTTTCGGTTTTTCTTCTGCTTGTCATCTTCCTTTCATTTTTATCCTTAAATGCACATAAGACAAAAAATACATATAGGATAAGTTTGCTTAGTTGGTCTTTCCCTATTTTATTTAAAACACCACTTCAGAGTTCAGACAGTTTGTATCTTATAATTTTAGAAAGCATGTTTAAATTTATCATTATATATAATTGGGAAAATAAAATGCGTGAACAAAAAATATAAAAAGAAAAGAGATTTGCTGAGAATACATAACAATAGTTGTAAAACAATTCTCACAAAATGAGAGTGTATGTTCATTTGAACAATAGTATTCCATTACATTCATTTACTGTAATTACTCCTCAATTAATGGACACTCAGTTTTCTGTTCATTGGCACTACAAAAAGAACTGCTGTAACTATTTTTGCACATATACAACTTTTTCTTTTTTTAAAAATTATCCTTAGTAATAGCAATATTATGGAATGATCAACTGTGATAGACTTAGATACAGAACAATGATGAGGGACTTATGACAAAGAATGCCATCCACCTCCAGAGAAAGAACTGTTGGAGTTAGAATGCAGATGAAAGCATATAATTTTTCAATTATTTATTTGGATTTATGTTTTGGGGTTTCGGTTTTATAATATTATTCATTACAAAAATGGACAATGAGGAAATATGTTTTACATGATAATACATGTATAACCCAGATCAGATTGCCTGACAGCACCAGGATGGGGAAGGGAAGGGAGATAAGTTCAATCACATAACTGAGGAAAACTTGTGTGGAAATTTATTACATGTAATTGGTTCAAAAATATAAATTATTCTTTACAATATAGATCTACTATTGAATATCTTCAGGTCAAAGGGTATGCATAGTTTAATAACTTTTAGGAAGATAGTTCCATTTGGCTTTCCAGAATGGTCAGACCAGTTCACATTTCTGCCAATAGTACCTTGATAGATCTATTATCTCATGGGCATTCCAAAATTTGTTGTCCCCCCCCCCTTTTTTTTGCCAACCTTGCAAATCTGATGGAGTGAAACCTCAGAGTGGTTTTAATGTGCATTTTAGGCCATATTTTTATGTGACTATTGATCGCTTAGATTTCTTCTTTTGTAGAGTGCTCATTCATATCTTTGACCATTTATTTGCTAATTGCTCTTATTTGAATCAGTTTGGATATTTGAAAAACAAGATCTCTATCAGCTAAATTTGCTAAAAAGACTTCTTCCATTTACCTGTATCTTTTCTAATTTTAGCTACATAAGTTTTGTTCTATACAAAAACTTTAAAATCATATCATCAAAATTGCTCATTTTACCTCTTGAGATTCTTTATATCTTTTGTTTATGAATTCTTCCATATCCATAGAAAGAGGTACTTTTTTTTGTTGATCCTCTAGTTTCTTATGATGTCATCCTATATGTCTAAATCCCATATCCATTTGGAGTTTACATTGCTATTCATTGTGAGATGTTAGTCTATACCTACTTTCTGCCAGAGTGCTTTACAATTTTTGCAGCAGTTTTTGTCAAATATTGAATTCTTACTTCAATATCTGGGATCTTTGGGTTTACCAAATGCTAGGCTACTGTGCTTGTTTGTTACTATATATTTTGTGCTTAATCTGATCCACTGATCAACCTCTTTATTTCTTAACCAGCATCAAATTGTTTTAATAATTTGAGCTCCTATACTGCTAGAGTCTCTTTTTTAACCACTTTTTTTTCATTATTTCCCTTGAGATTATAGATCTTTTCTTCCTACAGATGAATTTTATTGATATTTTTGGTAGCTTTATAAAGTCATCCTTTGATAATTTGATTGATATGGCACCAAATAAGTAAATTAATTTAAGTAGTATTGCCATTTTAATTATATTGGCTCTGGGTACTGTAAATGCCAAAACTGTAAAAGGATAATTTTTAGTGTTTTGATTTAAAATCTAAGTAAGTGGTTGCCATGGGAAATTCCCAAATATGAAAATACCCAAGTCAGCTGGGATTTATAGAGATTTTAATTAATAAAGAAAGAAGGAATTAAGGGAAGGAGAGAGAGAGAGAGAAAGAGAGAGAGAGAGAATTAATTTAAACTGCTCTGGCTCAGGCTGAACCAAGCAGTAGAAAAAGGCCTAGGCCATAATGGCCTAGGCCTGAGCCTAAGGGAGAGCGAGTCAGTATTTATCACTCACCACAAGATAGTCTCCAAGCTGGGTTCTTCCACTCCAAACTGAAATTATTCTCCAAACTGAATTCAATTGTTCCTGAACTGTTCCTTTGCCTCCTTTTAAAGAGATTTTTCTCTTATGTCACCTCCCCTAAATTTTCACATCTACCAATCACAGTAGACGTTTTTTTCCAGGACTGCCCATTCTTAGTTTTCACCTTCTTTGGTTTTCACCTTCTCTGGTTAGATTAAATCTTCTGAGTACTTCACACCTCTTTGTTAAGCTTGTCTTTTGTAAGTTACTTGGCCTATTTGGGTACTAATTTAACATTTACAGGTACTTAACACCTTTTTGTATTAGATCTAAAAATCGACCTATCTTAAGGTTCTAGCTTTACTATAAGGTATGAGTTAGGGACTTTCATTGTTCAATCAGGAGTTTACAGCTTTATCTTCCCCTAAGGCACTGTCTGAGTAGGGTGGAGTAATTTTAAAAGTTCCCAATACATTCTTGATTCTTGTTAGACCAAGTATCTCCATTGTTACAATAAGGGAATATCTAAATCAAATCTTCTAAGGTACAATCTGAGTAGTTTTTAAGATTCACAGTACCCATGAATAATTAATATTTCTCCAATTATTTGAATCTATCTTTATATAGTGTATTATGTATTGTTTCTGCTTGTGCTTTGCAAAGTAGAAATTCAAATGTTTTATACTTTCTGTATTTTTTAGATGGAATTCCTCTTTCTACTTATTCAAGCTGAATTTTGTTAGTAGTATACATAATTACTAATGATTTATGTGGATTTATTTTGTAACCTACTGCTTTGCTGAAGTTGCTAATTGTTTCAATTTATTTTTTGGTTGACTTGGATTTTCTCAGAAAACCTTCATATCATCTGTAAAAAGTAATAATTCTGCATCTTCTTTGTCTGTGTTTATTCCTCCAATTTTTAAATTGTTTTATTGCTATGGTTAGCATGTCTAGCATTTTATGAAATAATAGTGGTGATAACAGACATCCTTATTTTACCCTTGTTTTTACTGGAAATACCTCTAGTGTTAGCTTCCATTACAGATAATTCTGTCTCTGAAAGATACATTTACTCCTATGCTTTTATTTATTTATTTATAATAGGTCTTTTATCTTAAAAGTTTCCCCCCATCTTTTGGCACAATAGTGTGATTTTTGTTATTCTTTATTAATTAATTAATTAATTCTTTATTAATATTAATAATTATTCTCATTGTTTTCCTAATATTTAACCAGTCTTCCATTTCTGGCATAAAACTAACCTGGTAATAGTGTATAATATTAGTGATACGATACTGTAGTTTACTTGATAAAATTTTATTTAAAGTTTTTTTGCATCAAAATTCATTAGAAATATTGATCTATTGTTTTATTTCTCTGTTTTGATTCCCTATTATTTAGGTTTAAACAACACATTTATATTATAGAAGGAATTTGGTAGGACCCCTTCTTTTCCTATTAAATGATTTTTTTAGTATTATTTGAATAATTGCATTTTAAAATGTTTGATGGAATTTGTTTATAAATCCATCAGGTCCTTTTTCCCCTTTTGGGAACTGATTTAAGGTTTGTTCAATTTTTTTTTCCTGAAATTGGATTATTTAAATCTACTGTTTCTTATTTTGATAATTTGAGAATTTTGTTTGTCAAAATCTTTTCCTATTTCATTTAGATTATTAGTTTTATTGGCATATAGTTGGGCGAAATAGTTTCTAATAATTTATTTTACTTTTTTATTTGTTATAAATTCATTTTTATTATTAGAAATTTGGTTTTCTTTATTTTAAAATCAAATTAGCTAATGGTTTGTATATTTTAAAAAATAGGTTCTCCATTTATTTGTTGAATAGTTTGCTTTCAATTTTTGTTAATCTCTTCTTTCATTTTAAGGATTTCTATTTTGGTGTTTAATTGGGGTTTAAAAATTTATTTGTTTTCTAGCTTAAAAAAAAGTTGCACGCCTAATATGTTGATCTACCCTTTATGTCTTCTGTTGAAGAAAGTATTTAGAGATATAAATTTCCCCATAAAGACTACTTTGGCTGAATCCCCCAAATTAGAAGCAGCAAGGTAGCACAGTGCCTAAAATACTGGGCTTGGATAGCATAATAAATAGTGCACTACATTCAAATTTGGCCTTTTATACTTCTTTGCCATGTGACCAAGTACAAGTCCCTTAAACTCTGTTTGCCTAGAGTTCCCTCAACCGCAAAGTGGGTTAATTATAGCATCTACCTCCCAGGATTATTGTGAGGATCAAAAGAGGTAATATTTGTAAATCACTAGTACAGTGGCTGACACATAGTAAGTACTTAAATGCTTGTTTTCTTCCCTCTCTCCTGTTTCATCTTGTTATTATTTTTAATATTTTTTGTTTGCTTCTATGATTTCTTCTTTGATTTAGCCATTCTTGTTGATCATTAGATTCCAATTTTTAAAATAATTTCTTCAGTAACCATTTACTAGTAGCAAATTTTTATTGTTTTGTATTTCTGCTTCTCTGTATTTGTGAGGTTTTAATACCTTAATACATGGCTAATTTTTATAAAATTGCAATATGCAGCTAAGAAATAGACATGCTCCTTTTTATTTACATTCATTGATCTCTAAACATTTATCATATCTAACATTTAAGAAATTCTATTTGAGTTCATAACTTCAATTTCTTTCATGTTTATTTCTTGGTTATGTTTATCTAGGTCTAAGATGGTAAACTGAGATCTTACAACTCTTCTAGTTGTATTTTCTACTTTTTTATAACTCATTTAATTTTTTCTTTATGTGTTAAGACACAATAGTATTTGGTACTTTAGTACTGCTATTAATTAATTTTGGTCCAAGTGTATCTCTAGTAAGCAATATATTGTTGAATTCTGCTTTCTCATCCATCCTCCTATCCTCTTTCTGTGAGTTCATCCCATTAACAATCACAGCAATTATTTTAAATTATATTTACTTCCATTCTCTTCTCTAACACTTTTCCTTTTGTTTACTATCCTCCCCACCCTTTTAAAAATAAAAAAAAAACCAAGAGGTTAGTGAGAGAGAAGGAATGTGTTCAGTACTAGTTCTTTAGGTTTGTTGTAATCTTTTGTTTCCCTGCTCAATTTTTCTTTCCTTAACACTGTACCTTATCATAGATTCATATGCTTTCTTTCTGTACTTTAAACTCTTTATTGAGATCTGTCTTCCTTTGTTACAGATTTTTAAAAATTTAAGACTAATCCTTCCCTTAATTTGTCCTCCACGTTTTTTTTTGTTTTTCTCTTATCTCCCAATTGAATGAATTATTTCTATATCTAATTATGTATTTGTGTGTGTTATTCCTTCTTTGAGAATACAGATGAGTGAGGGTCAGGTAGGTATCTCTTACTTTCCTCCTTGTTTGCCCTAATTATAGGAGATTATTTCCCCCATCTTTTTTTCTCCTTTTCTCAACCCTTTCTCAATATCCCTTTCCCTCCTGATTTTTCCATTCTTCTTTTAATATTAAAATATAACAAACCACAGCCAAATCCTCTGTCATATTAAATTCTATCTATGATCTTAAAGAGATACATGCATCATCTCCCCATATTGGAATGAAAAAAAAATTTTGTTTAATCCTTTATAATTACTTTCATATTGACCTTTGTATTTACCTTTCTATGTTTCTCTTGATTCCTGTGTTAGTGTTTCAAAGTTTCTACTTAGTTCTAGTATTTCATCAGGAATGCTTGAAAGTCCTCTCTCTCTTTCATTAAAAATCTATTCTGTAGGCTCTCTCCTACCCCACTAACCCTGGATGTTTTTATTTTGGGGTTTCATTCAGGACCTGATCAGTGCATTCTTTCTATTTCCATTTTGCCCTCTGGCCATGAGGTTTGGATACTTTTAAAGATTTCTGGAACAATAATCTCTCTCTGTCTTTGTCTCTCTCAAATTTCAGATTGTTCAAAAAGTCTTGAATTATTTCTTCTCAATCATCAAATCCAGTTCTTTTTTGCTGTGAGATATCTCACATTTTCTTCTATTTTCTCAGTCATCTTGTCATCTCTTAGAGTTGTGAGCTTCTATTTGATCCATTCTAATTTTCATGGAGTTTGTTGCTTGGGCAGGGTTTTATACTTTCTTGTTTTAAGTTAATTCTCTTTTCAATTCTTTCTGCTGTAGCTCACATTTCTTTCTGCACCTTCTCCCCTTTGTTCTACTACTGATCTTTGAGATATAAAATAATTGAAAACTATTAAAAAAACACCTCTTCATCTCTTCCAGGAATTCTAGTTGAATTTGTGCCCAAGCTGTGCTTTTCTTTCAGGCTTTACTTGTAGGTATTTTGGAGTTATTATCTTCTTGGGTTGTGTCTTAAATGTCCTTGTCACCATAATAGTTCTTTTTTGTCTGTTTGTTTGCTCATTCTTCTAGCCTATTTCCTGATGTCAAACTTTATGTTAGAGCCAGCCTTTGCACACTTCTGGAAGGAATTTCTTGGCTGGGTGTATGTCTTCTTGGATCCTTCCGATGCTTTCTTTGAGTATTGCATGTTTTGTTGTTCCAGGATCTCAGCCAGGGACATCTCAGGCTGGGGGCTTGCAAGCTTTCAGCACTCCCAAAGTAGTCTGATCAATGCAGTTTAGTTGTTGCCCTTCTATTCTGAGTGCTGCAGATTCCTGACTTGGGTTTGTTTGAGCAACATACCTATTGACTTGCCCCTGGTTGAAGTGCCAATAGGCTGTTGCTGGACTTAGAAACTATCAACCAGCTAGAAAGCTTTGTAATTTCAAAGCAACCACATTATAGGCTCCCCTTTGTTTTGGGATTTTTGCCCTAGTCATTCTTTAGACTTCAGACTTTTAGAAGCTAGAACTGAGACCTTTATCTTCTCTTGGAGGGGATAAGACAGAAAGCAGCTGCTTGTTTTTGAGTTTGTTCCTGTGCCCACTACTGGCCACTCTTCCTTACCCTGAAATACCACCCCTATGCCCAGATCTCCTCTTCTGTCCATCCTGGAATTGTGATCTGGAATTGTGTAGTCTCAGTGATGCAGCTGCCAATTTGCACCTGTTCTTGCATTCTTTACGATGTTTGAGTGATCTGTATGAGTCTGGAATCTTTACTTGACCTGGTACATCAACTTGGTTCATTCTCTGGTTTGCTCTGTGTAATAGATTCCTTGACCTCAGTTGCTGATCAAGGCTAGAAAAATGACTGTCACCTTTTCCCCTTGAATTTCCTGACAGGGACACAATGTGTTTTCTAGATTATTGCTGAGGAAATGTGGTGGGGACCTGAGCTGCATGTATTTCTTCTTGCTATTCTGCCATTTTGTCCCCCTTATAGAATTCTTCCTAGAATTTCCCTGCCTCTTCCTCTGCAATAGATGGAGGTAACTAAGCTGTAATTGTTTTCTTTTTACTATTATTCATCACGAGTAAATGGGCAGCTAAGTGATGTAGTGGAGAGAGTGCTGGGCTTGAGTCAGGAAGACTCATCTTCCCGAATTCAAATCTATCCTCAGAATTATTAGCTGTGTGACCCTGGGCAAGTCACTTAGCTTTGTTTGCCTCAGTTCCTCATCTGAAAAATGAGCAGGAGAAGGAAATGGCAAACTCCAGTACCTTTGCCAATAACCTCCCACATGGAGTCATAGAGAGTCAGAAACAACTGTAATGCCCGATCTTCCACAAATCATGAGTAAAATGCATGGACTCGGGAAAGGGAGTTTCTCATTTGAGTAACTGCAAGGAGGCCAGTGTCCCTGAATCACAGAGTACATGGGAGTGAACAAAGTGTAAGAAAGCTAATGAAATCACAGGTCCTCTCCTGCCATAAGTAAGCACTGTAGTAGGAGATGATCAAATGTTCCATGAAATACTGTTGCTTGTTGTCTTTGAATATATCATAAAACCAACTCCTCCATCTTTTAAATTTGCCTTTCCAAAAACAATCTGAACCATCCTTTCATTTAGCTCTGATCTCATTCTTTATTCAGCTTTCATTTGTACCGAGAATGTCAAGATTGATGCAATTCAGTTCCTCCAGTGGTTGTGTTCATTTGCTTCTCAATAAGAGAGTCTTACTTACATTTAGAGTACCAACAACTGGGTAAAAGTTAGAAAAGAGTCTAAAAATGATGATTCTGATGTCCTCTGACTCCTTTTCTGTTACTGTCACTGCAGAAGCAGATGGAGATCCCAAAGGACCAAAGGCCAGTTTGCAATTTTTTTTGGTTTTGCTTTATGGGTTGTCATGGTTAAAGAACACATTACTGAGTGGCCCCCCTCCTCGTGCCAATCTTCCCTGTAATTAGCTCAGCTGTTTCTCATAGTAGACTCAGCCTATCACTGAGACAACTTTCAAAAGTTTATTGGCATAATGAGGCAGCTAGGTGGCACAGTGGGTAGAGGACTAATTCTGGAGTTGGGAGGATGTGGCTTCATATTTAGCCTCAGACACTTTCTGGCTCAGTGACCCTGGACAAGTCACTTAACCCCAATTGCCTAGCCCTTTCTTTGTTTTTTTTTTCCTTAGAACTAATACTTTGGATTGATTCTAAGGGAGAAGGTAAAGATTTTTTTTTTTAAACCTTTACCTTCTGTCTTAGAGTCAATACTGTGTATTGGCTCCAAGGCAGAAGAGTGGTAAGGGCTAGGCAATAGGAGTTAAATGACTTGGCCAGGGTCACACAGCTGGGACGTATCTGAGGCCGGATTTGAACCTAGGACCTCCCATCTCTAGCTCTGACTCTCAATCTACTGAGCCACCCAGCTGCCCCCAGAAGGTAAAGATTTTTAAAAAATTGATTGATATGGTAAAAACTCTTAGGGCTTGCTTTCCATTGGCATAATCTTTGACAACTATGGTCATCTCCATGCTATAATGAAGAAATAGATTATGTATTACAATATACAACTACAAATTATTTAGATATAAATCTACAATTAGGACTTCTTTCTGGAGGATTCCTACAATGAAAAAAGTGCTTTTTGAGAACCCACCAGTGTACTATGGAGTGTATGTTTTCTGCCAGCTCTCCCAGAGCCTGTCTGTCTCTATGTGCCCCAAATGGTTCTAATGTACCCTCAGGGGTTGTGGGTGTTTCTCTTCTCAAACCCCATTGGCTTGGGCCCCAACTCCTTGCATTATTCCCACCTTTGTAGGTCTGTAACTAGTCCCCTCTTCCATCTAACCATTTAGCATCAATTAGCTTTTATAAAGGGATATTTACTAGAACATATAATAAGAAAAAATTCCTAAATATTTCCCCTCAACGCCTTGAGGGCATACTTTGGTCTCTGGGGAGAGCAGGCTCAAAACTTTACTCAATTCCTACATAGTCTTGGTCCCAGAAAGTTATTGTTCAACGCTAACCAGTCAGTCAGTAGATGTTTATTAAGTATCTACATGTTCCAGGAGCTTTACTAAGTGCTGGGTATACAAAGAAATGCAAAAGACAGTCTTTGTTCTTGAGGAACTTACAGTCTGATGAGAGATGGAACATGCAAACAATTATGTACAAAAAACACATATGTGCCCACATTTAATATTATATTATTTTATAGAATAATAAAATGACATAATATAATAATATATAATATGCATGTGCATGTAAACATAGGGTGGTGGTAGTGTTATAGGACTGAAGGGAGGTTATACGAGGATTTTATAATGGTAAAATCAGTAGGACTTGGCAACAAATGGATGTGGGGGACAGTGTGATAAAGAAAGGAGGCAAGGATGACACTTAGGTTGTGATCTGGGTGACTGGGAAGTTGGCAGTACCTTCAATACTATTAGGGAAATTAGGAAGAGAAGAGGATTTGGAAAGAAAGCTTTGTTCCTTACTTATAATCCTATACATCTGTTCTAAACATCTTCACACTGAGAATGCATTATTTCCTTTCTTCTGCCATTTGGAATCCCTTGTTTCCTTCAGAACTTTGCCTAAACACTCCCTTTTACAAAAGGTTTTTCTGATTCCTTCTTTGAATGTTCTCCAACTTAAGTCTGTTTCAAGCACAAGAGAGTCATTAAATTGTGTGTGTGTGTGTGTGTGTGTGTGTGTGTGTGTGTGTGTGATCAAGCTCTTTATTATACAAGCTCATTGGAGAACTTGAAGAAATGCTCTTTAAAGGCACAGGGGAAGTGGAAAAGTGGGGAGGGGAGAGGATTTTCTGGAGGACTTGGATAATGGTTTTCTTTCTTTTAAAAAAAAAATCCTTACCTTCCATCTTGGATTGGTTCTAAGGCATAAGAGTGGTAAGGGCTAGGCGATGGGTGTCAAGTGACTTGCCCAGGGTCACATGGATGGCAGTTTTCTTTTTTTAAATTTGGATAACTTTAATTAATTTAGAATATTTTCCCACGGTTACATGATTTATGTTCTTTCCCTCCCCTCCTCCCACCCCTCCCATAGCCCATGCACAATTCCACTGGTTTTACATGTGTCATTGATCAAGAGCTATTTCCATATTATTGATATTTTCACTAGGGTGATCATTTAGAGTTTATACCCCCAGTCATATTCCCATCAATCCATGTGATCAAGTGGTTCTTTTTCTTCTGTGTTTCTATTCCCACAGTTCTTCCTCTGAATGTGGATATGTTCTTTCTCATAAATCCCTCAGAATTGTCCTGGATCATTGCATTGCTGCTAGTAGAGGAGTCCATTACATTTGATTGTACCACAGTGTATCAGTCTCTGTGTACAATGTTCTTCTGGTTCTGCTCCTTTCACTCTGCATCAGTTCCTGGAGGTCTTTCAGATTCACATGGAATTCCTCCAATTCATTGTTTCTTTGAGCTGAATAGTATTCCATCACCAACAGATACTGCAATTTGTTCAACCATTTCCCCAATCGAAGGGCATGAATGATGGTTTTCTAAGGAATCAGCTGAGGTGATTTGGGTAAAGCACTTCATGGGGTTTTAAGGGACTTCTCTTTATACCATGCAGATGGGTGGCATTTGTGGATCTGAATGAAGACTTGTGGCAGGAATGAAAGTCCATGAATTATTATTGTTATTGTCATCAACATCATCATTATTATCATTATTATTTTGCATATTATGATTCAGTTAGACTTGGAATAATAATTCTTTTGTTCTATAGTTTCTAAATTCCTAGGACAGAATCAACTAGGCAGAGGGGTATGCTGGGAATACTCTAGTAGTTTCTTCTTTGTCTTAAGGTACCTCCTCAATGAATTTTCCTTGTATTTCTGTTTTATATGTTTTGTATTTATTGTATATGTTTCTTTATGTAGATGTGGCCTTCCCCAATGGAATATAAGCTCCTGGAGGTTAAGGATTATTTGATTTTTGACTTTGTATTTCCAGAATTTAGAACAGTGATTGTTGATTAATACCAGACAATCCATAAATAGCTGGGAAGCAAACTATTGAGTATGATTTACAGTACAGTGCTAAATGATACCTTTCTTCCTTTCTTCCAGACTTCCTTTCTTCTCTATTCTCTTCCTTCTTTTCTTTTTGCTTTCCTACTATAATACAGACTGTTCTGCCCTCCAAAACCCAGGTTACACTGCCTTCTTGCCATTCTTGCCATCTGGAACTCTAGAAGCAGATGTTATGCTTGTGATCTGATGAAGCAAGTGTAAAAGGTCCCAGGTGTGTAGTAATTTTGCCCTTGAAAGTGTAGCTACAAAACATATGAACTACTCATGATTATGCCCTCAGTTAGAAAACTCTCTAACAAAAGACTGGGTATTGGAATCCCAGCCCTACTCTAGGAAATGTAACTCCTATGTGGCTCCGGGAGTTGTCCCACATTCATACATAGAACCAAGAGACATTAGAAAATTTAAAGGATAGAGTAGACCACAGAAGTTTATGAGAAATATTAGAGCACTCAGATGAAGCCATGAACAGAATAAAAGGCCAATATTAGAAATGAGGGCTATTAACATCCAAGGGAAATAAGGTGAAGGGAGGGGACAATGGTAGTGTAGGGGTTTGGAGGACAGCAAAAGGATGAGACTTATGCTAGGAGGGTGTTCTTGGATGATAGAGATTACAGGAATAAGAAAGTAAAATATGAATACTTAAATACTTAAAAATAGCTAACATGTGTATAGTACTTTAAGGTTTACAAAGGCTTATTAATTGGGAGGCAGATGCTATTATTATTATTATTATTCCTATTTTACAGATAATGAATTTAAGACTAATGAAATGACTTGTCAAGAGCCAAGTAGCTAATAAATATGTAAGGCAGAATTTGAATTCAGTTCTTCCTGACTGCCAAGTCTAAAGTTCTATCTAGTGGTCCCTCTTAGTGTCTTTTTTTCCAGTCCTAGCTATATAAAGGGTGAATAATAAATTTTAGTTGATTGACTGATATTTAGAACAGTAGGAAAGGAGAGAAATCAAGGTATACTGGTGTTATCAGGGTAGACTTTCTGTATCAATACAAGATGGGCTTTGAAGGATAGTAAAGATTCCAATGGTCATAGAGAAAGTGAGAACATATTCCAGGTGTGGCAAAGAACATAAGAAAGATATTCGATGTAAAATCTATCAATAAGTGTTTAATTATCTACTATAGAGTAGAACCACTTTAAGCACTAGGGATATCAAGGCAAAAAATACAGCCATTATTGCCTTCAAAGAGCTTACTTTTTCTTTAGAGAGATATGTACACATATAAATATATTCTACATCTTTGTATATTTGAAATTACTTTATATACATATGTATGTATAGGCAACTAGGTGGCACAGTGGATAGAGTGTGGGACTTGGAGTCAAATAGACCCTAGTTTGAATCCTGCATTAGGTGTTTATATAAGCTGTGTGATCCTGGGCAAATGTTGTTGTTATTCAACCAGCTCTGACTCTTCATGACTCCAGATACTTAGAATACCAGACACTTCCAGCCTCCACTATCTCCTGAAGTTTGTGCAAGCTCATGTCCATTGCTTCCATGACACTGTATATTCATCTCATCCCTTGTCTTTCTCCTTTTGGCTTCAGTCTTTTCCAACATCACTGTCTTTTCCTATGAATCCTGTCTTCCCATTATATGGTCAAAGTTGTTGTTGTTCATTCTTTTTACTTGAAGAGGACTAATGACATCATGATATTGGGGTCAGGGTACAATGTGTTCAACTGTAACTATTCAGTCTAATATGAATTTGGAAGGCTTAGAAGGAACATATCAAGGAAGAGGAGAAATACCAAATCCCCAGAGAGGCAGAGAAAGATGAGGATAAAAAAAGAGTAAAGAAGTTGTCAACAAGAGAGTCATTAATGATCTCGTACAGAGTTTTTTCAGTTAAGTGATGGAGCTGGGAGCCACATTTGAAGGGGTAGTGGAGGGTTGGTCATTGTCTTTCATACTTAAAGAGGACCAAAATGATACCACAATGCTGAAGTCAATGTACTATAGCTAGGCAGGCCAATGTGAGCTTGGCAGGCTCTACCACAGATAGGACACAAATAGTCTGTATAAACATTTGGATTGGAGATGTCTCTAAATTTTTGTTTCATTTTTTTTTGAGTCACCACAATTCTTCTTTGTCCATGGTGCCTTCTTTGGATGTAGGCATCCCATGCTGGATGGCCCTGTGCCAGTGTCTCCCATGGCTCACAATTGACACCAAAGTTCTTCAGGGAGATATTGACAGTGTCCTTCTTCTGCTTCTTTTGACCTCCTTGTAAGTATTTACTTTATTCGAGTTCCCTGTCATTTAAGTAAACATGTGTTTGGCATACTGGCTCTGTGGCCATCCTAATGCAGTTTCACTCTCTGCAGTAGAGTTTGAATGCTTGGCAGTTTACCTTTAAAAAGGACCTTGCTATTTTAATATCTTATCTTGCCTGATGATCTCCAAAATCTTCCTGAGACAATTCAAATGGAAGCAGTTAAAATTTTCTGATGTGGCACTGGTAGACTGGCCAGGTTTCATAGGGATAACATGGAAGTCATCCCAATGGCTTTGTGGGCCTTCAGTTTGGTAGATTGGTTAATACTTCTTTTCTCCCACAATTTATTTTGGAGCCTCCCAAGTGCTGATCTGGCTCTGTCAATGTGTGCGTTAACCTTATTATCTATCTGTACATTAAGGAAAATATATTGTCCAGGTAAGTGAACTTCAATACGCCATTCAAAATTCCTCCATTTGCCATAACCAACCCTCAACTAGTCAAAGTATTTAATCTTCTGCTTCAGTTTTTATCCCTCCAGTGAATAGTAGTAGTGTCTCTGCTTAGAGAATCTTAAGCATAATCTTGCTGGCATGTGAAATGAGCTTGGTAATTTGAACATTCTTTGGTATTGCCCTTCTTTAGGATTGGGACAGAAACTGATTTTCTTTTTTTCCAATCCAGTGGCTACTGTTGATTTTCCAAATTTGCTGGCATATTGAGTACAGCACTTTAACAGCATTGTATTTTAGATTTAAATAGCTCAATGGAATTCTGTCACTTCCACTAGCCTTATTGTTAGCAATGCTTCCTAAGGCCCATTTGACTTCATTCTCCAGGATATGTAGCTCTAGATCACAACATTATGGTTATTGGTGGTGTTAAGATCTTTCTTGTATAGTTCTATATATTCTTGTTACCTCCTCTTAATCTTTTCTACTTCTGTTAAGTCGCTACTACTTTGTCCTTCTATTATTTCCATTTTTGTATTAAATGATTCCTTGATATCTCTAATGTTTTTGAAGAGACCTTTTGTCTTTCCTATTAATTTTTTCTTTTATTTCTTTGCATCATTTATTTAAGAAAACCTTATTATCTCTCTTTGCTGTTCCCTAGAATTCTGCATTCAGTTGGGTATATCGCTTTGTTTCTGCTTTCCCCTTCCTTCTTTCATCACATCAGTTATTTGTAAAGCCTCATCAGATAGTCATTTTGGTTTCTTGCTCTTCTTTTTTCTTTCAGATTTTTTTTGTTACTTTCTTCTATGCAGTATTATGAACCTTTGTCCAGAGTTATTCATGCATTATCTACTAGATCTAATTCCTTAAATGTATTCATCATCTCCAATTCATATTTATAAGGGATGTTATTTATGGCCTTATAGTTTTCTCTTTCTTCATTTTAATTAAATTATTACTTTATATGATATGATATTAATATATTATTCATATTATATTATAATATATAATCTATAATATATTAATTATTTAATTATAATTAAAATCATTCTGAATTTTGTAATAAGAAGCTGGTGTTCTGAATCACAGTTAGCTCCCCCTCTAGTTTTGACTGACTGTATAGAACTTCTCTACCTTTGGGTGCAAAGTATAAGATCAGTTTGATTTTGCTGTGGACCATCAGGTGATATTCATGTGTAGTATCATTTTTTGGGTTGTTGAAGAAGAGTATTTGCTGACCAGTAAGTTATCTTGGCAAAACTCTTAATAGTCTCTGCCCTGCTTCATTTTGTACTCTAAGACCAAACTTGCCTATCATTCTAATTATCTTTTCATTTCTTCCTTTAGCATTCCAAATGCCTATGATGAATGTGACATCTTTTTTGGTGTTATTTCTAGAAGAGGTTGTAGGTCTTCCCAGAACGGATTAAGTTTGCCCCCTTCAGTGTCTGGTGCATAGACTTGTATTACTGTGTTCAGTGGTTTGCCTTAGATTTGAGCAGATATCATTCTGCTATTTTAAAGATTATAATATATATTATATTATTTTAATATATATTAAATATTATATATGTAATATAAGATAATACTGCTTTTCTCACTGTTTATTGACCACTCCATTTTTTCTAAGGGATTCTTGCCACATGTAATGATCACTTGAATTAAGTTCACCCATTCCTATCCATTTAACTTTACTGATATCCAAGATGTGGAGGTTTAGACTTTCCATCTTTTGTTGACCACATCCAGTTTACCTTAGTTCATAGAGCTTACATTCCAGATTCCTATGCAATACTGATCTTTGCAGCATCAGACTTTCCTTTTGTCACCAGACACATCCACAGCTGAGCTTCCTGATGGCTTTGGCATTCCAGTATCTTTGCCAAGAAAACCCAACAGACATTAGAGAATAAAAGATATAACATTAGAAGATGAGCTCCTTAGGCTGGAAGGTGTCCAACATGTTACTAAGCAAGTTAGTTAATATTTATTTGCCTCAGTTTCCTCATCTGTTAAATAGATTACTGGAAGGTGGGAGGTTCCTCATAGGGTTGTTAGGATCAAATGAGTTATCATACATAAACTTTTATGTAAACCTTAAAGCATTATGTAAATGTTGTCATTAATTATTATTACTATATTAAATTCAAGGCAACTGGGGACATGAGAAGCTGAAGGAAGAGATCAGGAGGAGCATCATTTGGAAACTGAGGGATTCTAAGAGACATAGTATGTATGAGGGACAATGAGGAACCCTGATTAACTGAGAAGGTTCTTGTGGAGTAGAGGGAGATAGATTAGCAGAAACAGGGACAGATTTTTCTTGATTTATCCCTACCTTGTTCCTTTCTCTTTCCTGCCCCCCCTCTTTTTTCCTCCCTTACTTTCTCTTACTTCTTCCCTCCATTCAATTTCTTCCTTCCCCTCCCTCAGCCTGATGGCATCTGATTTTATATCTAGGATCAGAAAGGGGAATATCCCTCCCATCATCAATTTCTGCTCTGGATGTAGTTAGCGGAAGGAACACAGAAATATGCAAGCATCAAGGCTTCTAGTATTCCTGCGAGGCCCCAAAGATAGTCACTTATTTACTGAGCAAGAGAGAAGGAAGCAGGCAGAAGATGAAAGACCAGGAGGATCCTAAAGATGTAATTAATGGCACTCTGGCTACCTGAACACAAAATGGGCCACTTTCTCCACGTCAGCCTGGTTCATTGGCTGGAGGCTGCATCCACTGACCTGCTCCTAGAGCAGAAACAAGGAATTCTTCCTTGTTCCACCTGGGGCAAAAATAATGTTGGCAGGGAGGAGGCAGCTGTGGGACAGAAGACAATCCAACTCTTAAAGTGAAGTTGCTCCAGGAGGGGATTCTAGCCCTCACCCTTGTTGGGTCTAGAGGGGATGTTAGGCCTCCTAAGAGGGAAACCACAATGGCTGGACCCTGGAAATGGCAGCTTGGGGCTTGGTAGTAGAGTAGGGGAGGTTATATAGTCTCAACCATGGAAGGTCATAAATTGCCATGTGTGGGGATGATGGCTTTTGGACCACTCAAGGAAGTGTGAACCTCTCCCATTTCAACACCCTAAAGTACAGCCCCAAGTCACCTTGTCCTAGTTACCTCACTGGCTATTCCCTTCCCTACCAGGAAAAGACAAGACAAGAAGTTTGTTTTTTTTTTAAATTTTTGTATATTCCCAAGAGGCACATGCTCCATTACCCTCTGGGAGGAGTCTTGCTCTGGGGAATTCTTTGTGGGAGGAAATACTTAGGAATAAACCCCCATTTCCCTCTGGGAGGGGTCTGCCTCTGGAAAGTGTATATGAAGGATAGAGGATCGGTACCTAAGGACAAATCTCATTACTCTCCAAGAATTTTAACGTTCTGAGTGAAACCAGTTTGGCTGATTTGGGGGCTTCTTAGCCTTCTGGGATTTTGTCTGGATGATCTAGGAGAGAGCACATCCCTGCCGCCTGCCTATCTCTAGTGCTTCTCACAGAAACAACCATTTCTTGCTATATTTCAGGCACAGGAAGGCAGCAGATGGAAAAGTTGCCGAATGGCAAAGTCAGTTACAAACTATTTTTGGTAGTTCCCCCCCTCCTTTTTTTTAATGTACGCATTGGGATTCTTGGCTGCTGCCTGTGTTTGTATCAACTGTCAGCAAATATGAGGCGTCGTACAAATTTGTCATAATTCATTACATTAATTAACCAAGTTAGATTACTGGGCTGGGGCCGGGGCTGGGGATAGGGGAGGAGGGAACCCCGACATTGTTGTGTCTGAATCTCCTGGGTCAGAATTTCCACAGGATGTGAGTGGTTTGATGATCTGCCATGCCTATAATGGGTCCTATATGGTGTGTCTCCTATAATGGACGAGTATTTATGGAATCATCATGCTTACTTATTTCAGTATTCTCTGCAGATGATACAGATGGCAAAGGCTGACAGATTTTGTCCCAGCTGTGATGGAGGTCCATATATAAATATCTCATAACTTAGCTGGGGAATGGGGAGGGGGCAGATGGATATCCAAAGACAGTTTGATGCTTGATATTCCAGTGGAACATCCTTCTCAGGCAGACTGTAATCCTCATCGGAGCTTCTCTGGGCCAGGGTGACTTTCTCAGACTTCCTATCTTAGTGTCTGCCCAAGGCTTCTGTGTTTGAGTGAGTGGGTGATGGTACAAATATTTAGTAAACCTTGTTATCCATCATGATTCAAGAGTGGTGTATTTTGGCTAATCCAATATCCTGGTTGATAGAGAGCTGCCACAAATAGATTTATGGATTACAGTTCTCCACCTCTCTCCCACCTTTAAGGATATTATTGATAGTTTCCCCTTTTTCTTGGTAGGAGGATAAGCTTAATTAAGTATGGGGTGGATAATCACCAGAAAGTTGGCTCTAGGCTCCCCCCAGAGCATCTCATGAACACTTATTAATTATTAATATTTATTAAGCTGAACAAGGGTTGCAATCTCTAGCAGTGGAGAGAATGCCCACTCTGATAGTCTGAGAACCCAGGGTCACCTCCACACCATGCTGATATTCTAGAGCAGAGGTGTCAAACATGTAGTCTGCTGGCTTTTGTATTATGGTCCATGACACTCTAGAGTGAGGCTTGATTCACATTAAAATGTAATTGTAAAATATTTAACAAAACAAATAAAAATGCAGTAGACCTTAGATAATGCCCCACAGAGTCAGATAAGTGACTGGGTGGATAGTGCACTGGAAACTGGAGTTCGGGAGACCTCAGTTTAAATCCAGCCTCAGGAATTTACTTCTTGTGTGACCCTGGGAAAATCACTAAACTGCTGTCTACCTCAGTTTCCTCATCTGTAAAATGAAATAATAAATAGCACCTACTAGAGTTGTAGCGAGGATCAAATGAGATAATGTGTTTGGCAAGTAATAAGTGCTATATAAAGTCTATCTATTATTAACAAGATGATGATGTTAATAGGTAGTTTTCTAAGTCAACATGCACTCTCAAGGGATCCTTCTATACTTTTTACACATCTTGTTTCTATATATATTTGAAACCATGGCTCTAGAGAAGGATTATTCATTCTGAACACAATTTAAACTTCCTTTGACAACTCACCAGGTTCCAATACTTTCTCAGTGTCATCATTATGAACATCAGATTTTCTTGTACTAAAGATGAATAGAAGCAATGATAAATGAAGAGTCTAAATAATAAAAGGACAGGGACTTCCTTGGTACAGGGAACTTCCTGATGAGGAAGCTCCATCCTTTAACACAGGACAACTTAAAGAGCTGCCTAGACACAGTTGTCAATCACTCAAGGGGCCATGTCAGAACTTGCTCGGTGCCAGGGAACCAGATTAAAATGTGGTTGAGAAATATTTAACAAAAGAAATAAAAGTACAATAAAACATAGATGATATCACATTTTAAAACAAAATGTAGCATTTAAAATTAAACCAGGCAGGTAGATGGTGTAGTAGAAAGAGTATTTCCTGGGCTCAGAATCAGGAAAACTCATTTGGCTTCAGACTTTTGTTAGCAGGCTTGCTAGGCAAATTACTTAATTCTGTTTGCCTCAGTTTCCTCATCTATAAAATGGACTGGAGAAGGAAATGACAAACTGCTCTAGTATTTTTGTCTAAGAAAACCCCAAATGGGGTCACAAAGAGTTGGACATGACTGAAATGACTGAGCAATAACAAGAGATTTTATAAATTTGTACAGATTGATAGAAATTTCTATATGAGTTTCAACCTGATGAACTGGAGTGATGAGATAACTTGCCTGATGTCACATGGCTGTATGGGTGAGACTTACAACCTAAACTTAGGTATTTGTGATTTCCAGGCCAGTTCTCTTATCTACTATACTATGCTTCTTCTAACCAATAAAATGTCAATAAACTAGCTCCTTTTGAAAATAAATATTTTGTAGATTCTTTTTTATATGAATATCACTTTCCACTGCCTCTCTTCCCCAACCCTCAACAGGATCTTACTTTGTTAAAAAAAAACATAGCTAAGGAAAACAAGGCCAATAAATTATAGACCATGTCTAAAAATATATGCTTCATCCTGTCCCTCTAGTCCCATGCCACTCTCCTTCTTAGTAAATTCCAGTGACTCCCTATTATCTCTAAGATAAAATACAAATGCCTGGGTTTGAGATTTGAAGTCCTCCATAACCTGGCTCCAACCTATCTTTTTTGCCTTATTCTATGTTACTCCCCTAAGCTAGACTTGCCTTCTTACTGTCTCTTACACATAACAGATCATCTCCATGGCTTTGGACTATCTGTTCATCAAGCCTGCAATATTCTCCCTTTTCAGCTTCAACTCTTAGAAACCTTAGTTTCCTTTAAATGCCAGTTGAATCATCACCACATATATGAAGTCTTTCCATATTTTATCCCTTTATATCCCTACCTCCAAGTTGTTCAGACCTTCCCTTCCCAAAATGTCTTGTATTTTATTTATTTTTTGATATATGTGTAAATACTATTTCCCCTGATAGAAATAAAGTGGAATCTCCTTGAGGACAGGGTCTATTTAATTTCTTAATTTGTACTCCTAGTATCTAGCATGTGGCCTGACAAACAGCAGGTGATTAATAAATGCTCATTGATTTATTGGTTGCCAACCCACCACCTTTCAGTTGAAAGAAGAGAGGCAATTTTTGTGCATCAGTCTTCTGAAGTTAAGACTGGCCATTGGCTTAGTCAATTTTGATGTCTTTCAATGTTGTTTTCCTTTATATTATTGTATAAGTTGTTCCCTTATAAATAAGCCCTTGTTGATTGAGATTGTAACTGTGGACACCGATTCTGTAACTCCCATCTCCTGTCTCAACATCCTTTTAACCTGCTATAGAGCCATCATCAATGAATTTAGCTAAGTATCAAGAAAGCAGATTATCTTTTAAGCTATTATCACATTTGGGGTTTCTTTCCTTATTTTGCTGAATGATAAAATTTCTCCCAGAGAGAAACTCAGAGTCATTCTCGGTCACCGAGAGACTACCACTACTACTATTACTCTCTTCATGTCTTTATTGGAATTCTCTCTCTGCTGAGGACTCATGGTAGAATGGAGATAATTTGGAACAGGGAAGGAATGGGACAGGAGTGTGTTGGTGATGCTTAACAACTAGCTCTCTGAAAAAAAATGTGCCTATAACAAATTGTATTTTGATCTGTATTATTAACATTTTCCCTATTATTTCCTTAAGTCTAGCCAATCAACAAACTGATTAATCAAACCTGAATTTTTAGTTTGCTGATTTCCCAGGTGTAAATCCTCACATGCTGGAAATTTAACACTTAGCTCTTACACACTCCTCATGTGAAATGAGAAACAATATGTTGGGGTTCCCTTTTTGATTCTTCCTCTCCTCCTTCATGCTAGTGCTACAGTCCCTTGTGCAAATTTCTTTGTCATAGTTTGCATTTAGTTACATGGATACGTTTCCCCCGACCTGGGTGCCATGTAAGCTCCTTGAGGACAGATACTGTCTTGCTTTTTGTCTTTGTATCTTAGTGCTCCCTGCCTAGTGCACACAGCAGGCACTTAAATGTTCATGGACTGATTGCATGAACTGAAGAAAATGTTTAAAACTTAAAAGTTCAGAGTTGGAAAGAACAGAGTACTTATTGATTGATTATTGATTGGTCTAATTCAATCCATGCCTGAACAAGAATCTCACCTGATGCCCTCAGCAAGTGGTCATTTCACTTCTGTTGCACCATTGCCAGTGACTAGGAGTTCATTCTCTCCTGAGGCTGTCCTTTCCATTTTTAAGCTTACCTTGCTACACAGCAATATGTATATTGCTACAACACTGAATGCCTCAGGGCTGAGAGGGACTAGAAACCATCCCAGTTGGGTAGAATTCTGGGAAATGGGTCTAATATATGTCTCTTGTTCTTCCCTGATGCCCCATCCCCTTCTCCTATTATCCCAGATGTTCCTCTCCCTTCATATCTTCATCCTTACTACCTTTCCCCTATGCCTCCCCAGCTCCACCTGACTCCTCTGGAAAGATCTCATCTATGGGTATCTCCACTACTTTCTCTTGCTCCCTCCACATTTGCTCCTCCTTCCTCTTCTCAAGCATACATTTATTTTGTTGCTGTTGCTCAGTCATTTTTCAGTTGTGCCTTACCATTTGTGACACACCTCCACTATCGCAAAGAGTAGCTAGCCAGCGTTCTCAGCTAGAACAGACAACAACGATTTAAAGTGTGTTGATTTTTCTCAGCATCAAGAGGAGGGTAAAAATTGTCATTCCCATTTCTAAAGGGCCTTAAGGTTTACAAAGCATTTTTCACAAAATAATCTTGTGAGGCAGGTGATACAGGTATTATAATTATTAATTATTATTACTGTCTAGGCTCCAGGGGGAAGCAGATAAAATGGAAATAGTTTGTTGTCCAGGACTTGGTTCTGTGACCTCCTACAGGTGTGACCTGGGCAAATCCCTTCATCTCTCTGGGTTTCTTCAGCTTCCTCATCTGGTAAGTGAAGCGACTGGACCAGCTGACCTCAGAAGTCCCTTCTCTAGCTAAAGTCATAACCTTCATGTTACCAAGGTGGAAACAGACCCAAAGAAGCAAAGTGAGTTAAAATCCAATGGTAAGTAGACGTGAACCTTGGTGAACCTTGGTCTTCAGGCTCTAAATTCACTATTTTCCTCACCCTTCTACCAAGCCTCCCAGATTCAAGGGATGACAAGATACTGGAGGACCAGATATACCTGAGGGCAGCTTTGACATCCTTGGAAGAATATGATCCGGGGGACACCTGATGTTTTCAAGGAGGGCATAGAGCAGCTAGTCAAGTAATGTGCCTTCAACACATCGAGTGAGAAGGGAAGACAAAGCAGGGTCGACTTAGACTAAAGCTACATGGGAGAGTTTGTGTGTTTGGGGGGAGGGTGGGGATTTGCTTGCTGTGGACACAGGCCTGCTTGTGGTTACTTGCTCTCATTTAGCCCTCTGTGTCCCACTGGATCAGCCAAGCTCTGTTTCCAGTCCCTCTTGGGAAGAGTAGAGTTGAACTCAGAGGTGATGACTTTGGAATTCACAGAGACTTACACCACCTGAAAACACTTGTCACAGAGCATGAGAGCTGGAGAGTCAGCTTACAAAGCCACAGAGAAAACATTCCCAGATTCTCCCCATATTTTCCAGCCTTTTTTTTTTAAAGAAAAAGAAAAATACTCAGCAGATTTCTAACTACTTGGCAGTAGCGGAGCTTGAATTTCAATGCATGATCTCTGAGGAGGAGAGCCCTATGGGAAAGAAGGTAGCTCAGAGTTAGGATCAAAAAGGCAGGAAACTCTGGGGTTTCCTTTGGAGGGGGGGGAATAACTCTGTTTTTCCCCAGGCAGGATGAAGGGGTGGCTTTAGCTAGGCAGCCCCTCCAGGAATTCCTTGCCAATGAGATGCCCAAGAAATTTAAAAGTTTCTGCTCAAAACTTGCCTTATCTATGAAGGCCATTTAGACTGGTGCCATGGAAAGAGTCTAGCACCTGGAGTCAGAGGAACTGGATTCAAATCTTAGCTTTTCTATATAATATTGGGTAAGTAATTTACCTTCTCTAGGCCTCAGTTTCCTCGTGTATAAAATGAGAGAGTTGGTTAAGATTGTTTCTAAGGTTGCTTGGAACTTTATATCTATGATTCTATGACTAACCACACTTGAATCCCAAATTTCAATGTTTACTTAAGAGTTTTCTGAGGGCAGAGATTCTTTTCCCTCTTTGTCTCCCTCCAGTGCCCAGTACATGTCTCTGCACATAGGGGCTCAGAATTTGGGGGGTGGTGGATGTGTGGGAGTGAGGGGAGACATTGGTGATGCTAGACAAGTAGGGAATGCTTGAGATATCCAGAGAGAGAGAAATAATTGGCGGGTAGAGACCAGTTTCAATCAGTATAGTTCTTCCCTAGGGGGCAATAATGAATTTATTAGAAACTTGGAGAGCAACTCCCATACTTTTTCAATGGGGAAAACCCAAGAAGACACTCACTGGTTAGGGGAAGCAGCCTAGTGACCTAGAGATATGGCTGGTTGACATGGAAGAGGGAGGAGGCAGGCTCTATTCTGAATAACTTTCCAGTTCTTACCTCCATGCCTATTGCACAGGCTGTCCCCCATGCCTGGAATGGACTTCATAACTGCCTCTTAAAATTCCTAGATTTCTTCAAGGATCTGATGAAGCACCATCTTCTACTTGAGGCCTTCCCTCATTCTCTGGTTGTTAACTTGCTCTGTCTGAAATTATTTTGTATGTATTTTGTATTTGCTGCTCTGTATGTGCCTGTTCCCCTTGCTCCCCTATATCTGTGCCACCTAGAATGTAAGCTTCCTGAAGGGAGAGACTTATCTTTTTGCCTTTGTATCTTTAATGCCTTCACACAGTGCCTGGAACTTTAAAAATAGTTCTAGGTTGTTAAGTGAATGGGGAAGCAGTAAATGGTCAGTGACAAGCTACAGGGATGGTGGGGAGTAAAGTTGAAGGGGAGACAAAGTAAGAAATCTCAGAAAATGGATTGTCTAATGTCCAAATTCCACTTCTTTCTGTCATAGGAGGCAGAAAGTAGGAAAACCAGTTGCTTGCCAGGTGGTATCTCTAAAGGATCATAGTGCCCTAGCCCCTTCTACTTCCCTTCTCAATACCCCTGTCTCCCATGTCCTGATGCTTCCTTCTCTACAGTCCACTTTTCTAGGAGCCCAGGGGTGTTCTTTCTCTCATCCTTTTATTCACCAAGGCTACTTCTTTTGACTTCTTCCAAAAACAGAACCCTTTTGCCCCTGCCTTTAGTCTTGCCTGGCAAGACCTTTTAAGTTGTATTTGGATGTAAGCCTTTCTCTGATCATTCATTTCCACCCACAATTAAAGCCCCTATATAATAGTCAAAGTATTATCATATATTCATTAAATCCAACAACATCTTGAGCTGTTTTGGGAGTTCTGTCATCCTTCTTTCTCAACCTCTTCTTGGTCTTGGTTTAAAGTTAGTGGCCTGGTACAACCTCAAAGTCAAGGTTCTGAGAGCTATTAGATTCTTAGTTTTTCTTATTAAATATATAGTCTTCTAGAGCATGAGTTCTTAACTTTTTTGCATGTGTTATGGATCCTGTAATAGTCTGGAGAATCAGCTTATGAACCCCTTCTCAGAACAATGAATTTAAATTCAAGAAATGCAATATATGGGATTATAAAGGAAACCAATTATGTTGAAATATAATGATCAAAATATGGAAAAATGTTCATGGATTCCAATTTGAGAACCCCTAGACTAGATAATCTTGAAGATCCCTTAAAACTGTCTTATTCTTTATAATTGATTTTTCCGCCTTTTGGGCAGAGGGACATTTAGATCAACTTGAAATTAATCTCCCTGATTGGGAAGAACTGATCTAAGTAGAAATGGCCAGGACCAATTAAAAAGGGTTCAATGTTGTCAAGTAGGAGATCTTAAAAGGAAGAAGAGACTAGTGGTCTTCCTTCATCTTATTCTGATCTTCTTCCCCATCCTAATAGGAGAGGTCATAGTATAGGCTCAAGGAGACCAGTATGTAGAAGGGAATATAGGACTTGAAAACCTTGCTCTTTCCTATGCTTTGGTTAGCACTCATGCTTCTATAGCCTCAATGTCTAATCAACTCTAGCTCCTCTAGTGCCTAGGACAATAGGGACTTAATGAATTTCTGGAAATCAATCGAATTCATGGCCAGCAGGAGCATCTCCACTGACATCTGATGATACCAGCTAAGGAAATAGAAGGATCAACTAGAAAAGAGTAAGACTTTCTTCCTGGAAGAGGTATGACTAAGGCAGGGCAACCCAGCATTTGCCTTCAAAGTGCTAACTTTGAGGGTATTGTCATTATTTGAACTCCTTCAGTAACTAGGAACAACCAAGCTTGATACCAGTTAGCAAGAATAATTAATTAAAATAGGAAACTACCAGATGTCTCATTTCCTGCCCAACCTAATGAAGAGATATATTTATTCCTCACTTAGATTTATCCTCTTGCACACAAGCTTGATCTTGTCTCCTATATTCTTTCTCATAACATCAAATGGGAAAGGCAGTGTCTGTTCTCTCTTCTTCCATGGAGTCTTGAAGCCTTTCCCCTCATGAGCCTTTTCCCCTGAGCTATTTCCCCCCTCAAGAATGGTGATTTGAGGATACCTTTCATGATGCTTGTCCCAGGTACCAGTTTTGCTAGTTAAACCTCGCTTCTTAGGTCCCTGAGAAGGGTATGGGGTAAAGAAAATGAGCAGGGAATCATTATCACCAGCTGAAGAGAATCTAAAACAGCTGCAAGCCTTACAGAGAGCAGGGATTCTACCTTACTCTTCTTTTATTCTTTATTTGCATAGAGCAGGTACTGGGTTTGAACTTGTTGGGGAATTGGTCTGGGCCATTCCTCTGACTCCAGGAAGGTGAATGGCTAAACTTGCTCAGGTGGAGAGCTCCTCTACTTGTTCATGAGGGTCTTCAGGACAGAGGACAGATGCTAAGGATCTCCTTTGTGTTGATTTATCCCTAGGTTAAGAAATTCTTTGAGGAGTCCATTTAACTTCTCTTTCTTTACCTCCTGAAGCTTGTTTCTTCTTCCTGTTTTGTCTCTTGCAGAGACAGATGCTCCCAACTCTACCTTCTGAGTTCTAAAATTGATGATCCTTTCTGGTTCCTCCATCCCTTCTTGCTCTCTCCTTCTCAACTTGATTCAACCTTTGCCCTGGCCTCTGAGCCCTTTAGGAAGGGGGAGCCTGTTCTGAGAAGGGCAGATTCATGCCCTCCTCCCAACCTCCTACTTAGCTGGCCCAGCCCTGGCCCCCTGGGTCATAGCTTAGGAACAGACAGCGCCATTTGCCAAGCACGGAGTGGGAGGGAAGGAGAGAGAGACTGCTAGAGGCCAAGCTATGAGGCCAGGCCAGGGAAGCCGATCAAGTGCTGCAATGACTCGGGCTCAGGAGGGAGGCGGGGGCCACTTTCCGGACAAGGGGTCAGGGCAAGAGAGACCCCCTTGGGGGCTAGGGGTGGGAGGAGGCCTGGAGCTCGGTGATCAGGAAGGGTGGTTGAGAGGTCAGAGGGAGGAGTTTGGAGCATCTCTCCCTACCTCCCTTAACCAGAGGCGTGAAAGCCCGGAGTCCAGCATTTAGAGGGGCGCAGTTTGGGGAAAATCACATTGATGCTGGCTTTTTTCCCTTTTCAAGGACAAAAGTTTTAAGACACCCAGGACTCCTTAGTCATTTCACTTTAGGAGGGACATAGCAGGAGACAATTCTTCCTCTCATGGTTTGGAGGGGTCAGGGTAGAACTTAATGAATGTCTGCCAAGGGTCTGCCCTCTTTCCGTCCTGAGGTCATGGAGAGTCCTGGATTTCTTCCTTCTCTTCAGTTCTACCCCCCAGGGGGATTATGGTAAGTAAGAGGACCAGATCAGAGCCGTAATATCTGTGTGCCAAATGTAGCATAGCACTGATTCCCTTTGTTTCCTGCAGAATATTGCCTCATGTGGTAAAATGAGAGCCTCACAGGGCTCTGAGCTCCTCAGGCAGCTTCTGTCCCAGATAACCTTCTTCCATTGGGTGATGCTTTTCTACTCCATTTATATACAGGATTCCAAGCTCTTTCCCCATGGGCCCAGGAGATCTAGATGAATGGTGCCACCTGTGAGGGTTGAGCCCTTAATCGTTCATGGTTTGATGGCCTACTATAAGAGGTCTACTCAAGGGCAGAACCAAGAAGTAGGTTGAGGAGCCAAGGTACTGACATTCCTCTGATCTGTATTCCTAAAGTCTCGTTGGCCTGGGCATCCTTAGGATCTCAGGTTAGATACACTTCTTCCTTGGGGCTCATGTCTTTTGCTCTTATTCCCCTCTCTTGCTACTTCCCACCCCTCTAACTCCTTTTGAGGATAAGGGGAGTTTGAAATCATTCTCACCTCCTTCCCCTACCTGAATTTACCTCAGGTTCTGGACTTCTAGCTATGGTCCTGCATAGGATGAGTGGAAGGACGGTTCTGGCCAAAATCTCACCAGAGTTTTGAGATAATGGTCATGTTTTCCAATCAGAAAGCATTCCTTTTCTTCCAAAATACTCTCTCCTTCAATTCCATACTTTTAACACTGAGTAACTATCCCTCATACATCCTAATACCTCAACATAGAAATTAGAAATGGAGTTTCTAATGGCTTTTTTCTTTCCTCCCTGGGGAAGAGATGAATGGTGTAAACCCTCATGCTTCTCACATGAAGGGCTGTGTGCCCTGGAGAGTAATGAAGGCTTGTGCCCAGGAAGAGGCCAGAGAAGAAGGCTAGAAGGTGAATCTTTTCTATACTCAGAGGCAGAACTGATTGGGTTAATAGCCCTTTAGACCTCAGGCCAGAGCTGAAACTTGGACTCTTGGTTTCTCAGCCCCACCCCTCCTTGTCCTCTCCTGATTTCAATTTCTCTTACTCCATTCTGACCCTTTACAAATGAGATTTCAGTTTCTGTCCCTTTATAAACCTTCACCCAAGCCCAGGGACTGGGTCTCTGAGTCTGTTAGCTGAGGAGATGGGGTGGGAGGGGGAAGGAGATGCTAGAATAGAGGCTGTCTTTGGAGGAGTCTTAGTCAAGATTTGATAACCCCCCCTGAAGTTTCTTAGAAAAATTTCACATGCCCCCAGTTTTAGTGGTCTAAGGGTAGTGTCCCTCAGCCCCAGACCTGTTCTCATTCACCCTTCGTAGGGAGGTGGCAGTCTGGGATTCCTAGTGTGTCTATCTTTCCTGGAATTCTAGCTCGTCTTGGCTCAAGCCACTGACAGATTCTCCTCGATTTGCGTTCCTAAGACGTCCCCAATGGCCCCATGGTCGCGTCATCCTTGTCCTCCCCAAAGCCCAGGACCGGCTCGGCTTCTTGCCAGCCCTGGGAACTCAGCCTACTTCATCTTATTATTATTTTTTTAAAAAGCTTAACTCCATGATTCAGCGAGATGTTCTCCACACTGCACCCCCCTCCCTGTTCTGGCCTTGAGACTAGGCTTCCCCACCAATGGAGATATTGATGTTTTTTTTTCCCCCAAATCCCCTTCCCCACTCTGTACAGTCTCCTCTGGCTAATCTTCCCTTCTGGTATAGTAAAATGAAATGAGCCCTACCGTGGAAGTCAGGGCTGGACTCGGATTATAGTACTGGCTTTTCCATTAACTACCTATGTGCCCTCAGACACATTATTTGCCCTTTTTCAGCTTTGGTGTTCCAACCTGTAAACTGAAAATACTAGATTAAATCCCTTCCAATTCTGGTGTTCTATGTTTCTATTCCCAATTACTTCTTTGTTTTTTTTCCATCTTCCATGAAAATCCAGGTTTAATATCTCAGTGATTCTTATTTTCCTCTCTAGCTGAAACTCCCCTCCCTTCTATCTGTTCCCCAAGTCTTTTCTCACTTGACCCCACTTGGCAATCAGCTCACCTAATTTCCCTCCTGTTGGAGTTGGGGTTGGGTAGGGAGGCACAAAGCCCAAATGACCTCTCAAAGGTGGCTAGGAACTGGCTGGGGATACCAGGTCACAGATGGGTAATGAAACCAAGGTGTAGAGAAGAGGAGACATGAGAGGCAGAAGTAGACACTGAATCCCTAGGGCTCTGCCACATCGGATAATTTCATTTTTTCTCCTCCTTGGACCAGTTTCTCCAAGGGATCCTCAGCTCTCAGTTTTCACTTTGAGTCTCCAATCTCATTGCTACTGACCACTTACTTCTTCTATGGAATCAGTTCACATTTTTAGTGAGATGAGGAAATGGTTCTTTTTTTTTTTTGAGAGGTGGGGGGGCCTAGGAATCACAGCAATAATTTAGGCTCCTCTCTTGCTCACTCTGGCAGTCCTTCTTAGTTGAGATTGACTCTCAGCCTCTGAGAAGGTCATATCTCATACCCATTCTCTTAAATGCCCCCTTACCCACCTTGTACCCCTCCTACACTGCCCATATGTATTCAAAAGGCCTCCCCCTCCCTGGGGCCATATGGGAACTTTGCCACCAGAGGGAGCCCCAAGTTCCCAGGAACATGATTAAAATCAATAGCACTGACTAGAGTTAATTACAGGATCATGTCTGAGGGCCGAATTGGACTTCTTGCTGGGGCCCCACAGTTTCCTTTGGCGTAGGATTAGTCCTCATAATGGAAACCAGGATGGAACTGGGGTTGGAATGGAAGCTCAGGAGGAGGAGGAGGACTAGGGCAGGAGAGTTGGGAGTGGTAGATGGGGATCAGATAGGATTTGATTCAAGAACTCAACCAAAAGAGTTCTAGAGCTAGAAGGGATTACAAATATAATGAACAAATATTTTGAATTATAGAAAGTCAGTGCTAGGTGAGACCCCAGAGATCATAGATGTAGAGGAAGAAGGAACCTCAATAGTTCACTAGTTCAACACCAGAACCTCCCAGAGATTGACTGATTTGCCCAAGGTCATACAGTAGAAAACTACTACTTGTATCCAGGTCTTTTGATCTTAGAGTTAGATTTTTTCCAATGCTGCCTCTCCTAGCATCCCTTCTCCCTTATCTAGCTTAACCACATGAGGAGGCTGAGACCCATAAATAAAGGGCATGTGACTGGTTCATGTCTAGAACCCAGTACCCCTGACTTGCAGTCCAATGTCTTTTCCAATATTTCTGCTTCATGATCTTGAAAAACATATATATGTGTATATATGTGTGTGTGTGTGTGTGTGTGTATGTATAGAAGGTTGATACCAGGGCTTTCAATGTTAAAAACATGGTACTAAAAGTCAGTAGGTCCAGATTTTAGTCCCAATTCTATTGTCAATTGGGATGATTGAGGGAGTAGGATTTGGGGTTGGGATTAGATAAGGAGACTGTGGACAGATCACTGAAGTCCTTTCTTTGCCTCTCAAAGTGGGCATTGACCTGTGACCTCAGTTAATTTATCCCCTAAGGCATTTCAAGTGGGGATACTCCATTTCTGCCTGGAGATCTTAAAGAAATAAGATATGTGGTTTGTAGAAGAAGATGGAAGTAAGAGAAAACACTGGACTAGGAGTGAGGAGCTCTCCCCAACTAGTTGACTAGGTCTCTTTATGGCTGGTCCTCAGTCTTCTCATCTATAAATAAGATGATTTCTAGGGTTCCTTCTGGATCTTAAGAGTTTGTGATTCTGCAGGGCTGATTTGTTGATTGGGTTGGATGTCTGATCCTTTTCAGTTCTAGGCTTCCTTTGTGACAGAATTGGGAGACAGATTGGAGGGACTGAGGAAGATAGGAAGTAGGATCAGGGACTTTCTAACACATACATTTTTGACCCAGAAATATCTCATTTTGCCTCTACTAATGCAGCCTATCCCTGTTCCTCTCTGACCCCTGTTTGGGGATACTCTGCATCCTCCACAACCCCTTGGAAATATAAGGACATTTAGATTATTTGTTGTTAATAGGGAGTTAATTAAATTCAAGGGTTGCCAGTTAAATATTTTTGTCTATACCTGGGGCAGGACTGTCACATAGATGACACTGAAGGCATAAATCCCCTTGTCCTCCTAGCCTTATATTGTTTGTAAAGAGTCTATTTTGTAGGAACCCTTCCCTCATTGGGGCTCACTGTAGTATCAGCCAGTCTTTCATCTTGGGTTTATGGGGTGTTCTGGGAGGATTATCACCTCTGGTTGGAGGGCTTGGCAAACCCTTTTCAGGTCTGCTCATCTACCTTTGGTGTGGGTCTGTCATCCAACCCTCACCTGTGGCTCTAAGAAGCTATAGCATGTGCAAGGCTACACCCAGGTAAAACTATCTTGGCAGACAGGCTAAAGTAGGTTGAGACCTCAAAACTATCAGTGAGTTAAAGAGGTGTCTTACCCCAAGCATGTTAAGACTTTTCTAGAGGAAAAGACAGATGTGTACGATTTGTTCCAATGGCCATGGAGGTGGCTGAAGCAAGCACTGTGGAATGCTTGGAGTTTAGTCAGACATCCAAGATGTGGATATCATCTAGTGGATCCAGGGCCATCATTAGGCATCCTGACTTTTTTCTTGCCACTTGACTTGATACTTTGTGCAATTCTGTCTTGCTCCAATCCATTTCACTTACAAGTTAAGACATCACTCTGTAATGTCATTGGTCCTCTTTGAAAAATGAAGGGTGAACAACAACTTCTCATTAATCTTGAGGAAAAGTATTGTCCTTTGAGGAAGAAGACCTAGCAGTGTGGTTTAGAATGAGAAAATAAGAGTTTAAGATCTGGCTCTGATATAAACTATGGCCATAGGGAAGGTCATTGATTTATGACTGCTTAAATGTCAATTTCCTCATCTATAAAAAGAAAGCGTAATATTTATATTAAACATTAATATCTAAGTTAAAATACTTGGGCATTATACATGTTATATCATATGTTATGTTCCATGACACATGTTATATAGATAACATAAAGATATATTATATCATATCACATATAATTTTGCCATCACAGGATTGTTGTGAAGGATTTTTAAAAATACATTTTTCAAAACTGGAAAATACTGTAGAAAAGTAAACCATTATTATTATTATTATTGTAAAAATGTGAACATACTATGTTTTTTAAAAATCCAACCTCTGACATTCCAAGGTTGTTTTCAGTGTAACAAAGACTTGCTGAGATTTGGATCTCTGACATGGATAGGGTGCAGGGTAATTCCTCCTCTCTTTCTAGCCCTCCTTAGGTCAGCATTTGTCAGAAACTCCCTGGGGAAATGGTTTGGGAGAGAAGAATGACTTGTGCCTAGAACTGGATATAAGAACTGGAGCACCTAGGGATTTTGAGCAGTATTACTTCCTGGCAAAATGGAGGAAGACTTGAATTCAACTTCTACCTTAGTCACTTCTTTGACCATATAACCCAGGGAAAAATTACTTAACCTCCTAGTCTTCTAAATGACTTTAGATCATAAAATGCAGAGAAGATAAGATGCCCATAGGCATTGGAAGAAGGAATTTCCTAGTCTGAAAATTCTCTATGTCAATGAAATCCCAGTGGGCTTGATCTTTCCTTGTCTGTGTACATATTATATCCCCTCCAGCAGAATGTAAACTCCTTGAGGGAAGAAACTATTTTGCTTTTGTCTTAATTTGAACACTGATAATTTTGGAGGCAGTAGAAGAAAACGTCAACCTTGGGACTTGGGACACTTAAATTCCAGACTCAGTTTTATTACTCACTTTCAGTCTTAGCCAATTCTTTGTGACCCATTTAGGGTTTTCTTGGCAATGATACTGGACTGGTTTGCCATTTCTGTCTCTAGCTCTTTTTATGAAGAGAAAATGAAGAAGACAGACAAGGTTAAGTGACTTACACAGGGTCACCCAACTAATAAGTGTCTTAGGCTAGAACTTAGGCTTGAACTCAAGATGGTGAGTTTTTTTTCCACTCCAGGCCTGGTGCTCTATGCACCGTAACACCTAATTGCCTCACTCATTAATCACCTTTATAATCTTGTACAAGTCATTCAACCTCACTGAGGACTGTTTCCTTAGTTTTGAAGTGAAGCACCTGGAACAGATGACATCTATCTAAGTTCTCTTCCAATAACTAAGGTCATAATTCTACTGTAAATCTAATCATCATTCAATGAAGAAGTCCACACTCCATGGTTTAAAGGCATTCCCTTTCTCTTCACCTCCTACAAACACTGTCTCCATCCCCTTACCTGCATGGAGCCCATTATAATAATCATCCATATTTCTATGGCATTTTCCTATAGTGCACAATAACTGAAGCGGGGGGCAAGTACTCTCACCATTCCCATATTACAGATAAGAAAACCGAGGTTGAGAAAGGCAAAACAGCCCAAGATCATGCTGATAGTAAGTGCCAGAGCTAGGATCTGACCTTAGGTCTCTTGGCATCTAGTTCATTGCTTTATTGGCTACGATGGGCAAAACTTTTCTTTTGTCCCTTTCCCACACTACCCAATCCTGCTCCCTGAGATGGGTGTTAATGATTCCCACATCACTTAAAACCCTAACAGTCTGGCTCCAGTAGCTTTTTCCAGGCTGATTATACATCACTCCCCCTCAGACTCTCTAAACTTCAGCCAAATGGCCCTACTCGCCATTCCCTGAACACAACTTGAACTTGCTGTTCCCCATCTCCTGCCTCTGTGGCTTGCATAAGCTTTCCCCAATGCTTGGAATGTTTTCCTTCTTCGATCCCGACTCTTGGAACCCCCACTTCTCTTCAAGACTCAGTTTGAGTACCGTCTGGTAGGAGAGATATCTCCTGATCTCCCAGTTGTTAATACTCCTGGGTCCTGCTGACATTATTATTTTTCTTTTTTAAACCCTTACCTTCCATCTTGGAGTCAATACTGTGCATTGGCTCCAAGGCAGAAGAGTGGTAAGGGCTAGGCAATGGGGGTTAAGTGACTTGCCCAGGGTCACACAGCTGGGAAGTGTCTGAGGCCAGATTTGAACCTAGGACCTCCTGTCTCTAGTCCTGGCTCTCAATCCACTGAGCCACCCAGCTGCCCCCTGACATTATTTTGTATTTACTCCTCTTTGCATGTGAAAGGCAGTGTGACATAGAGATCAGAGGGCTGACTTTGGCTCAAGGAAGACCTGAAGTCAGACTCTACTACTGATACCTACAGCATTTGTGTCCTTGGGCAAATTACTTCATCTTTGAGAGTTGTAGAGAAGGTGCCCACATGCGTTGGGAGAAGGACTTTCCTCATCCAGGAGTTCTCGGTTCTAATGTTTATCACATGCCCAGGTCCCCTCTCCTTAACTGTATATAAGAAGTTGTATCCCCTTTAGTAGAATATAAGCTTCTTGAAGGCAGGGGGTGTCTTTGTGTCCCCTTTACCCATAGACACAACAAGTTTTTGTTGCATTGAAGAGTTCCTAGTGGGTCATGCTAACTCTTCTAAGAGAGCTCACTGGACTATGAAGTAGGTCTATTCTGAGGTTTTCTTTCCAGGGAAGTCACCCAGACTGGTTTTACTCAGGGGAGTCCTTAGGTCACTTGATTCCAAAATCTGATTCAGAAGTTGCTTCTGGGAAAAGGCCCAAATTGGGTAAGATGGGTGATGAAAGTGGTTGGAACCGAACAGCCCTTAGGATGAGACCTTTCTTCACAGGTTCCATCTGTGCTGGAGGGGATGTCTTCTCCTCCCCCTGATTCCTGGGGGCACTTCAGGGAGAGGTGCTTGATGATTACCCACTCAAGACCTCAACCTTCCATAATGACTTCTTTCCATTTGGGTCTGTTCAAGAGGTGGGCAATGTCTCTTCTCTCCCAGTTCTTTGGTTTATCCCCTCTCTAGATCCTCCAGGACCTCCATATCCCTTCTGTCCTCAAATAAAATAAAACCTGCCTATCTCCCTCCCCCTTCTAGGTCCTCTCCTTTCCCCCCTGCCCCCTCACACTTAAAGCTAATAAAATTCACTCATAGCACACATTGACTTTTAGAATTCTCTTTTCCATCCTCGGCGTCTTTAGAGTTTCTTGGCTTAATGCTTCTTTCACAAAATGCTTTATTATATTTTTCCATCTGTTCTAGTCCCCATATTTGCTGAGATTTTGCCTGTTGAACACAACATCCTCCAATGAGTGTATTCACTTTATTTGATTTTTTAAAAAGTATGCATAAGGTTCTTTTGTCGTTCCTAGGCAGGCGGCTGTGAGCTTTCGACTCCTTTGGGCCCAATCACTTTGCCAGCTGATTTCCCCCAGCCAGAGGCCCTGGGAGTGTTGGGGACATATCAGAGCCTTCTTCTAACACCTGAGGGGTAAACCCTGGGAGATGAAACTCAATCTGCAGGGAGGAGATGCAGGCTTACTCAGTGGTTGCCCCTGGCCCTTGGGAATCCCCAGAGATGAATGTTCCTGCAGCAGCTCTCATACTAAGTTATGGTTCTTACCTCCTGGGGTTAGGTCTCTCTTTAGCTCAGTCCTCTTGGGTTGGAGGGGTGGGGGTGGGGAGTTGTTCCTCCACACTTTCCTATTCCCATCCCCCTCTCCCTGAGTTCCTGAGCACAGAGGTTTACCCCCAATGTGGGCTGGGTCAGCTTTAGGCTCCAGACGGGCTATGGAAAATCGCCTCTCCTCCCTCTCTCCCCATTTCCTGAACATCTCTTTTCCTTGGCTGGGGAGCCTGTTTGCTCTCTCACTGTTCCCGCTCCCCACCTTTTCTCCCTTTGACATTCTGCACAGAGTCTTCACATGTTTCCTTTAGAGACTCATAACACTCCCTGCCTGGGAACCCAGCCCCTTAGCTCCTGGTTACTCAGCTTCCTGCTCCACAGCAGCCCTTCCTGCTTCCCTCTTATTGGGGCCTATACCCCCTCCCCAGCCCTCACCCCCCAGGGAAGGAGACGAGCCTCAGGGGCCCCAGGAGGGATCATTTCTCTGGCCAGGGGAGAATGCTGAGCAGGAGGCAAGGGTGTTACTGAATAGAATGGAATTTCCCCAGATTGTCATACCCTGGGAATGGAGAGGATGGGAAAGAAGCCCTTCATTCAGCAGAGCCCTCTGCTCCCAGGGGAGAACTGTCAGACTCTGGCTGTCTTACTGGTCCTGACCCTTCACTTTGGCCACTGTGTAGAGCTGTCTTTGGCCTCCCAGTGACACTTGACCTCTTTCCAGAGCAACAGCTCACAGAGGGGCAGGGAGCTTAGTAGAAAGATGCCAGGTCTGTGGGCACACACATGGCCTTTAGGGAGCTGCCAAGGTCATGGACCGAAGGGCTGGCATGTGATGGATTAGAAGAGGAATTGTTTGGAGATTTGGGTATCTGGGTAGCGGAATGCTATTTTCCTTCTGCCTCCCCATTCCTCATCTGTTTCCCTGATCCATACCAATACCACCCCAAAACTTAGTACGTGGTCTTGGGTCACGGCCTCAGAAATATTATCTACTCCTATTTATTTGCACCTGATTTTCTCCCATTGTGATACATGTACTTGGATGAACATAATCTGTGTCTATTCTTGAGATGAAAGGGACAGAGAATGAGAGGAAGAACATATTGCCAAGTATTAGCTTTTGATAATGAAAGGTTTTTCACTGGGATCCGTGAGATTTTTCTTTTTTAGTTTTGATAATTGTTTCCCATTATAATTGGTTATTCTTGTAATCCTAAACATTTTGTTTCTATACATTTAAAAACATTATTCTGAGGAGTACACAGATTTCACCAGTCTTCTGGAGAAGTCCATGACATACAAAAAAGTTAAAAGAACCCTAGGTCTCTAACCCTAAAGTCAAAGAATCAATATTGACAGGAGGACCCAAATGTAATGTTGTCAACTTTTTCCTAAAATCTCTCTGGTTATGCAGGGACTCTGTATTAAGGTGTGCCTCTGATTATATTTCCCACAATCCCCCTTTCCCTTTCGCGTACTTGCATCATTACGCTGATTTCATATTTAGTTTTGGATCTGTGGGCACACTCTCTCTCCCTCTGTTCCATGTGGAGGTGTGGGAGATCTGATGGTTGTTCTGGCTTTTTACTTTCCCTTTTGCTTCAAGTTAAATTTAATAAATATTATTAAATATAATACTTGGAGTATTAGATATTACTTTTAATCTTTACAACTACCAGTGCCTCTGTGCAAACACTCAATTATAGATGAGGATTCATTTATCAAGAAAACAGAAGCAACTCACACCTAAGTCTAGAGTCCATTGAGGAAAATCTTCTTGAGTCCTATACTGTCCTTCTTACCTATAGAACTCCTCATTTGAACTCTTAGGGAACCAGCTTTCCTTCTCTTCCCTATTCAATCCAAGGGACTCAACAGCATCCACAAAGAATCTCCTCTACACATGACTCTGTGCTCCTCTGTTGAAGCTTCTCTTTTTGTTCTTGATTCCAAGGTTCCTTTGCAGATTGGTCTTTTTCTCCGCTCTGACTCTATTCTTCTGCTGCTAATTCAATATCCCCTGCTTGGCACTCCTCGCTCCTTTTTGATTTATTGAATGGTTAAGCCCAGGTCAAATACCAGGTCTATTTGTTGCTGAAAGTCTCCAGCTTGCATAGACTCCAGGCTCTCACCAGCCACTTGTTCTAGATCCCTACAATGGCCTTGTTCATCTTTTTCAACCGTTCCCTTCTCCCCAGTGGATGGAATGTGTCATGAATGGGGGCCTCCTATTCATGAGAGGGAAGGTTGCTTAATTCTTTTTTGTTCATGTGCTTTTATTACATTTCTATAGCTAAGTAATTTTTTTGGCTAGGTATTTCCCACCAGATCTTCTTGTTCATATGTTTGCATTTTAATAGAATGTAAGTTTAGGAGCAGCTAGGTGGCTCTGTGGGTTCCTATCTGGCCTCAGATACTTCCTTAGTGTTTGATCCTGGGCAAGTTACTTCACCTCGATTGCCCAGCCCTTACCTTGTAATCAATATTTTGTATCTGTTCTAAGACAGAAGGTAAGGGTTTAAAAAATAGAGTGCAAGTTCTTCAAGAGCAGGAATTATCTTGCTTTTATATTTGTATCCCTTGTACCTAGAAAAGTCCCTGGTACACAGCAGGTGCTTAATAGTCCTTGTTGATTGAATGCTTACTTGATTAATTACTAACTTTATTGATGCAATTGTTTGGATACAGCAGACATAGGAAATACCCAAAGGAGAGCCCTTTTACAAAGTACAGTCAGTTCTGCTATAACATTTGCTTTAAAAATGTAAATTTGTTCCAACACAATTGATTTATTATGGAACAATTTGAGCATAATGCTGCAAATTTTGAATTTGCTTATGCTTGATTTCATCTAGGAGAAATAGCCAGAGTCAAGAAAACTGCACCCAGCGGAACTAAGCCACATAGGAATATAGAAAATGCATGCACAAACACACCTCAGACATCTGCCAGCTACCTCAGTTTGCCACGCAAAGTCATGTTTTGCTATTCTGCATTTATGGAGATACATATATACACACATGTATATATACCTATATGAATATAAATGGATATGCATGTGCATGTATGTGCAGGTATATGTGTATAATACATACACATACATCAGACATATCTAAGTATCATATTTATTCTATATCTTTTGGTTCAGTAGGGATGATCTGAAATACCCTCCACCATCTGCCACAACCTCTGCTGGTCCCCAAAACCCATTCTGGAAGTTATTGCCAACTCCCAGTCCTGGGGAGGCTGCCCTCTCAATACTAACTTTGCCAGCTTGAGCTATAGGAACTCTGAGCTATGGGCTGACCAGCAGTCCAAAGCATGCTTATTATAATATTTATGCATTTATTAACCATTTAACATGCATAAAACTGTGCTCTCGTTTTTATTGTGTTCCAACCTTTTTTTTTGTGGTTCATCAATGAAGTTTTTGAGTGTTATGCCCCTAATCTCATTCCTCCCATAAGTTCTGTGTTTTTTATTGCATGGTTTTGCATAGTTCTATGATTTTTAGATATTTATATTTAGATATATATATATATTTAGATATATATATTAAGTCCCATTAAAGCAGAATTAATTGAGCATTCCCCTCCCCAATTAATTTATTGATTATTAAAGCATTAGCTTTCAGTCCTTCACTTAACTCCAATGTTCTCTTCTTACAAATTGAACTTCAATGATCATGTCTATTACCTAGACTCAGACCCATTACTAACAATTTTTATCACTCTGTTTGGGGAGACTAATTTGCATGCAGGAACACAGAGAAACAGGTAAGGTGGACTGTGAGAGAATTCACCTTGGATGTGGCCATGGCAGGGGAGGATCTTATCTTATCTTCTTATAACTTCCTGCTTTAATGAATTATTCTTGTTGACTAGGTGCAAAGCTCAGTTGTTTCTGTGTTGTACAAGGAGTACAAATGTTCTCAGTGTCCTATACATTTTTGTGCCCTTTGGAATAGTCTCAGTCTCAGCTGTTCAAACATGCTCCCTAGGGATGTCCAAACATTTGGCCTAGCTCCTGTCTAATGGTTTCTGGACTTTTCCCCCTCATTTTTCTGCTTCTTTTTCCCTGCCATGGCAGAATCACTTCCTGCTCTTAGAGGCAGTGCCATCACCATCTTCTCACTGTAAACAGGATGTTTATTCTGGGGCAGTAGTCTACCTGGGGCAGGTAGGTGACTCAGTAGGTAGAATGCTGGACTTAGAGTCAGGAAGATTCAATCTTTCCGAGTTCAAATCTGACTTCAGACATTTCCTTCCTGTGTGATTCTGGGCAAGTCACTTAACCCCATTTGCTGCAATTTCCTCATCTGTAAAATGAGCTGGAGAAGAAAATAATAAACCAGTCAAGAAAATCCTAAATGGGGTCACAAAGAGTTGGATACTACTGAGAAACACCTGAACAAAAATAGCATGCCTTATCTATCCAATGCACCATATCCAACAATTACTTCCCTCTATGAGCTAGTTAAGAATCAAAGGATAAAATAGCTTGGAGACAGCACATAATCTCTCTGCACTAATGCTTATGTTCAGGAGAGCTTTGCTGGTTCTCACTTAAAGCTCTGCTAGTCATACTGTAGGTATAGTAGTAATAATCATTTTTAAAAACCTCATGACTGAGTTTCCTGGCCTCCAGCAGATTAGAAACAAAGAATTAGAATTAGGGTTTGGCTGTAACAACAAAAAATAACAGCTTAAAAAAACCCTCCAAGAACTAGAAACAAAACAGATGCCCATTGATTGGAGAATTTCTGAATTATTACTGACATATGAGCATAATGGAATATTAGTATGCCATAAAAATACTACATATGAGGAATTTAGAGAAACATGAGAAGACTTGTATGAAATGATTCAGCTTAAGGTAGGTGGAGACAAGCAGACTTTTTTCCTCGCTATATAAAATAATATGAATGAAAATTACACTAAAAAGCAGCCCAATTCTGATGAATGTTAATGACCAACCTTAGACTCAAAGATCTGAAGATGAAACTCCTTCCTCTTCTTTGTAAGATGGGTGAACATCAATTAGATACCCAATATATAGTATCATATATCAGAAACAGAATGTTAGATCAGTGAAATAAATTAGATACACAATACACAGTAGTAAATGACCATAGTAATCTAATGCTTGATAAATCCCCAAACCCCCAGCTTTTGGGACAAGAATTCACTTTTTGACAAAACTTACCAGAAAGCAGTTTGGCAGAAATTATGTTTAGGCCCGCATCTCATATTATACACCAAGATAAAGTGAAAATGGACATAATTTTAGACATGCTATCGTAAACAAATTAGGGGAGCATGGAAAAGTTTACCTGTTAGATCTATGGATAAGGGAAGAATTTATGACCAACTAAGAAATAGAGAGAATCATGGGAAGTAAACTGGATAATTTTGATTCCATTAAATTAAAAAAGATTTTGCACTAGCAAAATGAATGAAGCCAAGATTAGAAGGAAAACAGGAAACTGGGGAGAAATTACAGCAAATTTCTCTGATAAAAGTCTCAATTCTCAAATATACAGGGAACTGGGTTAAATTTCTAAAAACACAAGTCATTCTCCAATAGATAAATAATCAAAGGATATGAACAGGCAGTTTTCAGAAGAATAAATCAAAGCTATCTATAATCATATGTAAAAATGCTTTAAATAATTTTTGATTAGAGAAATGGAAATTAAAACACCTCTAAGGTACCATCTCATACCTATAAATTGATTAACATAATAGAAAAGGAAAATGACAGACATTGGAGGAAAAAATTGGGATACTAATGCACTATTGGTGGAGTTGTGAACTAAACTAGTCATTCTTGAGAACAATTTGGAACTACACCCAAAAGAGCTAAATTGTGAATTCCCTTTGACCCATCAATACCACTGCTAGATCTCTTCTTGTGGGCTGGTTTTGCATGAATGTTCTTCTTTGTTATAAGAGTGGGTTTGATGAGGATTTAAGGGGGAAATGACTTATATAAGAACAGAGGGCAACAAAAACAGAAGACAACAAAAAAACTATAGAAAATTATAAGCGATAGTCAAAGGATAGTTTTCAAAGAAAGAAATCTAAGTGACAAACAATCATTTGAACGAATTCTCTAAATTACTAATAAGTAGAGAAATGCAAGTTAAAACAATCCCTAGGCTCTACCTCCACCTACGAGATTGGCAAATATGACAAAAAAGAAAAAAAAAGCAAATGTTGGATAGTGTATTGTTAGTGGAGCTGTAAATTAGTTCAGCCATTCTGGAAAGCAATTTGGCAGGAATCCCAGGAATACCAAACTACCTTTGACCTAGCTAGGATCCTATTGGGCCTTAACTGCAAAGAAATCAAGGAAAGAGGAAAAAAGATATTTATGTACAAAAATATTTATAGTATCTTTTCCTAGCCAAAAATAGGAACTAAGGGGTGTCCTTCAATTGGGATAAACAAATTGTGGTATATGAACGTAATGGAATATTATTGTGCCATAAGAAATGATGAAGTGGACAACTTAAGAGGAAATTGGGAAGACCTTTATAAACTGTTGCAGAATGAAATGAGCACAACTAAGAAAACAATTTAGAGTATACAATGATAATCAGACATAGCTAATGTTGGAATTTATTTTGCTGGACCACATAGCTTTGCATTGGTGAATTTATTTTTCATTTTCTTTTAAAAAATTTGCTTAATGGAAGCATAGTAGGCGGGATGTGTTAATTAAAATATTAATTGAAAAAATAAAACTAACCAACTTAAAAAAAAAGGTGACACTGACAGTCCAGTAATGATAGAAAACCAGTAAGCAAATGCATATACAAGAACTCCAAAAGTCCAGCTCTCAGTGGAGCAATTGACTGAAGGAACAAACAATTTTACATACTCCATAGCCCCTGCAAGACTGTGCTGTATTGCTAGCAAAAGAAGGATAGATAGAGAGGTAAGTATTCATAATTGTGACACTGAGGCAGCAAGGAAAAATTAATTCCATTCATAGCCCTCAGTTATGAAGACAAGGAAATATACAACATATTTTAGTGAGATTTGCATCCAGAAGAGCTAAAACAAAATGATTCTTACATTTTAAGCAAAATAAATTCTGAAGCATCATGTCATCAGTTACCTGGACAATTTATTTGTGGGAAATAGCTTGCTTCCTGATGATGCTGGACACAGCTCAATTTATAGCTGGTACACAGTTTATCATCTTTCTTTGAGGGCAAGCTCAAAGGCAGCTAGGTGGAGCAGTGGGTAGAGCAGTGGACTTAGAATTGGGAAGCCTTGTTTTCATGAGTTTGAATCTGGCCTCAGACACTTAGTAGCTGTGTGAGCCTGGGCAAGTCACTTTACCATGCTTGCCTCAGTTTCTTCATCTGTAAAATGAGTTGGAGAAGGAAAGGGCGAACCACTCCAGAATCTTGGCTAAGAAAACTTCAAATGAGGTCAAGGAGAGTCAACATGGCTGAACAGTGACAAAGTTCCAAGGACAATACATCTTCAGAGAGCATACAAACACTTCCCTCTCCATTCCTCCATTAGGGTCTCATATAAATCCAAGAAAACCAAAGAAGACATTTCTCCCAGATTTGGAAAGTCTTTCCCACCTGTGTGTATATGATAGGACAAGACAGTGGGGAGGAGATAGTCTTGCTTCAAGCAGGAGTAATCAGCCTTGGAAGATAAGGAACATAAAAGTAGGAACCAACCACAGAGACCTCTCAGAAGACTGCAAATATCAGGGGAGGCTTATCGGGGACAGTTAGCAGTTAGGGCTGTTCTCTTCAACGTCACTCTTGAGCCAGTAGGTCTCCTGACCCAAGTCATCAGGAGGGTTTGTGTTTCTCAGGGTGTAAATAAAAAGCTGTTGGTAAATATGGTCTGGTGGTTGCCTTGTTAGAGAGAGCATGTCAGAAAAGTTACAGGGAGCTGGCCACAGTTCAGACATCTTCCAGGAACACAGCAAACAGCCACATTTTACTAATTATAGCTAAGGAAAACACTCTGAGATTACAGCTAAATTACATTAAGACATAACTTGCTGGCAGGATGTCAGCTCTATCTCTCTGGCTCAGGTTTCAGCTGGGCCCAGCAGTTGCATGGGGGGGGGTTAGGAACCTTGGCCAAGGAGGAGGCTGGGCAGCTGCCTCATGCCTGTCCCCCCCTACGAGCCCTAGGCACCACTGCACCCAGGGCAGTGACTCCAGAGTCACTATGGGAACCCCCCCCAAAGTTACCCCCTCTCCATTCCATGTTACTTCAAAGGAGCAGCCCTTATCCCTATGGCAGATCAGAAGGGATCTTGGAATGGGGGTAGGAGGGGAACTGAATTGTGGGGGCCCCTTTCTTTTCTCTCATAATTTGGGGCCCAACTTTAGGAGGCTTGAGAACAAAACAAACCATCCTTCCTTGGTGTTAGTGTCATCAACCACTCACCTTTTCTCTTCTCTCTGACCTGTCCCTGCTGGGTTTTACTGGAGGACCTGAATGTTCTGTCGAGAGCAATAGGAATATGGTCTTCCTTGGGGAACTATCCCATTGGACTTTTTTTTTTTTAACCCTTACCTCCTGTCTTAGCATTAAACCTGTGTAATGGCTCCAAGGCAGAAGAGTAGTAAGGGCGAGGCAATGGAGTTTAAGTGACTTGTCCAGGGTCATACAGCTAGTGAGTATCTGAGGCCAAATTTGAATCCAATGAGCCACCTAACTGACCTGATCCTATTAGACTTTTAAGACTTGGTGTCAAAGTAGTTAGTGTTGGACCTGGAGTCAACGATGTAAGTTCAAATCCTACTTCAGATGTTTACTAGTTATATGATCCTGGTCACATCATTTCACCTTTCCATCTCAGTTTCCTCATCTGTAAAACAGGGATAATAATACTTCACAGAGTTATGAGAAAATGTATATAAAGTACTTTGGAAACTTTAAAGTGCCATATAAATGCTAGCTATTTATAATATAGACCAGAGGATCTCAAAGTGTGATCAGGGACCCTTAGAGCCTTGAAACTAATGTCATAACACTAAAAGCTCAATTTCTAACATGATTAATATTGGGAGATATGACCCATATGGGGAAAGCTAGGTGGCATGGTGGATGGAGTACTGGGGTTGGAGTCAGAAATACCTGAGTTCAAATTGGGCTTCAGACACTTATTAGTTGTGTGATCCTGGGCAAGTCACTTAACCTGGTTTGCCTCAGTTTTCTCATCTGTAAAATGAGATGGAAAAGGAAATGGCAAACCCCTCTGGTATCTTTGCCAAGAAAACCCCAAATGACCTCATATAGAGTTGGGCATGACCAAAACAACTGAACAATAACAAATAACCACAAACCCACAAAGTGCCTTGGGACCCTCAATCCTTTTTAAGTGTAAAGGAGTCTTGAGAAGCATTGCTAGGTTCTAGGCAGGGGATAAAAACTATTAACACTTTCTGTCAGAATCAGAGGCTCATCCATTTAGGTCTGGAAGAGAATATCCAGGCCAGCTCCCTTATAGGATCATAAATCAAGAGCTGGAAGGGACCTCAGAGATCACTTTGGTCATCCTCATTGTAAAAAGGGAGAAACTGAGGTCCATTGATTTGCCAAGTGACTTGCCCAAGATCAAATAGTGAGTGGCAGAGCTAGGAATCAAATGAAGATTCCCTCACTGCAAATCCGTCCCTCTTTTAGCACAGGTAGGAATTTAAAAGATACTCTGAAGGATGATGGCAAAATCTGGGGCTTAACCTCACAACTAAGCCTTGTTTACAGTCAGGTAAGGATTAAATGAGACTGTAGGTGTTGGGCTCAGGCTTGGCTCATATGGTGCTGAACTAAGGATGCTCTAATGGGACTGGATTTATTATCATCTCCTCTCTCCTCCTGCCTGCCCCTTGGGGACGTCCATGGGGAATATACTCTTCTGGTCTTCCCTCCTGGGAACCCTCCCCAGTATTCTCAGCAGAGGCACCAGGGTCTTGGCAAAGTGCCTCTTTCTCAGTCCCCCCATTCCATCAGAGGAATGGTCAGCTGTTCCCTCCCCCAATCTGTCCCACCCCCAGCTGCTGGGGGAGTTCTGTGATTGATTATCTGAGGGCAGAGTTTGGCTAGAGTCCTCAAGTTCATGTCCAAGAGAAATACCCGAGTCTGTGTCCCACCCCTTGCCAGGCAGAGTCTGAAGCCTGGCAGCTCTGTCCTGGGCCCCACAGATGTTGGGAGGGGAGACAAGGGCACTGTGTGCTGCCGGGGTGCTGGGGCCATGACCTGGTCGCCTGTTGGCTAATCTGTCCCTTTCCCTGCTGGGGAATTGTTTAATACACTCTCAGGCTGTTTGTGCTCGTGTTTACAATTCAAGTTTTTCATTATTTGATGTTATATTTGGCCTTGGCCTTCAGATTCTGTTTGCATGGACTGAGACCTCATGTTAGGCAAGAGCCAAAGATGTGTCTCCATGATGGGTCTTCAGTTCTCCTCCAATTCCTGTCCTGAAATGAGAAGGGAGAGGGAGACACAGCTGGACTGAGGGAAACAGAGCTGGGCTGAGGGAGACAGCTGGGTTGAAGGATTCAGGGAGACCATCTAAGAGGGAAATGAGAGATGGGAATGGAAAGAACACTAGAAAGTGGGAGATAGAGAAGAAAATGCATCTAGAGAAAGACCCAAGGGAACAGAGATGAGGAAACAAAATGGGGGGAGGGAAGCAGACAGGTAGGAACATATAAAGTCTTTTTCATGAGTGGATGTCCCCAACTCATTTTCTCCTCATTTTTCAATTAAAAAGTATTTATTTTCTCTCTCTCTCAATTTAGAAGAAAAAAACCCCCAAACCAAATTTTTGTAACAAATATGCATAGTTAAGCAAAACAAATTCCCACACTGTCAATGTCCAAAAATGTGTGTCTCATCCTGAATCTTGAATCTTTCCAGAGCAATGGCCATTCCTTCATTTCAATCTCTTTTTCTCAGATACTTAGGGGCAAAGAATCAGAGCAGATTAGGGTTCATTGAGAATAATAGCCCAACATCCTTTTCCTCCTTTTCTTCTCTCTCCCAAATCCAGTTCTGTTTGTTCTACCTTGGGGCATTGACGGGCAGCATTTTAAAAAATAATATTTTATTTTTCCAATTACATGTAATAACAATTTTCAACATTTCATTTAGCTAAATTATAAGATTCAAAATGTCTTCCTTCCCTCTCCCCTCTCTGAGTCAGTGAGCAATTTGATCTGGGTTTTACATGTATCATCATGTAAGACAGTCCCATATTGGTCATTGTTGTAAGAGAACACTAATATAAAACCAAAACCCCCAAATAAACTGAAAAACCCAAATAAACTGAAGTGACAAGTTGTATGCTTTGATCTGCATTCTGACTCCAACAGTTCTTTCTCTAGGGATGGATAGAATTCTTTGTCATAATGTCCTGGATCATTGTATTGCTGAGAATAGCTAAGTCTTTGACCATGGATTATCATACAATATTGCTGTTACTTTTTACAATGTTCCCCTGGTTCTGCTTATTTCCCCCTGTATCAGTTCATGTAGATCTCTCCAGCTTTTTATGAGATAATCTTGCTGATCATTACTTATAGCACAAAAGTTTTCCATCACCACTATTTACCACAATTTATTCAACCATTCCCCAGTTGAGGAATATCCTCTCTTTCTAATTCTTTACCACCACAAGATCATGGGCTTTTAGAGTAGGCTGTAAATATGCTTATTGTTGTCCATGCCTAGAACATATTCCCTCTTTATTTTCATCTCTTAAAATCTCTAATTTCCTTCCTTTCTCCATCCCTCCCTCCCTGCCTCCATCCCTTTATTTCTCTCTCCTCCCCTCCCCTCCCCTCTCCTCTCCCCTCCCCTCCCCTCCCCTCCCCTCCCCTCCCCTCTCCTCTCCCCTCCCCTCCCCTCCCCTCTCCTCTCCCCTCCCCTCTCCTCTCCCCTCCCCTCTCCTCCCCTCCCCTCTCCTCTCCTCTCCTCTCCTCTCCTCTCCTCTCCTCTCCTCTCCTCTCCTCTCCTCTCCTCTCCTCTCCTCTCCTCTCCTCTCCTCTGCTCTTTTCTTCCTCCTCCTCTTCTTTACCTTCTGCTTTGGAGTTGATACAGAGTCAATTCCAAGGCTGAAGAATGGTTAGGGCTAGGCAATGGGGATTAAATGATTTGCTCAGGGTCACACAGCTAGGAGGTGTCTGAGGTCAAATTTGAACCCTGGTCCTCCCAACTCTAGGCCTGGTGCTCTCGTCAGTGTGCTACCCTGCTAATTTCCTTCTAAACCCTGCTCAAGTACCACCCTCTACACGAACTTTTTCTTAAACCTCCTCTCTGTGAGCATCTCTTTCCTCAATTATCTAGTACTTAGTTTCAGTATTTATATACATATCTGTTATCTCTCCTAACAGACCATAAGCTTCTTGAAGGCAGAGACTGTCTCATTTCTTTCTTTATAATCTCAGCACTGAGCACAAAATTGCTTAATTAACGTTTGGTTGATGGTCTAATCCCTTCATTTAATAGAGAGGCAAGGTACAGTAGAAAGCCCATTGGATTCAGTCATAAGATATAGTTTTAAATCTCATCTCTGTTGCTTATTACCTTAGACAAGTGTGACCTTAGATAAGCTTCCGAACCTGTTTTTACCTCAATTTTCACACTTGTAAAATGAAGAATTAGACTAGATGGCCTCTAAGTTCCTTGATGCTATCGCTAATAAACTGAGGTTAAAAAAGTTGTGATTTACTGTCATCAGAGTTAGAGCTGGAAGGGGCCTTAGAGATCATTTGGTGCAGTGGCATCAAACTCAGATAGAAATGGGAGCCACTAAACCATACAAAAGGATCTCTGTTGTTGCAGATTGATTTAGAAAATCACAAGTTAACATTTTATTATATTTTATTTATTTTGTGAAATATTTCCCAATCATATTTTAACTTGGTTCCAGAGGCATTGGGGAGTGTTGTCCACAGCAAAAGCCCCACTTGAGACCAGAGAAGTGTCTTCTTGGAGGCTACACAGATAATAAGGAGGAGAATCAGACCTGATTCCAGGGCTACAGCCAATGCATTTTCCATTCTAAGACGATGCCTCCTCTCCTGCTAATTCTCACATCCAGAGGATCTTATCCCTAGACTAAGTCCTCAGATCTTGCTCCTAAAACTGGAGGGGTGACTCTACCTTTGGGTGGAGGTGGAACACTAGAGGAGGTGACTTGTTTTGTGAAATAGGCCTGAGGCAGGTGAACCCCAGACTGAGTGATGGAGAAATCCAAGTACTGCTCTTTCCTTTTATTCCCCAAATGTCCTCTCCAGGAAGCATGATTCCCCTAGAATCTCTTGGGAATAAAATGAAGAGAAAGGAGGACATTTGGGGGCTGGACCTAGGATAGATTAGAGTAGGGAATAAAGTCTGCTCTGTGTTTCTTTAGGAAAAGCCTATGTATAGAACCCTACAGGTAGATGGAAGTCTAACTCCTGGGATCTTTCATCACTCCTAATCCTCCAGACTTATCCTTCCTTCTTCTTATTTTCTCCAGTTCCCATCTTGTTCCTGTAGAGAATGAAGTTCTTGACAAGAAGGGATGTGTTTGTGTGTGTGTAGGGCTGAAATGCTAAAGGGGAATGTGGAGGGGTAAATCTGGGGAAAGTTGCAAAAGAGGGAGCTGCTTTGAGCGACTGCCCAAGGCAGTCTGAAGTGGAGGAGAGCCCTAGGGAGATTTAGGGGAAGAGGGGCTCCATCTTGGCCCAGGCAGCCTTCGGGAAATCCTGGGTGGTCTGATTCCAACAGTGCAACCTGGAACTGATTGTGATTTGAGCATACTTGACCCAGGTGAAAATCTGTGATTTCTGCAGGAAAATGTCACCGTGTTGGCAACAGGAAGCCGGCTTTGACTGTAGAACTCGCCTCTGATTTCTGTGGAAAACAGCAGGCCGCTCCAGCCAAACCACAACATACTTTGCCTTTTATGAACCCAGTGGTGTTGAGCATGGCCCCCACCCCTTGCGTCTCATTGTTAGGAGGAGAAGGCATGCTGGAGGGGGGACAGGTGCTGGATTCCCAGGAGTTGGTTCCTCAATCTTCACCTGACTCTTCTTAGGAGTTGATGGAGCTCCTAAGTGGGGAGGGGTCTACATTATGCATGGCATGGGTCTGAATCAGAGTGGACTCACTGAGTACGAAGGAAAGATGGAAGCTCAAGGCAATGACTGGAGCTGCAGGGCAGGAAGGTGATAGGCTATTTATGAATCCTTCACCTGACTACACTGGGAAAGAAGACATGGGAAAGTGCAAGAATTTTCTGGGGCTCACTTCCCAAATTTTGAAATAGTTGTGGGTGCTCCCCTATTGGAGTACATCTCTTTTAGTCCTAGGGTGGAGGGGGGGGGGCTTCTGCCAGTCTCATTTTTCTAGTTTTGCCAGCAATTCTGGATGTGACTGGCACACTTCCAGAACCAGCCTTTAGGAGGCTATGAGATTGTCTGATGTCCCAAAGATGCTCAATGAAAAAATGAATAAAGAGAGGGGAGATGCCTGATTCAGGGTGTTCAGCTCAGATTTTCCCCTCAGGATGAGAATGTTTACAGAACAGAAACAGTCATCTGTCCAAACCTCAAGACCATCAAAACTTCCTGAGGCCCTGATCTAGTCCATGGTACTCTGCAGTCCCACAGAAGATATACTATTGGCTGAAAGGTTCCTTGGATCAGTCCAGGAGCAGACTCATAAAGGCTCAGTCTCCCAGATGTTGCTAGCTGTTGGGAGGCAGGTGAAGGCCACCCTAGGCCATGAAGCCTGGAAAAGTTGACCATCCCCACCTTGGCTGACCTCATCAAACTTCAGCGGGACCCCCTCCTTCAACCCCATTTGAATCCCAGTAACCAAGGAAGGGTCTCCTATGAGGTAACTGACCTCCTCTCTTAAGGGGCACCTCTACAAGCTGTTGCTCCTTTTTCTCTCTGAGGGGGGTCCATCCACACTGCAAATCTGAACCAGATTTCCTACCCCCCTCCCATTTCACCTGGCTAAAAATAGCCTGTGCTTAATCCTACGATTAAAGGCTTCTTCTGGGAGACAGACGTCTGTAGCTCTCTGCCTCTCCTTCTATTTGACAGCATTTGATTTCATCTCACATCTGTCAGTTCAGTTCCATAGTTTGCTTGCTGCTTGCTGTGAGTTCACATTTCCAGTTTTTGGTGCTCAGCTGTGTTTAATCGCAGGGCCTCTCAGAGCAGGTCATTATGCAGATTTGAAACAGGAGAAATCCTGGTGCTCCCCATCTAGGAATCCACCCCTCAGTTGCTGCTCTATATCTCAAACCCTTCCCCCTCCTCCCAACCCCTACCTTTTGGAGGCAGCAGCATTGATTTCTCTCATCCAGACCTCCTTAAGGGTTGTCCTAGCCAGGACTGCTGAGAGAGTAGAGATAACTGGGGGTTCTGTGGAATCTCTTCCTGAAGGTCCCCAGATGTCCTAGTCCCTCAGGAAATCTCTTCTGTCTCCTGCTAGCAGCAGATGGGAAGATAGCCACTTAGCATCCTTGCTGACATCTCACCAAACTCTCCAGTTACCTGGAGGGTTTTAGGGTTGAGAAGAGTGGTACTGGAGGGGCTTCACTGTCAAGGCAGAGAGCACTTAATGGGAATGCAACTGAGGAGGCTTAGGTGTGGGATTATTGTGTTTTGAGGTGGGAATGTTGTTGGGTGTATTATGGAATGAAAAAAATGGGGGGAGGGACCCCTTAGATTTAGAGTAAAAAGATATTAGCTTAAATTCCACTTCTGTCACCTATGACTTGTGTATCTGTAGACAAGCCCTTAGCCTCTCTGTGCCTCAGTTTCCTCACCTGTAAAGTCTTTAGATGAGGAACTGATGCTAAGAGAGAGGGAGTCATTTAGGATCATAGTAAGTAGAAGTTAGTTCTTGAATAAAGGTATTCTGGTTCCAAATCCAGTATTTTTCCATTCTGTGATATTGCTTGCTCTCCAGATAGTTCCTACACCCCAAGAGTCATTGGGGTCCTGTTAGTTCTTTGTCTTCGTTCTTTTGTTCCTTGGCAAGCTAACTGCCAGAAAGGATATTGGTTTTAAAGACCAGAAGGAAGACTATCATGGTTAATCAATGGGACCATCATTCAATCAGTAGACCTTCTTCAATCCCTCTGTGATCAAAGTGTTGCACTGGGATTTTGAGGAAGATAAAGGAGGAAACATCATTTCCACTTTCCTGGTCTCAGCCCTCCCTCCCCACTTCAACCACACTTTGTCCCAGGGCCTTCCCTCCCCAGTCATATTTAGTGTCTGGGAAATTACCAACATCTTCAAAGCCAATTTGAATTAATTTTGCAAGTAAAACCTCCTGTTCGAAGCTCAACATTTGGATGAAGCCAAGGAAGCTGCTGCCTTGGCTTTGCAGCCAACCTCTCCCATCTTCCTTCCTTCTCTCCCTCCCTAAATAGGTCTTTATTTTACTTCCCTGAGGTGCTGGAAGTATTGGAATTGTGATGATCTCTCTCCTCCAGCCCATTTCTCTCTATCTTCCTTACCTCCATGTCCTGGGACAGATGACTCTTAGCTTCCTTCCTTTTAACTCAGTGTGGTAACCACCCTCCCCAGCCTGATTCTCTGTCCCCAGTTTCAAAATGACATATTCCTCCCTCTCCTCCTTCTCCTCCTTTTCTTCTTCTTCTTCTCTTCCCTTCTATTTTAGAATCAATATTGTATATTGGTTCTAAGACAGAAGAATGGCGAGGGCTAGGCAATGGGGGTTAAGTGATTTACCCAAAATCACACAGCTAGGAAGTGTCTGAGTGTTCAAATCTCTTTGAACCCAGGATCTCCCATCTCCAGACCTGGCTCTCTATCTACTGAGCCATCTAGATGATCCTGACATATTCCTCCTTAATAGTGGTATGTTCAAATTCCCACTCTGCCATTTACTATTTGGGTGACTATGGACAAGCCCCAATCTCTCTGGGGCTCTGTTTTCTTATCTGGAACATGAAAGGTTTGGACTAAGATCTCTTAAGACAACTTCCAGCTCTTACTCTACCACCCTAAGCATTATTGTTATCATTTGCCTCAAAACAACCAGAATTTAATCCTACTTTTGCAGGCATATCACGAAAGAGCCTTAGGCAGGCTAGTATCATCCTCCTTTGACAGAGAGATTGAACATGACTCTCCCACACAAACTATAGGTTTCTCATAGGTGATGCTCCATCTCCTACCTCCACATGCCTGAAGTCCATTCCCTCTTCCTCTTTGTCTTTTGGAGCTAAGAGCCCTCTTGGAGACTCAGCTCAAGTGCTACCTCCCACATGAGACTCTTCCATCCCTCCAGAAGCTGGAAGCCTCTCTTGCTCTTTTCTTCAATTACTTTGCTTTGACTTGAATGCATGAATGTTATTTCTCCCCAGAAAACCAAAAGTTCATTGAAGGCAGAGCCTTTTTTTTTTGCCTTTATACACCATTGCCTAACACAGTATCTGTAGTCAGTAATACAGCACTTATTAAGTGACTACTTTGTGCCAGGCATTGTGCTAAGTGATGGGGATACACACATAGTAAATACTTAAAACATTTTTGTTGAATTGGATGGAAGCACAAAAGGATTAAAAGATTTGCTGAGGTCATACAAGGAGTCAGTGACATTGCTGGAAGTTGAATCCAAAGCTATGGACTCCTTGCCATAGACTTTTTCTAGCTCCATACAATCTGCTTCATTCTATGGAGCTTAACTCTTTAGGTCTTAATAGACAAGTTGTCGCAAAGTGAGAAGCATACTAGGAGTCAAGAGGTCATTCCCCTGGCTTATTCCTTCTCCTGTCCTCAACTTCTCACCTAGGCCAATTGGAGAGGGGGGTTCTTTATGGCTTTGGGGGATTTATGACCAGTGGCAGCAGTTTGTTCTGTCTGTAGGACAGGCCATTCCCTCACTAGCAAAGGGCACAAGGGTAGCCTAAGCCACCCAGGGAGCTGCCTCCCACATAGTCCCTCTGTCCTCACCTACCCATCCCCACCTCCCCCTCCCAGCTTCCAAATGAGATCTCCAGCTGCAGCGCAAGGGACTGGCCATCCACTGGATGCAAAGGGTGTAGAAGTCCCAGCATAATTTCCCCATCTATTAGACCCTTTCAGTTGATTACTTCATGCTAAAGGTAGAGTAACTTAGAGTTGAGTATAGTGGAAGAGGATTAGAAGGGCAGATCTGGGGCTTGTGTCTCCAGTGGCCACATAAGGAATATCCCCAGTATTCCTCAGAAAAGTTAAAGGACCAAGAGAAGGTAAGCCTCCACATTCTGAAAGGTCAAGTCTTCTTCCTCCCAAATGGCAAACAATTAGTTATAGGGACCTCATCTCAGGGAAACTATGACCTACTCATTCACTGCCCTTTCAAAAGGTATTATTTCAGCCATCTTTGCTCAAGCTAATTTTCCTGCCTTGGCAGTCACTTCTCTCTTCCTTTTAGCTGATTTCTAACAATCTTTTAAGACTGCACACAAGTCTTACCACCTGTGAATTTAATTTGACAATCTATGGGCTATGCCCTACTATGGGCAAGGCACCATGCTAACAACAACACAGTCTCTCCACCATTGAGGAGCTTACGTTCTACTTTGGAGGTGGGATGGGGAGCACAACAGGTACAGAGAAAATAATTTCAAGATGGAATGGATATTAATAGCTGGGATGGATCAGTGACGGTCTCTTGCAGGAGGTAACCTCTGAACTAGGCTTTGAAGAAAGGTAGAGAGGGATTCATGGAGTCTCTCAGGATGACCTCCTGAATTCAAAGCCATCTCTCCTTCCTCTTCCAGAGTATTTCCTGTGTGTCTCTGACACTTGGCAAGAGTGACCTCCCAAACATCAAACATTATTTATGTTGCTTACCTTTCATAGGCTTTGCCTTTTATTTGCTCATATAAACTCAACTCTAGTTCTTAGCTTTCTGAAGACAAGGACTATATTTTACCTTTCTTTGGAATCCAATTTGGATTCTTCCTCAACTAATTGCACTAATAGCTTTGAATATAGAGAGTAATCAGGAAATGTTACTTGATTAATAGATTTGACTGATTGATATTAACACCTTTAACCAGAGGCTTTGGAGAGGACTCTGGCAGCTGCTCAAAGGTGCCAACAGAGGTACAATCATTGTAACAGCAGTGGCTTTTTTAATTATGAAAAATAAAACCAGGATTGAGTGAGTGTGAATGAGGGGTAGAGTCTTAGTAGTATGGCTGATTTTTTCTTATAGCCCATCTTCTCCCTCCCACCCCCCACCTCCTGTACCCTCACAAACCCTCCCTCTCCCTTCCCCCTCCTCCCTTAAGGTGTTCTTAGGATGAAACTTGGCTCTTAAAGATCGTTTGGTTGTTTCTCATGTTAATCCCTGATGCAGTTCAGAAGGAGAGGACAGCCACTGGGCTAGCCTCCCAGACAGACCTCTCCCTCAGCACAATCCTTACATGTGTAGAACACGTGCCCAGTGAGAGGGCCACAGGAGAGCCTGCACACATACATACTCACATGTGTGTTCATCGAGGTCTGCCTCTTAGTGCCGCACAGGGAAATCGCCACTTCCGACGAGGGAGCTAAGTGCAAGACTTGGGAAATGTGTTTCTCATTCACTTTCCTGAGACATGAGATGATCCAGGGGAGAAACAGTAGCCAGGCCCAGATGTTTTCTCCTGTCTTCAGAGGGAGAGAGAAGCAGCCTGGGTTGAGTGCCAAAGCATTAGTCCCCTCAGGATGGAGGACATAGAGATACAGGGATCCTCCCTGGCCATATGCCCTCTCTTGTGATGGAGGAAGAGAGACTTCTTTTGGGTAAAGAGAAGGGAGATGCTTGATTCCATGCTGGGATGAGAGTCATGGAGAGAGAGACTGGATGATTGAATGGGAACAAAAGAAGTTATTAGGGGAGATTTGGTGAAGACACAGAGGAACATGTGGAGAGATTGCCCAAGGATGTGTCAGAGAGTTAGAGAGATGATTAGCTTAGATGAAGAGGATGAGAGGATGGACATGATTGCTTTAATTTCTTCTCTATATGTGGCCCCCACATACCCTGAATGGTTTAATGGCTCTGCAGGTTGATTCTCAGATCACTAATAACTGGAATGTTTCAGGGATGCTGACAATCACTGTTCTAATGCTCAGTGGTCTTAAGTGTTCTATGCATGGTGTTCACTCTGTTTCAACCTTTGACAGAAGAGGGATCTGGGTTCTTTCCAAATTCCAGACTTGTGAAAGAGGGAGAAGGAGTGGTAGGGAGGAGGGAGAGAAACAAGGAGAGAGAGAGGGAGGGAGAGAAACAGAGAGGGAGAGCGGGGGAGAGGAAGAAAGAGAGTAGGTAGAGGAGAGACAGACAGAGAGGAGCAAGGAGAAATGAAGATGAATTAGCCTTGTGGGAAGTGTGGGGAGGAGGCTTCTTATATCTTCTGGCCTAGGAGCAGGTTCCCTTTCTGGAAAGATTCAGTCCCCCTGCAACCCCCCCCCCCAGGTAGAGGTCAGGCCAGACAGTGAGGTCTAGATCATGAGAGGTGGGAGTGATGATTGTACATTCAACCCCATAGTGTTGCTGAGGTCGCCCCAGATGACTCATTGGCTTCTTGCTCCAGCAGCTCCTTTGTTCTCTCCTCCCAGGCCCACCAAAGGAACAGAGAAGGGAGGAGAACAGACTTAGGCCAGGAGGGGCTTCCCTGCCCTTGGACCGACTTTCCTGCTGGAATCTTCCCCAGCCACTCCTCGTCCTTCCCCCCTCATCTTTTAGTCCATTTTTGCATGAATTGTCTGGGCTTCCTAGTTCAGTTAGTCTGAGCTTCATGCCAGCAAGGCCAAGGTCTTATGATCTTTGAATAGACCTTCACAGGGGTCTTCTGCTCCTTTCTTCACCCTTACTGCTTTCTGTTCCCAGCTACAGACTTAATCCTGACCAACTCTGCTTCAAATATGTGTCCTAGGAAACAAGGTGAATAGGAGGGAAAAAGAATGTCTCATTACAGTCTAATTCTACCTCTGGAAAACAACTCAAAAATGTATCCTAAGATAATTGCCTTTAGGAAGACAATGAATTAATTGCTTTAATAAATGTATATCAATTTGGGGTTTTCTGTCCTTGTCCCCAAATGCAGAATTCTTTATTCTTCTTATTTCATTTCTTACCAATGACCTTCTGCTTCATTTTTTCCAAGGTTTTGGTGTGGATTCAGGTCGAGCTTGCTAAAAGCTATCAGCCACTTGGATGTTCTCTGAGGAACTAAATCACCCTCAAGGTCCAGTTTGAATAAAAGCCCACAACTGAGCTCTCTCCTTTGGAGGATGACAGTGGCTACCTTCTCCATGGCCTCCAGCCCCTCCATAGCTGTCAAGTCCAGTGCCAGGAAGAGTGCGTGTGTTCCTCAGAAAAAGTGGGCCTCCACTCCGTCATTCAGGGAGTGGAGACTCCCAGCTGAAGAAACTGACCCCAGACTGGGAGAGCCCTCCAATTCTACCCCAAGCCCCTCTGCCAGATCTCCACCCTCAGCGGTACTTAGGGCTTTGATAGAGACCAAGAGGCACCGGAAAATCCCCAAATGAGGCATCGCATTGAACGGTAACTTGATGACTGCCAGGGATGGGGAGAATTTGGCTGGATTGGTGCTACAGGAAGTTTTAAGTTTCAGGGAGAATGGCCACAATGTGCTTGGAGTCTCTTCGACCTGTGTGGAGTGTGGAAGGTTGAAGGACCTGGGCACAGTAGTGACTGATGTCTAGGTGTCCTCAGGCTTTTTTTTCTTCCCACTCTGCTCCCTTAGCAGGTTTGGTGTGTACGACGTGATCTGTGCACTCCAGTGTCGAACATGAGGCAATGCAGGGACACAGCGCTCTCCAGATGTCCGCTTGGCTGACCCGGCACTCTTCCCCCCTCCTCAGCATGCTGAACCACTGCACAGAACTGCCAATGAGGTCCCCTGGGGTTCTGGGGAGGATTGGCTGCCTCGGCTGGCCTCTTTAGCCTGTTTCGCCAGTGGGGAGGGCTGGTGTCTCCCCCACACGCAGACAGCTGGTTTTATAGCTGGGGTGGGAGAAGGATTCAGCTGGAGCCCTGTCTGCTTCCAAGGAAAACACAGGCTCACTCTATCTGCCACTTTAAAATGGGGTGGGGGGCTGGTGAAGTGAAAGCTGACAATCCTCACTCTTGGGTCCAAGAGCAGCTTTGGGTTGGAGGTCAAATCTCAAGAAAGCATGAATGTGGATCACACCCAACACCCTCATTTCAACTCAGACAAGACAGCTTCAGTAGGAATGGCAATTACCCTCTGCCAATGCTGAATAGTGTGAGAGGGGTAACTAAAGATTTTCTGGATCAATGCATTGGGAACCATAGTCAGGAGCTAAATCAAGATTCACCCACGCCCTTGGTAGGGGAGTCATGGTGCAGTGGAAAGAATAACAGGCTGGTTGATGGGAAACCTGGATTCAAGTCATGGCTCTGCTACTAATTTGCTATGTAATGCTGAATAACTCGTGTCTATGGGCCTCAGTTTCCTGATCTACAAAATGAAATCGTTGTAATAAAGGCCTCCCCCTGTCCTTTTCAATTCTGATATTTGAGAATTTAACTTGTGGAGTCTACCTGGCAGGAATCCTAAACCTGCACCAGACCATTAGATGGATCTAATTCTTAGTGCTTCCCCCCCTAGTCCTTGAGTTTGGATGGTTAGGAATGAACAGGAAGAGTCATTGCTTCTTCAAGCTGTCTCATTTGGTGAGAAGTGTGGGGTGGCTTAAGGTTCACCTCTTCCTGTGAGATGGGATGAAGATAACAGAGAGAAGGCAGCTTCCTGACCTCCTGCTAAGCAGAGCTAATAAAAGCTAATTGAATTCGTAAAATCTAGAGGTCCAGTTGAGACAGAACTTCTGTAGGTCAAAGCATTCCTTGATAAGATTCCCATCTTTGAGGGCCACAGTGTGAATCCCTAGGATCCATAGTCAAAATGTTCAGAGGGGAGTTCAGAGGGAATGGAGACATGACCTGGGATAGTGCGTACTAGGAGGTACTTTCTGCAACCTCTCTGAGCTTAAGTTCTCTCAACTGAAAAATGAGAAATTCAGATTGATAACCATTAAGGTCCCTTCCCTCTCTAAATCCTATGAACCCTTGCTCATCCTGGGGTTAGTTAGTATCAGAGAATGAGGAGATAACTCCCTTGGCCAAAGCTATGTCTCTTGACTGGGGGAGGTCAGACAAGTCTCCATGGTTCTTCATGTGAAGAGTTCTTAGCAACTAGAGAGATGACACAGGTTATGGTAAGTATGAGTTAAAAAGCAAGACATTAGAGACTGATCTTCTAGACGAAACGGAGACTGACTTGATAGGATGACATAAATGAAGGGAATAAAGCTCTGAAAGGATATATTCCTTCAAAAAAACTAGATAAGTAATTAGGTACCTTACTCCCCATTTTAGAGTAGCATTGTAAATAAAGAAGAAATACTAATGTGAGGAAATCTAGGAATGTGACATAATAGATAACATTTGGTTGAAAGTCAATGGAGACAGAAAAAATAATATTGCCCTGAGAATATACTGCAGACCACCTGGACAGAAAGAGTTCAGGGAATAGACTACAACCCTGGCATAAAGGCATGATATAGTGGTGATGGAAGACTTTGATTATTCAGACCTGCTGAAGTTCTCTCTGGGCTCAAAGCAGAATTCCTTGACTTGCCTTGGTGATTTCACTCTTTAAAAAGTGAATGAATCAGTAAGGTGAAATTCTATTTTAGATCTTATTCTCAACAAAAAGGAGGATCTGGGTTGAATTGGAATTATGGTAACCTTATGAGAAAGTGACCACTTGGAGAATTTATGATAGAGTGGAAGAGGAAAGCTGGGAATAGGTGGACATGAGTCCTAGACTTCAGGAAAGAAGATTTCAAGGGGTTTGGGGACAGGATAGTTAATATCCTGTGGTCAAAAATTTTATAGCCAAAGAAACAGATGAAAGATATAAAGCTCCCAGGAATGAAATTCTGAAGACATAAGGAGAAAATATTCCAGAGAGGAAATGGAAAGTTTTCTAAAGAGAGCAATGTGGATACATAGGTAACTCTCCAGTCAACCTGGGTTTTTAAAAAGACATGTATAGAAGATAAAAGCAAGTACAGACTTTATAAACTGAATACAGAAATGTGGCAGGATCCTTTAAGGACAATGCTAAAGTACTAAAGTACTAGAGAATTAGCTAAGTGGAATGCTAGAACAGGGTTAACTTTCCTCTTCCCTGAGATGTTTGGTTTTCTAGGGGAAGTGGCCAGGTTGGAGGCCTAGGAGGCACAATCAATGACAATGGCTAGATGATATGATGGAAAGAACACTGGATCTGGAGTCAGGAAGACCTGAGTTAAAAACCAGCCTCAGGCACTTATTAGAAATGTGACCCAGGGCAAGTCATTTCACCTCTGTTTTCTTAGTTTGATCATATGCAAAATGGGGATAATGATAGGGTTTACTCCCAAGGTTGTTGTGGGGATCAAATGAAATAATAATTGTAAAGTGCTCAAAACAGTGCCTGGCACATAGTAAGTAAGCACTATATACAGGTTAGCTACTATTATTATTAATTTCTAAACAAAAGATATTTTGGAAAAAAAAGAGAGGATCAAAGATGGAACCTAACCACTGCTCAAGGTGGATGGGATGTGAAGAGCTATCACCCTCCAGGAGGATGATCCCTTATGGAGGATGGATTTCCCCCCCTCCTCTTCCTGGACCAATCAATATCAACTACGCTTCCACTATTGGGAAGATAAGCCCAGGAGCCCAGTGGATTAGCCTTGGCCTTCTAATCACCAGACAAACTCTGCTTTCAGACTGGTTTCCACTGACATTGGACAGAGGAGCAATCCTTGTGGACCCAGAAAAGTAACTTCCCCTCTACTAACCTCCTCCTTTTTGTGAAAAGGTTCAACATCAGACAGATATATGATTTTATCAATGGAAATAACACTAAAAGTGATGCATTACTATCTGTCTTGCTGCTGTCCCCTAAAAACCATTGGGCCTTTGCATCAACTCTGCATCTGTTTTCCTATATGTGTTGTCTCCCCATAATGGAATTCCAAGCTTCCTGATAGTGGGGGTTCTTTTTAAAATGTGTATCCCTGGTATTTGAAGACTTATTAGTTTGTACATACTTAAGCACTTTAAAAATGCTTTTTAAAAATTAATTAATTCATTCATAGAAAGCAGAGATGCTCAACTCACTATGTTTCTATTTTCTGCTAAGAGGAATAAATGACTATTGGACTATCAAAGAGAGAACAATAAAACCCAATAGAAAGCTATTGCCCAGGCTGAAAAAGATAAAGATAGCACCTAGCTGTCTTGGATGAGTTCAAGTCAATTGGCCCAGATAAACTATATTCTAGAGCACTGAAGAATTTGGTAGATATTGCTGAGCCCTTATCAATATTGTTTTAAAAAATCATGGATAATGGAAGAAGTATTGGCCTGGAAAAGGATAAATAATACCCTGATTTTCATGAAAGGAAAGCAAATGGAGTCTGTGGACTCCATATAGGCTCATAAGTTAGAGTCCTGTTAAAAATCTAAAGAGATGATGAGTAAGGAAGTGATTACCAAAAAGAGCCAGAATAGCTTTATCAAGAAGAGGTCATATCTAAACAGGATGATTTCAGAAAAATCTGGAAAGATTTACATGAACTGGTACAAAATGAAGTGAGCAGAATCAGAAGAACATTATACACAATGACAGCAATATTTCTTGATAAATAACTGAATAACCTAGTTATTCTCAGCAATGAAATGATCCACAACAATTCCAGAGATTCATGATGCCATTTACCCTCCAAGAAAGAACTGAGGGAGTTTGAATGCAAACTGAAATGATGAATTATCCTTTCTTCCTTCCTCCCTCCCTCCCTCCCTCTCTCCCTCCCTTTCCCCCTCATTCCTTCCCCTCCCTCTACCCCCCTCTCTCTCTTTCTTCATTTTCTCTTCCTCCTCTTCCTTTTCATTTGAGATCTATTCCATAAAATGACTGATTGGGAAAAATGTTTAACACAATTACAAATGTAAAATCTATATTAGATTGCTTGTTGTCTCTGGAAGAGGGGAGTGGAAGGAGGGAGTGTCAGAAGGGAGAGAATTTGGAACCCTAAACTGAAAAAAAGAATGTTAAAAAGGTATTTTATATGTAATAGGGGAAAAATAAAATATAACTTAAGAAAAAGAAGAGGTGATATCAAGTAGACAAAAAATATGAACAGTTTTCAAAGGAAGAAATCCAAACTATCAACAATCATATAAAAATACTCCAAATCACAACCAATCAGTGAAATGCACATTAAAAAAACCCCAGAGATTCCACTCTTTACTCATAGGATTAGAAAAAAATCACAAAAAAGAAACCATAAATGTAGAGTTTTAGGAAATCATGCACACTAATGCACTGTTGATAGACTGAATTGATCCAGCCATCTAGAAAGCAATATGATACCATGCCCAGAAAGTCACTAAGATGTGTATACTGTTGACCCAGCAATACTATCTCTAGACCTATACTTCAAAGGGACCAAAAGAAAGAGGAAAAAGGACCTACATATATTTTACTATTTGTAACAGCTTAAAAAAATTATTGTCATTTTAACAAGGAACTGGAAACTAAGAGGATGTTCTTTATTGGAGGAACAGCTAAACAAATTATGATATATGAATGTAATATAATATAGCATATGATATAATATATAATATAATATAATAGCATACTATTATGCTTAAGAAATGATAGAATGAAAAATTTTTAGAGAAACTTGGGAAGACTTGCATGACTTAATGTGAAAGGAAGTTAGTAGAATCAAGAGAATAATTTGTATAATTATATAGCATTAGAAAGAAAAACACCAAAGGATATGAACTGGCAGCTTTTGGAAGAAGAAATCAAAATTACACATAATCATTGAAAAAAGGTTCTAAATCATTATCGATTAGAGAAATTCAACTTTGAATTAAATTCAAATTAAAAACCATTTGATACCCATCAGATTGACTACAATGATAGAAGGGGAATAAGACAAATTTTAGAGAGGATATGGAAAAATTGGAACACTAGTACATTGCTAGTGGAATTATGCAGCAATCTAACCACTTTTTAAAACAGTTTGTAATTATGTCCTAAGAGTTATAAAACCATGTATATCTTTTGATCTAACAGTACAATTATTAGGTCTTTTCCCCAAGGTGATCAGGTAAAAAATAAAAGAACCTATATATTCTAAAATATTTATGGTTCTTCTCTTTGAGGTAGCAAAGAATTGGAAAGTGAAGGGATGCCCATCAGATGGGAATGGATGCATAACTTGTGGTGTACAGTTGTAATAGAATACCACTATGCTATAATAAATGACAAATAGGTTGGTTTTAGAAAAACATGAAAGATTTGCAAGAAATAATGCCGAGTGAAATGAGCCAAACCAGGAGATTATTATATTAGTGGCAGCAATATTGTTCAAAGAGTAATTGTGAATGACTAAGTTATTCTGAGTAATATGCACATTCAGATCATCTATGAAGGAAAATGCTACCTCCAGAAGGAAAATCTATCTCTAGAGAAAGAACATATATATGGAAGTGTATATTGTATGTCTATATATCTCAAATGTTGGCCTTCTCTAATGCAGTGTTGGGAGGGAGGGAAGGAGAAAAGTAGGAACTCTAAATGAACCCCCCAAAAATAAGTAAAAGGAAAAAAGGAAAAACAACCTTGAAAGACTCAAGTACTCTGATCAAGTAACCCCATTTCCAGAGGACTAATGATGAAACATGCTATGCACCTACCTACTGAAAAATGATGGACCCAAGATAAAGAATAAAACATCTTTGAAAGGTACACATTAAATTAATTATTTATTTAAAAGTAAAACAAGTTATAAATAAAAGAGATCTTTATAATCTTCTGTTATATTATGTATATGGAAATGGCCATTTTATCTTATGTATGTTAAATTCAAAATAAAAATTAAACAATAGAGAAGAAAAGGTAATAGCAAACAATTTATTTTTTGGTCAGAATTACTAGATTGGTATAGCAGGGGAATGTTGTAGCTATAGTTTATCTAGATTTTAGTCAAATATTTGATAGTCTCAAATACTATTCTTATGGAAAAAATGAAGAGATATGGAACAGATGATAAACATTAGATAAATTCAGAACTGGTGGAGTAGCTGGGCCCAAAGAGTTAACTATTGATGGTTTGATGCCAACTTGGAAGGAGATTTTTTTTTCCAGTAGAGTTCCCTAGGGATCTATACTTGACCTTTTTTTTTTATCAACGACTTGCATAAAGGCCTCCAGGGTATTCTCACCACATTTCCAGATGACACAAAGCTAAATAGGAGAGCTAACACTTTGGATGACAGTCAAGATTAAAAAATATCTTGACAGCCTAGTACATTGGGTCAAATCTAGTTGGATGAACTTTAATAAAGATAAATGTAAAGTCATATTTGTATTAAAAATTAACTTCACAAGCATAAGAGGGAGAAAGCTTGAGTAGATAGCACTTTATCTAAAAAAAATCTGTAATTCTTGGTGGACTGCAATTTCAGTATGTATCAACAGTATGACATGGTAGTCAAGAAAACTAAGATTGCCTTGAGAGGCACAGAGTCTTGTATTAAGGAGGTGATTGTTCCAATATACTTTGTAATGTGAAATATATTCACTTCTGGATGCTGCATTTTAGGAAGTCAGTTAATAAATATTTATTAAGCACCTACTATGAACCAGACATTGTGCTTAATTGCTGAGGATACAAAGAGGACCAAAAGACAGTTCCTACTTTCAAAGAGTTCACATTTAATGAAGGACAAAACACAGAAAGAACCTATATAGCAGTGATGGTGAACCTATGGTATGGGTGTCAAAGATGGCATACTGAATGCTCTCTGTGGGCATGTGGCCTCCCTCCCCAGCCCCACCTCCCAAGTTCATTACTATAAAGGCAGAGGGACTTGAGCAGAATTGCTCCCCTCTCCCTCTCCACCATGCCTGATGACACTGTTTCACATCACCCACCCCTTTGCCTAGAAGCCCAATGGGGAGCATGTAGGGGTTAAGGTGGGCAACTCACAGGCAGCAGAGCTGGAGGGGAGCAGAGTATTTGGGTGACTATTCTCTATACTTGCTGAGGACATTCCTCACTTAATTCATTCTCTGCCCAGAAGCCCAAAGGGAGTGCTTTCTCCCTCCCCTGTGTGGGGTAAGGGGGCCTGCAGGTAGGATCTGGCACTCCATCTCTAAAAGGTTTGCCATCACTACTATAGAAGATAATCTGGATATCATCAACAGGGGGAAGGTGAAGGCATTAGAATTAAGAAGGTAGGGAAAGGCTTCCTGGAGAAGTGAAATCTTCTTTTCTTTTCCTTCAATGGTTCATTTTTTTCCATTAATTTTTAACATTCTTTTAAAAAATTTTTGAGTTTCAAATTATCTCCCTCTCCCCCCACAAGTTGATAAGCATTTGATAGAGTTATATATGTGATATTACACAAGATATTATTTCCTTATTGGTATTGTTGTAGAAGAAGACACATTAAAAAAACCCATGAAGAAAAAAAATTAAAAATTGTATCCTTCAACTAGCATTCAAACTCAATCAGGTCTTTCTCGAGTGGTAGATAGCATTTTTCATCATAAGTCTAGAAGGTGAAATTTTGCTGGGTCTTGAAGGCTAGGAAGCCAGGAGGTAGAGATAAGGAGGGAGAGCAGTCCAAATGTGAGAAATAGCCAGTAAAAATGTACACTAGGACCTTCACAAAAATTGACCATATAATAGGAAATAAAAACTTCACAACGAAATGTAGAAAAGCAGAAATGGTAAATGTATCCTTTTCGGGCCCAAATGTAATAAAAATTACATTCAACAAAAGGCAGCAGAAAGAAAGACTAAAAATTAGTTGGAAACTAAGTAATCTTATCCTAAAGAATGAATGGATCAAGGAACAAATCATAGAAAAAACAAACAATTTCATTAAAGAAAATGATAGTGAATAGACAACATACCAAAATGTATGGGATGCAGCCAAAGCTGGACTTAAGTAGAAAGTGGAAATTTGTATCTCTAAATGCTTACATCAATAAAGTGGAGAAAGTACAGATCAATGAATTGGGCATAGTCCTCCCCGCCTAAAAATAAACAAATTAAAGTCTCTGATTAAATACTAAATTGGAAATTCTAAAAATTAAAGGAGAGAGAAATAAAATTGAAAGTAAGAGAACCATTGAACTAATAAATAAAGCAAGAAGCTGGTTTTATGAAAAAATTAATAAAATAGAAAAACCATTGGTTAATTTGATTAAAAAAAAAAGAAGGAAACCAAATTAACCAGTATAAAAAATAAAAAGGTAAAATTACAACCAAATGAAGAAGAAATTAAAGCAATTATTGGGAGTTATTTTGACCAACTATTTGCCTATACATATGACAATCTAAGTGAAATAAATAAGTACTTACAAAAATATAAACTTCTCAGATTAACAAAAGAGGAAGTAGAACACAACCTCATTACAGAAAAAGAAATTGAACAAACTATTAAAGAATTCACTAAGAAAAAGGTCTTAGGGCCAAGTGAATTCTACCAAATATTCAAAGAAAAATTAATTCCAACACTACATAAATTATTTGGAAAAATTGAAGAAGAAGGAATTCTTCCAACTTTCTTTTAGGCCACAAATATGATACTGATAACTAAAGCAGGAAGAGCTAAAATAGAGAAAGAAAACTATAGATCAATATTCCTTTTTTTTAAGTTGAAAAACCCCAGAGTCTCCAAAAAGGAATGGTTTATTATATTACTAAAAGAATGGAATTCTTTATTCAAAAATATTTTATTTTCCAATTGCACGTAACAACTTTCCACATATGAAACATACTCCCATATTGATCATTGTTGAGAGAATACTCATATAAAATCCAAAACCTACATTAAAATCATAATTAAACTAATATTAAAGATAGTATGTTTTGATCTGCATCTGACTACAAGAGTTCTTTATCTGATGTAGGTAACATCCCCTCAATTTCTAATTCTTTGCCACCACAAAAAGCACTGCTGTAAATATTTTTGTACCACTATGTTCTTTCCCCTTTTTTATAAGCTCTTTGGGATACAGATCCAGTAGTGGTAGTGCAAGATCAAAGGGTATGCACAATTTTAGAACCCTTTGGTCATAGTTCCAAATTGCCCTCCAGAATGGTTGGATCAATTCACAACTCCACCAACAATGCATTAGTGTCCCAGTTTTGCCACATCCCCCCTAACATTGATCACTTTACTGTCATATTATTGTTTTAATTTGCATTTCTCTAATCAAGAGTGATTTAGAACATTTTTTCATATGATTATTTATAGCTTTGATTTCTTAATCTGAAAATTGCTTGTTCTATCCTTTGATCATTTTAGATGAATATTCCTAATGAATATTGATTCAAACATTTTAAAGAAAATACAAGCAAGGAGATTATAGCATTATATCACAAGGCTCATACACCATGACTAGGTGGGCTTTATACCAAGAATGCAGGGATGATTCAATATTAGGAAAGCTATCAACATAATTGATCATGTCAATAACAAAACCAACCAAAACCATATGATTATCTCATAGATACAGAAAAAGCCTGTGATAAAATACAATACCCATTCTTTATAAAAACACTAGAAAACATCGGAACAAAGGAGCTTTCTTTAAAAAAAAATTTATTTGTATCATATGCAAAACACATTTCCACATTGGTCATCATTGTAAGAATGCACTCATACAAAACCCCCAAAATAAAACCATAAATATGCTGATTTAAAGGATAGTATGTTTTGATCTTCATCCATCTGACTCCAATACTTCTTTCTCTGGAGTTGGATAGCATTCCTCATCATAAGTCCTTCAGGATTGTCCCAGATCATTGCATTGCTGAGAGTAACCAAGTTTTCACAGTTGATCATTATACAGTATTGCTGTTACTGTGTACAATGCTCTCCCAGTTCTGTTTTTTTCATTGTGTTTCAGTTCATGCAGATCTTCCCAGCATTTTCTGAAAATTATCTTCCTTATCATTTCTTATAGCACAATAGTGGTGGAGACTTAGGCATGTCTGTAGCTAGTAGGGAAGACAGGGAGAGATTGAAGATAAGCGAGAGTGGGAATGATACAAAGGATAATCTGGTGGAGGAGACTGAATGGAAAGGACCATGTGTGCAGTTAGAGGGGTTAGCTTTGTTGTTTTTTAAATTTTAAATTTTTAAAATTTAGAATATTTTTCAGTGGTTACATGATTAATGATCACCCCCCCCCAACATCCTTTCCTCCCCCCTCTCAAAGCTGACAAGCAGTTCTACTGGGTTATACATGTATCATTGTTCAAAACCTATTTCTGTGTTATTTGTATCTGCAGTAGTGCAACCTTTTAACATCAAACCCCCAATCATATCCTATAGGGGTTAGCTTTGTTAAGAAGAAGGTCCACATCTTCATGTGAAATAGAGATGAAAAAAGAGACAGTGGCAGAAAACATCTTGATGATATGAAATGAGGAAGAGGAGAAGAGGGAGATCTCAATGAATGGTCTTCATTTTTTGAACAAAAATATGAGTCAAGTTTCTTAGCTGAGCATAAAGGGGAAGGGAAGACTTGGGTGTTTGGAGGAAGGATGAAAAGTTTTGGAAGAGTCACTGTGGTGAGCAAGATAGTGAGTTAATTAGGAGGCTGAGTTGATTAGGGAGGCATAAAAAGATTGTCTTATAGCAGGAAGGATCCAGTTGAGGTTTGTTACATTAGTGGACCCGGTTAGCTTGGTTTTGTGGTTTTTCTCTAGCCTTGATTCAGCAGCATGTTAATAGGAGTAAAGACAAGGGATGGTGGGAATGATTTAAGACTGAAGTTTGGCAGGGCAAAGTCAACAATATGATAAGAAGGCAAAGGACTCAAGAAAACAAGAATGCACAGTTGAATTGGTTCAGCAAGAGGTCAAGATGGCAAAGGGAGAGTGTAGCTGATCTGGGGTGATGGGAGAGTATGAACAAAGAATAGGTTTTAAGGTTGCAAGGAAGAGGGAGGGGTAGAATGATAATAAATTGTGATTAGATAAAGGAATTTTGGAGTTCATGAATGTGAAAGTGGTACATTTATGGGTGACTGCAAGATCATGGGTTTGGCTATCTTTATATAAAGGCTGAGGTGGGGTGAAGGAAGTAGGTCATGTCAAATGAGTAAATTAAGGAAATATGAAGTTAGGATGTTTGAGGGAGTTTCAATATATATGGTGAAGTCCCCTAGCATGTGGGTAGGAATGGGGAAGAGAGAAAGATCATGAGCCATTCACTGAACTGATTGGGGAAATAAGGGGAATGTCCCGAAGGTTGGTAGAAAATAGATCCCAGAATTTTGATTGGCTAATAGTTATAGATTGAGTGAACCTCAAAGGCACAGGGGCTACTAGATAATGACAGAAGGGGGAGAACCTAGAAGTGGTAATGGGAAGCAAGGACTATAACAATGCCCCTACTTTCACCAACCAGTTGGGTGGAATGAGTGAAAATACAAAATATGAAAAGGATGGCCAGGGAAGCTCTGCCATCAGTAAATGGCCAGGGGGTAGGGACAGCCAAAAGATGGAAGGAGTGAGAAAGGAAAAGATTTAAGGTAAGAGCAAGTTTGTTACTAGTGGCACCAACATTTCAGAAAGCACAATGGAGACGATTAGTAGCTTGGGGTAGGACATTGATAGAAGTGGGATGGTGGAATTAAGGGACTGAGGATAATAAATCAGGTAATAAGGGGTGGGGAATGGGATTTGAAAGATGACAGATAGCAGTTCTAAATCCTTGGGATGGGGAGGGTCTGATCATGAGGAGTTAATCATTAAGAGAAAATTCTAGATAAATTTTTAATATTTATAGGGCTTTGACTTCAAAGTGGAATGCTGTCAAGGACCTTAGGCAGTTCAGAGAGGGAGCAAGTATTTGGAGCTGAAGGGGCAGCAGGAGATCAGGCTGGACAGTTGATGAAATGGCATTTCTCCTTTTCTCTGGAAGGGACGAGTCTGGTGCTCAATGAAATAGCGGTTTCTAGCCTCACCATAGTGGCAGGGTGCAGTGGAATGGCACTTCTCTTCTAAATGGAGAATGGAGAGTAGGAGTGAGAAAGAGGTGGTATGGTGGAATGGCCCTGCCTTGGGAAGTAACGAGTTCCCTTTCACTAGAGGCCTTCTCGCAAAAAACTACATGACTGTCTTGGGGATGGTATAAAATGAATTGTTATTCAGGCATAGGTTGGACAAGATGGCCCCTGAAGCTCCTTTCTACTCTGAGGTTCTGTGATTTGTTGTTCTGGTTGTGGTAGGTAGGCACTGGAAAGGGTTCTAGGTAGGAGGAGAAGGAAGAGCAATAGTGACAATAACTTGTTGTGTCTTAAAGGATTAAAATTGTTTTCTTTGCAATAACCTTGTAAAGTAGGAAGTAGAAGTATCATTCCCATTTTTGAGATGAGAAAACTGAGGTTGTTAGTGAATTCTAGTGACTTGCTAACTATATGAGGCAAGATTTTAACCCAGATTTCCTGATTATAAATCCAGATCTTAGGCTTCAGAGGAATCACTCCTGCCTTGGAACTAAATTATTGGGTAACAGGCATAACTCTTAATTCCAGTCTGGCAATGGATGCCAAATTCTATAGCTCTTGGTAAGTCATTGCTCATGAAAGCCTTCTGTCAAGGAGGAAAGAACTTGGGTGAGGCTACTTTGTCCTTCTCCCATGCTCATTTAGTCCTAGAAAAAGATCAGGCAGTCAGCAAGAAGGATTTATTTTCCCAACCGAATTTCCACCTCCTCCCAGGAGAGCTTGAACTCCATTTCCCAAATTCCCAAGGGTCTTAGACAGGGAAGGGAGGGAATCTCTAAGGCAGAATAAAGAATGAAGAATGGGAATAACCTTGAATATCTCTCCTATTTTGGGCTACAGTAAAAGACCTTCCCAGTTTTTCTATATGCCCCAGGTAGCTGCAGACTTTGGGTTACCAGAAGTCCTGCTGAAGAAAAATGTCTCTTCTTTCCCTTCATAGGCCTCTGGCTGGCTGGCATTTTAAACATACTTGATACTTTTTGGCTTTTTGCTTAGGGACAAAATAGAGTTTTATATTCAATTATTTTAAACTGGCGGTAGCTGGCTTCAAAGGCAAACTGTTCATTTTGATTTTTTTGAACTGTTTTTACCTTTTCCAATGGTCCATTTCAATTTATTCTTGTGCACAGGGTGTGACCAAGAGTTGCCAGAGGAATTCCCCTATATAAGGTGTAGACATCACCCCTAGAATGATTGATAACATCTCCTTGATGGGATAGAGCAGAGGATCTCAAACTTTTTGGTTTAAGGACTCCTTTACACCCTTAAAAATTATTGAGGATCCCCTTCAAGGAGCTTTTATTTATATGAATTCTATCTATAGATTATTTATATTAGAGATTGAAACATTTTAGTAGTATTTTGAGAATAGTTTTGATCTCATGGGTCCTCTGAAAGGGGATCCCTTTGGGTACCTTTGGACCATAGTTTGAGAACTGAAATAGAGTTGCCTGGTAAAACTGTCTTGATTAAAGAATGAGACCTTTGTTCTGCTTCTGAAGACATTTTCTTTTGAAAGGTCTGTCTTAGTTAAAACTGATTGATTGAGTCTTGTCCATTGAAGGTATGAGCCACACTTTTGAACTCAGACCTAAAAAAAGGGCCGTATAGACCTGGCAGAGAAGAGAAACAATTAGATTTGTGTGAAGCTCATTTGAATGTATACACAAACAAAACAAAGACATATTAAGCAGATTTGGGCTCCTAAAGAGTATGTCCCTGTCCCCTTTCTTCCCCACCCTTAAGGATTTTTTTAGCTCCAGAGCTGCCAGCCATAGAGAAGTAGTGAGTGAGTGACCAAGGAATTTCTGGAGGGGGAAACCACATTATCCAAGTGATGACTACAGATAAGGACAGCAGGGAATCAGCCATAGTTCTCAGGAAGCTGAAGGAACCACACTGTGTAGAAGAAGCATGCCTACTCTTGCTACCACTACTGTGAGTCAGGCGGATTGTGGAGGTCTGAGAGAATGAGGACTTGATTCTAGAAATCCCAAGCACAAAATTCCCTTTTGAGAACCTCAAAACATTACGCTAGAACTATAACCTGAAGTACCACAGAGGTCCCATGGGGAGAGGGGGGGCTCAGCAAAGGATGGGGAGTCATCTTTCTCCTAGCTTCAAGTACATTATCTTTCTGAAGGACTCTCCAGTAAAGACTGGTCGTGGAGGATTCCAGAGGTCCCCAGTAAGAATTGGGAGTCTTTGGAGGAGGAAGGAGAGTTGTCCTTGACAAGTTACAGAATATGGTGAGTTCTGTGTGTATGTTGCATTTTTATGAGTTGAAATAAAGTTGTAAACACAAAAATATAGAAATATGTGTAAACTTATGTGTATATATGTGAAGACAGTAGTTTTGTAATGGATATTATGCATAGATATAAATATTATAACAGATATATGTATGTATATATCTAGGAAACATACTTATATATGCATATTTGCATATTTGAAATAAAGATATCTTATAAATGAGATATAAACCTTGTAATTGGGTTATCTATCCATGCAATCCTTATTTCATTGGTATATATATATATATATATATATATATATATATGTGTGTGTGTGTGTGTGTGTGTGTCTCAGGTACAAGACACCTTTATTTCCTTTTATGTATACATATTTGTGTATGTGAAATAAAGATACATATAATCTCTCTATAGATTTACATACAAATTTCCATTATAATATACCTTTTTTCACATGTGTAGATTTACATTTATATATCTGTTATAAGATAATTTTATCGTACACACACAACTATATATATGTCTGTAAACATATATACAAATAAATACATATATGCATTTATATGTGTGTGTGTATTTAGCTTGAGTGCTAGCACAGGGCTCTTTCACCAAATCTATGGAGACATAGACATTCGGGGGGACAAGATGAGAGAGTTTCTGAGATAACCAGAGGAAACCCCAGACTAGAGTCAAGTGAAGACAATAACCATTTATTACTGGCCGGTCATGTGCCAGGCACTAGAGCAAGCCTTAGGAAATACAAAGAAAAACAGTCCTTGCCCCAAGGAGCTCGCAATCTAATGGAAGAAAAAAAATGGCCGGAGCATGAATCCGTGATTTGTGGAAACCCTGAAGATCAAACGGGACTGACAAATGCAGAGAATGCTAGGTACTAGGCCATGTGTTAATATTTGTAAGTTCTTGGTTTTGACTTTGTCATAAGAAGGAAGAAAAAACATTTATCAGATGCTTCCTATGTGCCAGGCCTTGTGCTAAGCACTCCACAAATAGGATCTCATTTGTTCTTCACAACAACCCCGGAAGGTGGGTGCCATACTTTTAGTCTTACCAAATATATTTATCCATTCAAAAAACCCTCACCTTCTGTCTTCATTCTGATACTATGAATTGGTTCCAAGGCAGAAGAACAGTAAGGGTTAGGTAATGGCAGGGTTAAGTGATTTGCCCAGGGTTACACAACCAGAAAGTATCTGAGGTCTGATTTGAACCCCAAACCTCCTGACTCCAGGCCTGGCTCTCTCTCCACTGAGTCACCTAACTGCCCCTCTTCTATATATGTTTTTATTTTTTATTTTTAAAATCCTTACCTTCCACCTTAGAATCAATGTTATATGTTGATTCCAAGGCAGAAGAGTGGTAAGGGCTAGGCAATGGGGGTCAAGTGACTTGCCCAGGGTCACACAGCTAGGAAGTTTCTGAGGTCAGATTTGAATCCAGGACCTCCCATCTCTAAGCCTGGCTCTCAATCCACTGAGCCACCCAGCTGTCCCCTCTGTATATGTTTTTAACAAGCTCTGGATAGACAAAGTGATTTATTCAGTTATACAACTAACTGGTAAACTAGTCCAGTTTTCTGACTCCATGTTATTTCCATGACACTAAATGCAAATTTACAATTAAACAAGCATTTGTGAAGCACTTCCTGTGTGCAAAGCCTTATGGGCAAAAACATGAGACATGACAAATGAGCTCTGCCCTCAAGTAGTGTGCTCTGAGGCCTAATGTGATCAAGGCAAAGGGGAGATTTAGACCAAGTGCTCCAGGAAAACTGTAGAAGGAAGAGATCACAAACGTTGGGGAGACTGAAGATGGTTATTTGGAGGGAGCAGCAGCTAGGTCGGGCCCTGAAAGAGAAAAGGAGGGAAAGTGTTCTAGGAAATGGAAAAAAGATAGGACAAACCTCAGGGAATCACCTGGAGTCCATGTTGGCTGGAATGTGGAGGATAGGAAATGGGATTCTGTGACACAAGGCAGAGAAGGTAGAAATCACCTTAGTTGGGGGGAAATCAAAGGAGATTACATGGAGGAAAAGGTACCTTGCTTGGTCCTGGAGAAGAGAAGGAGGGAATGTGTTCTAGGCACATAGAACCTAGGTTGGTTTTGGTATACAACAAGGCTGGAAAGGTAGGTTGAATCTGGCTTGTGAAGGGCTTTAAATTCCAGGTGGAGACATTTTCAATGTTTCTTTGGGTCAGAAGGAAGTCCTGAATGTTCTTGAGGGGAGGAACGGCACATTCAGACACATGTGCTAGAAGTTTTGCTTTGGCATGCAACTTGCAGTTTGTGGGGGCAGCACCATGACTTATTTGTCCTCTTATTCTGCATGCTGTAGTGCAGAGACCCTTAAAGATAGAGAGTCCTGCTTTTAAGTCCCATCTCTAATACATACTGGCATTTAACTGGCCCTGGGCAAATTGCCCCAAGAAACTCTACGATTACAAGCTGCAGAGCAGGCATCTTTTCTGCCCTGCACCACTGAAATCACAGGTTTGGATAAAAGAAAAAAAATCCCAAGGGAATTTGCAAATTGTAAATACTTGCTTGGTATTTGTTCAATGAAATAGTTGTAAGAATTGCTGTAACACAGAATTCTTATAGGAAGAAAAGTTGCAGAATTGTAAAAAATACCATATTGTAGAATTATGAAAAACACCAATATTATGCTTCAGAATACCAGGGGAAATGTGTGTATGTAGGTATATACATGCATATCATGTGTATATGTTTGGTAATGGTTGAACAAGCCTAGAAAATGCAATTGTCAGATTGGAACCATAAAACTTGTTTTACAGTAGAATAAATAGTGGAATAGGTAGGTGGTGCAATGGATAGAGTGCTGGACCTGAAGTCAGGAAGACTCATCTTCTTGAGTTCAAGCTTGGCCTCAGACACTTACTAGCTGTGTGACCCTGGGCAAGTCACTTAACCCTGTTTGCTTTATTTCCTCTGCAAAATGAGTTGTAGAAGGAAATGGCAAAACACTCTAGGATCTTTGCACCAGATGGTGCCATAACGAGTCAGACATGAATGAAACAACCAAATGACAATCTGAGAATCAAGAACTGGTTTCTAGTTTCAGCTCTGCCACTAACTAGCTCCATGATTTTGGGAAAACTACATCACCACTAGGGAACTCAGTTTCCTTTCCTTCTTTCCTTCCTTCCTACAATGAAGAGACCGAGCAAAATATTTTCTCAGATTCTTCCCAGCTCTGACAATCTGTTTCTACACTAGAGTTAGAAAGCAGGGTGGTAGGGGATAGCTGGGTAACTCAGTCGATTGAGAGCCAAGCCTAGAGATAGGAGGTCCTGGGTTCAAATATGACCCCCAGACACTTCCTGGTTGTGTAACCCTGGACAAGTCACTTAACCCCCCATTGCCTAGCCCTTGCCACTCTTCTTCCTTGGAACCAATACTTAGTATTGATTCTAAGATGGAAGTAAGGTTTTTTAAAAAAAAGAAAGCAGGGAGGTATAAAGAATAGAGAACCAGACTCAAGAAGTTTAGGTGTCACCTCATATACATGCTGGCTGTATGGCTGTATTGCTCTGGGCGAGTTGATCCATTTCTTAGCACCTCATTCAATTCACTGAAGACTACAAATTGTAGAACAGTCACTTTCCCATCTGAATTACTAGAGGGAATTTCCACTCTAGGAGGTCCCTATACCAATGAAATCACAGGTCTGGACCAAAAAAAAAAATTATACATTGGAGGGAGAGGATGTTGCTGAGCATTGGGTATCTAGAACAACTAATGTGTTTCAAGGTCTTATTATGTGACAGGAACTTTCTTGTGATAGCAACTCACAAACTGGTTTGGCTCCCCAGAAGGTGACTAAATCATTGCTCTTCTCAGAGTCTCATGGGAAACTCTGAAGAAGTTGTAGGTTTCTAGTATTGTTCTTCATTAGCCCCCATCAAATGTGTTCCTTGTTATCAATCATTCAGCAGGACTCAGTTAACTTTTACAGATTTGTAGAAAAAGCATAGCAAGAATAGTTGTTCTAAAAACAATTCCTTCAACACTGGGGATACCCTTTCCCCTGGTACTCACATTTAAAAGCACAGAGTTAGCCAGGTCCCTGCATCTGGAACACATGGGGTTCAGGGATTCCTTAAGGTACTTGGCCCTGGGAGTTTGACCCTCTTTCTCTCCTCCCTTTATGGAGTCTTCATGAAGGTCTCTTTAGGTTTAACTCTCTTTTTTATTCCAATGTGCTATGCCTTTGTAAAATTCATAGCTGGCAGTTCTCTCCCTCACAAAGTGTCATGATTCTGAAGCTGCTGGGTTTCTTGGTGAAGTGGGGAAAGGTGGTGTGCTTTGATATCCTTCTGCAGGTGTTTCTTCTATCATCTACCACTGCATCTGCTTCAGCTAGACTTGGTGGCTGATTCCAGGTGCCAATGGGAGCTCTGATGGCTCTTCCAGTTGCCTGGGTACTTCTCTTTCAGAATATTCATTCAAATAAGAACAGAAAAGAATAAACAGGCTCCATGGATACATTGTGGCTAGGAAGGACACACATCTTGCTACTTGTTTCCTACCTAGCATCTCACTGATTTTCTGCCTCACTCATTAATAAGAAGGAAAAAACCCAAAAGGGTCCAAATAGAAGGTCATATCTCCAACTCCTGCACACACATTCAGGCCTGGCAGAGTAGCTCGTTAGTCATCAATCCTTTGAGCTCCTTAGCCAACCAGGAGTCTCAGGTCACCAGGTAGTATTAGCCACTCAGTCACTCATGGCTAGAATAAGGATCACCAAATCTCCACATATTAGATTGGAACCAGGAACAGAATGCTTGCACATGAAAGGGAAAATGCTCTAAAGACTGAGTCCTCATTGGTCAGTTCACACCTTTACACAGATGTATAAAAACAAAACAGGTACAAGATGTAACACTGCTACCTTGGAGCTCACTGAGTGGAAGGTATCCTACATTTCATCCTTCTCCCAGGGTTCTCTGGCACCCTTAAGGGTTTGGGGGGTGTCTAGGCTCTCTACAAATGGCTCCAGTCCCCCCACTGATGTAATTCCCCCAAGTATAGCAATATGCCACGCTCACTCCAGGTCCATTTAGCCACTTTAATCAGATTAGTTTTGACAAAGTAATATTTATCTCAAAGTGACAGTAACAAATATACAGATATCCTGCACAACACATGGGAGGCATAATCTTTCTTCCTCTTCCTACCACTTCAGTCTCTGGGGAGGGGAAAGAGATTAGGCTTAAAA